>NW_026099574.1:15966301-16076822 GCF_025091365.1 Daktulosphaira vitifoliae | reverse complement strand
AATGTAAAACCCAATAAGAGCTGGACGATAATCATACACATCTGTGGAAGGGGATCCGGGGAATACATTAAGAATATCCCTAGGCACATAGTCCTCGTCCTGTTCCGATCCAACCGACATACGAACACGTTGCGATCATCGTCCGGCTCTCTTTCGCCTTTTAAACCAACTTTGTATTTTTTTTAGTTTTGTTTGTTTTTCCTTTACTATTATTGTATCATGTGTTTTTAATAATAAAATAGTCGAAGACATTATATACAAATCAGTTATTTCAATTCATGTNCATTATATACAAATCAGTTATTTCAATTCATGTTTTTCTTTATTATTCCACGAGTAAATTATTGCATCAGTGAGGATTATATAATTAAGGTAAGAACATTCCAATTTATTGTGCACGTACTTAAGTTAGCAAGTGACCATCGAACAACACACCCCGAGAAAAGGGACAGTTCTTATTTTGCGATACTCCTATAACATTCCCTTCCATCTTATCATATCCCTTTCTTATTTTTGTTTTACAACAGTTTTTATTTTATTACTTTTTAAGTTAATATCCCTCTTTTATTCGACATACATTATCTTAATCAGAATATAAATAAGGAAATAGCAGATCATGTAGCTTTTGGAATAATCCACCAACTTTTTAAAACTAAACACTATCTAAAGATTTGCATCAAAGCGTTTTTTATGATAGTGATTTTAATCACTGTCAGATATCATTATACTTGACCCAACTATGCCACGTCACCACTTTGCCGCGACTCCCCTATGGTGGTTTTTTTTTTAATATTTATGTATGACTGTAAGAAAAATTACTACTCTAAAATACTTATTAATTTTTTGTTTAGTAAACGTTAAATATAGTTTAATATAAGTTAAAATATTTTTAAGAAAAATGTACATTTAATAAAATATTTACATTAATTCATTAAATTTGTTTTTTATTGAGAATATTAAAATAATTTAGCTATCTTTAACTATTTGAAAATTATCTTGTATAATTTTTTTATAAAAAACCCATTTTTTTTTTTTTACTAGTGTAGAGCTTACCGTATTTTATTTGCACATTGTCATGATAATAATTTGCTATATTTTTATACACGACATGGGGAAAAGTCAATTCGATATTAAAACAAACGTTCTTTTATGTTTGTGTTTCAAGCATTTTCATCGCTATTGTAGTGATACATTTTTTTAAAACTTAGACAAATAATATTGATGAATATATTTTAATTTTTATATTTTAAAATATAATATGTTTGATAAAATTTTATGTTGTATAATTTGTTTTAAACAAAAACTATAAAAAAAAACTCTTAGTTAGGATGGGTGAAGTGCGGTAAAAAATCAAAATAATAATAAAACATACATATTCATATTATCAAATACTATTATAATATTTGTTAGGTTAATGTATCTTAAATGTATGCAAACGATTTTTCGCGGTCTTACTTAAACCATAATCTATTATGACGCATTATTTTGTAACACATGATGTTAAGCGCGAAATCCTCGTTAATGAAAACAGAGCAAGCGTTTCTAAATTTTTCCTGTTGGGGTACAATACACCGGTAGTTCTTATCGGTACACTAATATTTTTGTATTTACCCGACTATTGTGTTATTTGTTTTAAATCCATAAACTTTAAAAAGTGATAGCTCGTTTAGAATTTATTAAAATTGATTTTTTTTTTGAGAATTTTTTTTTTTATGCTGAACAATATTAAAAAAATATAAAGAGTGTTCAGTAAGTCAGGAAACGGGTTTCTATTGTTCTCATTGTTACAAACAATGAGAACAATAGAAACCCGTTTCCTGACTTACTGAACACCCTGTATATATATATAATAAAAGTTACATCGTAATTCAAAATATGTAGCTATTTGATGAATAATAGCGATTCTACAATTTCATTTTTTTTCAATACAAGTTATATACCTGTGTAACGTGCTATCACACTGGTATCCTATCAATTGGTTATCCTGTTCCTAAACGTGTCTACACTGACTATATAATTATATCCCACTAGAAGAACTATTTCGTGATCAGTAAAATATTGAATCGCGATGAAAAACGATAACAAGTATTTAATTATATTGAAATTTTATATATGTTTATAAACTAATTGGATCTCAAGGTATGCTGGTTGGTAATTCAAGTGAAGTACATAGAATTCCGTATATCGCGAACGCCTTGAGTATCTAACATTTTTACTCAATCGTAATAGATAAAAATAAATTAGCAGCGGAAAGTGGGAAAGTAGTGAGTAGAGATATTATAGGGGGTCTTGTGTTGGACGTATATAGTAAAGTCTAACCTCAATAATTTAAACGACTCAACTAAATTATCTTACCTCTTTTTATTCTTGTTTGTTACGTGAAATTTTAATGAGTAAAGCATGCAAAATAAATATTCACATTTACCTTTGTTTCATTTTGTAGTTATTTGAGTTGATCTTGTATTAACTTCTCAGTTCAGTGATAACAATCGCTTTTTTGGATTTTGTGTTTATTTCGATTAATTAGATTTATGTGCATATTAAATATTAATTTTAATAAGTTTAATTTGTTATGTCTTATGAACTTTATTCTGTGTCAATTAAATTATATAATATTCATGAAAGTCAGTGTATTCCCCTAATAAAATATTTTAAAATGAAATAAAATACAAAACCCAGAATTTTAAAACAAAAATAGCATATATTTGAATACGGTAGCTATTTGAGCTATGTTTAAACAACGCTGTATTTCCGGAACATTTTCAAAAGTTAAGTTAAAAAGTTAGTTTATGTAAAAAATTTGCTATTTTAGATCCCCCCTGTGAGCTGAATAAGTGTTAGATTTTCAAAAAAAAAATGATAACAAATGAAAGGAAATTACCTAAGGTTTCAATATAAAAAAATATTATTTTGATTTGTTAACATTTGAAAAAGTTATAGCAGTTTTAAGTACAAAAAACATCCCGATAGAAGATTTTTATCGCAGACATTACATTTTCTTTTAATTTCGACAGCCATTTGCACATAGAAGATAAGGTGTCGGGATAAATTTTTTTTTTATTTTATAGTACATAAAATAAACTTTAATTTGGTATATGTTTAAAGGACGCAGTATTTCTGGAAAATTTTAAAAAATTAAGCTGAAAAAAAGTTTTGTAAAAAAGTTGCTATTTTAAATCCCCCCAGTGAGTAGGTTAAGTGTTAAATTTTCAAAAAAATGATATCAAATGAAAGGGTAATATCTAAGGTTTTAGTATAAAAAAAAATTATGTTGATTTGTTGATTTTTGAAAAAGTTATGGAAGTTTTAAGAAAAAAAAGTGAAAAAAATGACAAAATTTACCGATTTTAAAATATGTAATTTTTTTGGAGATTTCCTCCATTTGCGGGGAATGAGAGAAAATTTTTCAATTTTTATGGGTAATGTTCAACTAGATACAATTTGGGATTTTTTGACGCATTGTTGAAAGAAATCGGTCCAGTGAGAGCTGAGAAAAAGTAGTGACAGACACAAAAAAAAATAAATAAATCATGGAAAATTAATACCTTCTCAGCTTCGCATCGAAGCTAAAAAATAATACAATTATTATAAGAGAATAAATAAAATTACGATTCTTTACTCTGCCAAGCACATTTCAGGCTGTTTATGAACAAAGGCCATAATAATATTTAAAAGTGTTCACCAAAAATATGACTATTATATCTCAATAAAAATTATTATACTTCTTCATTTTATTTGACATATTTAAAACTGTTCAAAAATGAAGGATACAAAAGTATTTTAGATTAATTATTATAATTAAAGAAAATAATTTTCTAATGAGGATATTTAAGTAAAAAAAATAAATAAATAAATAAGACTTATTCATGAATAAAATGTTTTAAATCATCTAAAAATGTTGTTCACCATTTAGTGTAATATGATATATATTTATATAGATGACTTTTATCATAATCCATTCAAAAACTTACAGTATAAAAAAAAAATTTTAATTTTGTTTTAGTTACTTTTAGTTAGATAATATTTTTCAATTATTAGCTATATAATACTTTTTAAGTTCATCATTTATGACTTGTAAAGGTGTCAACTTCGTTTTTTAAATGAGAACACATATTTTGTATTTAATGAAAGATTTGAATTTTTAATTTAATGGTAAATGTCATTTGAATTTGGCACTTTATTTGTTTATTAGATGTAAAATTTTAAAGTTTTAAATTTCTGAGATAATATACATATATAATACACAAGGGATTACAAATACTGGTAGGTAATTGGATTTTTATGATGTCGATATTTGCAGTTACTCAGCATTTATTATCAATGGAAGTAAGTTACATTGTTATGAGTTTATAAATACACTAACTGGCAATACAGAAAACATTTCTATTGACAATCACATATCACATACAAGTGATATTCAGTACGTTTTTATAGTTATACTACACATTCCAAAAATTATTGTATTAAAATGTTTATGTTTATTGGTCCAAATTATTAATATTTTCATCCCTCGTAGGTGAGATGATGTTACAAGATTTTGGAAATATTTTTCGAGCTGTAATAAATTTTGTTTTGATTAATAAATGTGACCGCTGAAATTAACTGCTAGATATTTAATAATTTCATCTTATGGAAGAGTTGTTTAAAAATTTAATATATTATATTTAATATTTCAAAGCGAACATCTGGTTTATTATACAAACAACGGCTGCTGCGCTAGTTACGTTTTTAATAATGATGACAAATCATATGCAAAAGACATCACTTTAATTTTCATTAAACAGGTTATTTTTTAAAATCCATATATGAAAGATATTCACCTGTAATTTGTTTCAATATGAAGTTCTGTTAGATGTTAAAATTTTTAGAGACGATGGTCAATCCTGCGAAACATTACAATTAATCAGAAATGGCGTATTGTAATAATACAATAAAATTTATTTTATATTATCCCTTTAATTTTTTCATCGTAAAATTGAAACATAATTAGTCATCACATGGAACATAATAACGTTTCTTTTCTTATATATTAAGATCACCTTATACAAGACATCAAATCGTCAATATGATAACACAGATTAATAAACCTTTTTTTTTATTTTTGTATTGAGTCGAAAGCACCGTCACTAAAATAATTAATTTTTTTTTACAAACGGTGCTTATTTTGATGACTTGTATATGATTATTATATAACATTATTATGTACCATGTGATCACTAATTATACATATACATCGACAGTTAATTATATCGTCTATTTATAATAAATAACAAAAGGAAGAAAAGTGGCTTGTTTATTAACCCAGTGGGAGATTTGAATTTCATCCTGTCTACAAAATTCTAATTTTGCTTGCTAAATATAGCCTGCAACGAGTTGGTTTTTACTAAATATTAAACCAAATGATATTTTTCAATTTTGCGATGAAAAAATTAAAGGGATAACATAGGGGTGACGGTGTTACCGGTATACCGATTAGAGGTCGATATACCGGTATATCGTATACCGGTATATCGTCTTTTTTATTTATACGATATACCGAAAATATCGAATATACTGATAATCCCAAAAATATCGAAATATCGAGTATACCGATAACCGAAATTAGTTATTGAATATTTTAATTTATTTTTAGATTGTTCAAAATTTCCAGTGAGAAATATATGACATATTTACAATACTAAATATATATATCTTAAATACCGATATGGGTTCGTATTATTTTGTTTTTATTGTTGTTTATCACAATAATTGCATCTTAGCGATTATATCGAATTGAACATAAAATATGGATTCTATAAATTTAGAGTCAGACCCTTTAAAGTGGTGGAAAGTCTATCCAAATGAATTTCCAACTTTGGCCGTACTTAGTAAAAAATATTTATGCGTACAGGGTACTAGTGTTCCAAGCGAACGTGTATTCAGTTGTGCGGGCAATATAATTACTGATCATAGATCATCTCTATCAACAGAGCATGCCGAAGAACTCATATTTTTATCTATGAACTCTAAATTTGTATCAAAATAATTAAATAACATAATAATTTGTGATCTTGTTTTTTTTTTTATAAATTTATTATAAATTAATTAATTCATATTAATGTTATTATGTAATATTATATTATTATGTAATATCGGAAATACCGAAATATAGAAATTACCGTATCCAAATACCGGTTTAACGATATTTTCGGTATACCGATTCATACCGGTAAAAATTATCATACCGAAATATCGATATTAAAAAAAAATACCGTCACCCCTAGGATAATATACGTAAATATACCTATCTTAGAATGACAACAAAATGAAAAACACCTAATATGAGATTTAAATTGTGTAAAACTATTCTCGGGAATAGGAAAAAATACAGATTTTTACCAATTAATAACCGTATCATAAGGAGCTTAACTGATATTTATGAAGACAGAATATTTTACATGTTACACTTTTTTCTCAAACTTCAAATTTTTATGGTGTATTAAGCAGATTTATAACTAAAAAATTTTATGAATTAGGTTCCCCAACAAAAATAATGCACCTAGAATACGTGTATTTTTATAAAATTTTTAACTTTGTAGCCCTCTAAATCTCCAGAAAATTCTTTTAAATATTTGAAGTTTAGTTGAAACATATATCATTCACTATATAATACCACATTTGAAAATCACTATAAAATAATAACTTCTCAATGGTATTAAGTGAGCTCAAAAATGCCAATTTTCAAAAAAGCGCCATTTTTAAAAAGTCATAAAGTTTAAAATTTCACATAAATTTATATTTTTTTATGTCAACTATAAGTTGTAATAAGGTTAAGTCTAAAATTTTAATTCCATTAAGTCAATAGTGAATAATCTGTGTGTTTTTCAACGTTCTTGCTATTTTATCATTTTTTACATTGAAATAGCCATAAATATGAAAAGGTCATAAAAAAAAATTATTTTAATCTAATTATAGCATAAAGAATAAACCCTGAATATTAAAAAAAAAAATGATGTATAATTAATAATCGCATAAATTTATAAGTTTATATGCATTTAAATATATATTAATTTAATAATTAATGAAACTTGTAATGTAAAATTACGATTAATTTTCGTTTTATATTTAATTTGTCTGTTTTAAGTATTGATTTATATGGTAAATAAAGTTCTTTCTTGCTCTTTAAAAATTAAATAATTTGTTTAGCTAAAATATTGATAATATAAATAATTCAATAAATAAATTATTACTATTATCATTTATTTTTAACAAAGAAATCTTTATAAAAAAAAACGTAACAATCTGAATATTTTAGAAATATTGTTCTTAGTTCAATAGTGGAATTAATTAAGGGTAAGTTCATAGCAACATGCTGGTAAAATAAAGTGTTAAATTATTAAATATATATCAAATAATTTAAAAAAAATCATATTCTTTAAAAGTATTTACTCGAAAATATTAATTGTCTATACAAATTTATTTCAGCATCCGATTTGCATTTTTTCCTATTTACAGCATTTTATTTTATCTTGAGATCAATTATAACTAAAAGATCAATATACTTAAGTTAAAAATTATAAATTATTATTATGTGTGTAATTATGTATACAACTTTTATTTAGTTATTTGTGTAAGTGTTATACAGGATCATCAGAATTTAATGAATTAGCAGATTTATCGAGGGATGAACATAAAAAGTACTTTTTGATTGATAAATTAAAATAAACATGTATCTAAAGAAACAAAAAAAAATTAATATTATTTTTATTTAATTGAAAGGTCTGCTAGTTCATTAAACTTCGATTGCTTTGTATATTCTTTATAGCAAAAATAATGTTTATTTAATTAAAGTTGTATTTACATGGTTTAATTTTCAATTATGACAAAAAAAATTATTATATAGCAGTGCAGAGTGTATTTATTGTTAGTGTTATTATACAGAGTAATCAATAAGTAAGGAAACAAGTAAATCGTTGAAAACAATTAGAACATAGAAACCCGTTTCCTTACTTACTGAACATTCTATATATTTTAAGTATTAAGTAATTGTTTTTTTTATTCAAATAGTACAACCATATCAAGCTCTATAAGTAATAGAAAATGGCGTTTAAAAAACAGACTGTTAGGTTTTATATAATCGTCATATGGTCGTTGACCATAGTAAACCAAAGTCTTTTTGTAAATTCTGCACCAAAAAAAAAACCTCCAATTTCAAAGGAATTATATGGTGAGTATTTTTGATTTTCATTATAATGATTAATTCTAATTATGTTATACGCATCAGAATAACTTATATACGTCATCAATAATCTTTCCATCGTCATCGCCCAAATAATACATAATTATATTCATAAGAAGAAAATTCATTCAGTTTCTCAGGGTTTTGTAAAAATTAAAAACATCATTGATATTATTGTTATCCATAACATATTTAAATAATTAATTTTTCTAAATTATTTATATTTCAGAATTTTTTTTTTTTTGTTGTGCATGATTAAAAAATTCTTGGAGCACACTTTGCTATTGTTATTTCTCATATTCTTTTTATATTCAAGCAATTGTTTTCTGTTGAGATAATATTTTAATAAAATATCAATATAGAAACTTTTAAATAACCTTGGCATTTTTCACGGGTAGATTTGAATTTGAAAATCATTGTGTTTCAAAAAATGTAGTAATTAAGTTTTAAAATGTTATTTACGATATTAATATTTTTATTTTTCTATTGTTTTTAAAGAATGTATATTAGAAATCACTATTACAAGTGAGATTTAAAAATAAATAATATTAATTTAAATTTAATATATTTATCCTTAAATTTGAATCTGATTTTTCGAAAATTTTCCAACACATAGATGAAATGGTGACTTCATTATCAGATGGTAACATTTTTACATTTTATATAGTGAATATAGAATAAATTATTCAGTGATAATGAATAATAATTAATAATAACACATATTTTTTTATAGCCCATACAGATAATCTTCTATTTCAATGTGTTTCCAAATGGCCATATGGTAAATATAAATGTAATAGGTGGCGTCATTAAAAATTTCTTCTGGGGGAAATAAAAATTTTACCTCCTCCTTTGCTCACTCTTAAAAAACCTAACAGTTTTTAGATAAAATTAATTTATTTATAAAATTAATAATTGATATTTTTGTTATTATTATATGAAATTTCTAAACATATAATTATTTAAATAACGTTATACTTATACTCTTGTAAGAATTTTGTGTTCTAGATTAAATAAGTCATTAAAATTTACCAAACAGTATCTCATTTCTACACTTGCTTGATAAAATATGTTTTTTATTTTATAGAAAATTTAATAAGCAATCTTATTCCAAAAGGTAAATTAATGTTATGTACAAATCAACTTTATAACAACATTTTTCAAAACTTCTAAATACTTACATTTTTTAATTGACATGATAAATTTAAGTATTTATTTAAATCATAAATATCAAACATTTTTCATAAAATTTATTTAATATGTTATATAATTAAATACATAATTTTCAATTACTATTAGCTGTAATGATAAATTATCATTAGTAAACATTTAGTGTGGTAAAATTACAGTAATTATCTTTTTCAAGAATACTTATTTTAACTTTTTTAATTATATTTTATACTTAAATTTGAAAAGTGTTCTGGATACTCTGACACTTTTATATATACCTTAAATTAAAGCTTATGAAATATACTTGAATTTGAAAAAAAAATGTTCGGACTTTATTGTATTTTATGGTGAAAACAGCCATCGAAGTTAATAATACAAATATGATTTTTGTAAAAAAATCCTTTTTTATATTTTTAACTTAATTTGCTATAACTTTTTGAAAAATGTATGGATCAATATAATTTTATTTTTATAGATACATGAGGTATTTACCTATCATATAATATATTTTTTTTTATAAATTTGACCCTTTATATATCCACAGGGGGGATTTCAAATGACAACTTTTTCAACTTAAATTTTGAAAGTGTTCTGGATACTCTGACATTTTTATACATATCTTACATTAAAAATAATGTAATATACTTTATTATGATTGGTAGATAACAGCTTTTAAAACATTATAATCGAATATTACTACTAACGATTTGAAATAGCGACTGTTGGTAAGGGGCGGGTGTGATGCTTTTATTACATAAGAATTTTTTCATAGAATTATTTTTAAGTATATTAACCAAACAATGACAAATTGTATGAACATAATTAAATGAACACATATGTGTTTGTTTTAAATCACATGTATACGTATTTTACTAGAATAATGAATATTGTTGTTTTACTGAATAAGTTCTTAATTTGAGGATGAATAAATAAATCATTTTTAGTGCAACAGTTAAAAAAAACCACCACGAATTAAAAGTATTTAAAATATTAAGTCTTATTTGAATTAGAGAAGAAGAGAATTTTTTGAAGAAAATTGAAATGAGAAATTTTGACATTTTTGTTATTATTATATGAAATTTCTAAATATATAATAATTTAAATCATGTTATACTTTATACTCTTGTTAGAATTTTGTGTTCTAGATTAAATAAGTCATTAAAATTTACCAAACAGTATCTCACCTCTACACTTGCTTGATAAAATATATTTTTTATTTTATAGATAATTCTATAAGCAATCATATTCCAAAAGGTAAATTAATGTTATGTACAAATCAACTTTATAACAACATTTTTCAAAACTTCTAAATACTTACATTTTTTAATTGACATGATAAATTTAAGTATTTATTTAAATCATAAATATCAAACATTTTTCATAAAATTTATTTAATATGTTATATAATTAAATACATAATTTTCAATTACTATTAGCTGTAATGATAAATTATCATTAGTAAACATTTAGTGTGGTAAAATTACAGTAATTATCTTTTTCAAGAATACTTATTTTAACTTTTTTAATTATATTTTATACTATTGTAAAATGGGCCTGAATGAATATTAAGTATAAAATTGATCACTTTCAAATTGATATATTTAGTTTCAAGTAATTTGATCTAATGAAATGAAAGATATAGTCTGCTTCGAATATAATTAACCAAATCAATTTTATGTTTTTAAGTTTACAAATAGTTTTGCTTTATACTTAGAAGTAAGCAAATTAATATTGGACTACCAAATTGAGCCTATTTCATGATAATTAAATAGAATTTTTTTTTACTGAAAATTTTTCGATCAATACTGAAACATTTTTTTTTTTAATTATCATATATTTATATTGAAGTTTTATTTAAATTAATTTAGTATGTAATAGTAAGTTAAAAAAACGCATTCTATTGTATGGTCGAAATTTAATAATTATTTAATTATAAAATATAAATCATTAATATCGATTACCGAAATTGTCTTTCTTGTAGATATTTATTTTTTCAACTTAACTGTTGAAAGTGTTACGGAAAGTCTGACACTTTTATATATACTTTAAATTAATGCTTATGTAATATAATTGAATTTGAAAAAAATAGTTACCAAGTGCTACTTTTGTGTTAAATTTCTTGATTTTATATTTTACATTTTTAACTTTAAAATGATATAACTTTTTGAAAAATGAATGGATCAATACAATTTTTTTATGACAAATAATATTTATATACTTCATTTATTCGATATATATATTTTTTTTTTAATAGGATCATTTCCCTTAATACAGGGGGAGTTCAAAACTTAAAAATGCATATAGAAAGTAGAACTTTTTCAACTTAATTTTTGAAAGTGTTCCGGAAGGTCTGACACTTTTATATATACCTTAAATTAAAGCTTATGTAACATATTTATTATGAAAAAGAAATGTTTGGTCTTTATTTTATTTTCATGGTGATAATAGTTACTGAATGCTTTTTTGTGTGAAAATTCTCTATTTTATATTTTATATTTTTAAATTTATAATGCCATAACTTATTGAAAAGTGTATGGATCAATACAATTTTTTGTATGAGAAATAATAATATTTATATCACTATTTCATTCGACATACTTTATCTTAATCAGGATATAAATAAGGAAATAGCAGATAATGTAGCTTTTGGAATAATCCAACAATTTTTTAAAATTAAACACTATCTAATGATTTGCATGGAAGCGTTTTTTATGATAGTGATTTTAAATCTTGACCCAACTATGTCACGTCACCACTGTGCCGTAACCTCCTTATGTTGGGTTTTTATTTTATTACTTTTTAAGTTAATGTAATTTCTATTTATAGGCGACAGGAGTGCGCAACGTATAAGAAGTCTTATCATAGCGTTATATTAAAATTAAACCGTCGCTCAACACTATTTTGCTTATCATCTTTTCTAAATCTTTTAATACTAATATTGAAAAAATTGTGCCACAAAACCGGTTATCGGTCAGTTAACATTTTATTTAGACTACTCTAAATTTATTAGTAGAAAAATCAAAATAAGTTATCTTTTAATTTTTTAAAGTTACCTATAAAATTTATCTTTAGGATTATTTTTTCTAATAATAAACTTTGTATTAACAATGGGTTACAAATTTAAATTAAATTTTAATGTATAATTTTTTTTAAATAATCATTATTTAACTTAGAAATGAAAAGTAGTATACTTAATTATTATTATTATTATTACATATACATAAAATTACATAATTCAAATTTACGATAAAATCGTATAAGCTTTAAAATTTATAGATAAGTAAAAATTAGCCGATGTTTTCTAGGCGAGAATATCACAAGAATAATAGCCAATGAAGAGCAATTGCAAAGAGATATACATTCAGTTAATCCAAGTAATAATTATTTAAAGAACTTATATTAGGTATTACTAATGAAGTCTAATTCTATCTATATAATTTATTTGCTCTATCAAATTTTTTCTTTTAAATTGAATAATATATTAAATTATTATCTAAACCAATTATTTTAATATTACATTTAGATGCCAATAAAATAAACAAACAAGAAGCGAGTAAGTGATCATATACGTTACACAGACGTCACTTAAAATTTAAATGAATAATTCTTAATTAACCAAAAATATATTATCAAAACCTATTTAAATGTGTAAAAATTACAGATTAAAATCACCAACAAAACTCTTTGATATGAATATTCATATACATTGAATATCAATTACGTATTATGTAATTGAAATTAATATTCTTGTATTTTAAATTTATTATCAATGAATATCCAGCAAAATTATTAAATCAAAACAGACAATAATCTAACAAACATATATCAAAAATCTTTGTAAAAAATCAATAACCGAGAGTTTTGTTAAAGCATCAATATGAATAATATTAACATATTATTAAGCTTTATATATATGAAAAATAATTTATGTGTTAAAATTGAAACGTATTTTTTTATTTTTTAAAAGAGGGTTCAGTTCATTTTAAAGAAACAGATTTTTCCGATGCGACATTTTTCCGAAAAAATTTTTTACTAAAGAAATCATTTAATAGAATATATACAATTCAATTAGGTAATTAAATAGTAAAATTGTAATTATTTTACTTAATGATTAAAATATCTTTAAACATGACTTAAAATTAATACTTAGTGATTTATGTAACTTAATTATGGATACATTAAACTCAGTGCGACTATTTCTGAGATTTATTTATTGTCCAATATTTGTAATAATAGTTTAAGAATAAATAACGTGTTTCAGCCAACAATATGCTGTGCCATGATGACAATGATGTAAAATGTAAAACATTAGGAATACTCTTATTCTGTAAAGATAATAATGTATTCAATCAAAGAGCATGGTGCGACTTTGCTAACAAACAATGTAGGATTGATACAATTGACAGCACAAATACTCAAACAGAAAAAATTTACTACGAAACAATGATAAACAACGAACTCTATACATTTGAAATTATGGATGGTACTCAAAAAGTCGTTAATTTCACTGAACTTAGTAAAGTTTAAGTTTTGATTGATTTTATTAATTGATCATAATTGTAAAAAAAGAATAAATAAAAATATATTAATTTCAAAAAGAATATTGTATGAAATTCTATTATTTATTTTAACATAGATTTATATTAAAATATACACTTACTATAGATTCTTTTTCACCTTTATTTGTTCCTAGCCTATCATACAACTCATCGTACTTTTTAAACTTCGTCTTATTTAGCGCACACTTGTTTTCTTCATACACGCGTTTATATTCTATCCAATCTTTGCTTTTGCACTTCTACCATACTTTAAACTCCTTTTTTTTACTCTCTATTTTCTGGACGTTCTCATCTCACCCCTAGGTTTCCTTGTTTCTTATCATTCTACACCTACTCTTACCAACTATCTCCTTTGCAGTATTCTTTAAATAACTAGTAAATCTATTCCACACATCATTTATGTCTCCCTCGATATTTCGCATCGTTCTCTTTTACCGTCTTTAACAGTTCTTTTTATTCCCCTTCCAATTACCACTACTGGATCCTCGATTCTCCTCCTGTGTTCTTTCTGTTTTTGTATACTCTATTCCCACTATACCACAAATCTATTACCATCAGTCTATATTGTATAGTTACACTCATGCTTGGGATAACTTTACAATCTTTTACTCGCTTTACATTCCCTCTCTTCCACATAAAATAACCAATCTGTGATCTATTACTCCCACTTTTATAAGTTATATAATGTTCTTCCCTCTTTCTAAAATAAATATTAACTACAGTAAGAACACACTATACTGAGAAATTCAAGATTCTTTCTACATCCTCGTTTTTCCCACTAAAACCATATCCTTCCCTTCCACTTAATTTCCTGCACAAAACAAAAGTTAACTTTTTTCCTCATCAATACTTCTACTAGTTAATGTTCCAATTTTCCACTTTTCTATTCTTACTTTTTATCTTTCTTACCAATACACGAGTCCAGCCTAGAGTTGAGTGATGATGTCCCTACACCGTTGACACTATAGCGTTCCATAGACCTGTACACATAACTGGCGAAACAGCTACCGCACAAGTTGTCCGGCGGGTATTAAACAATTTATTTCCTCTCACCTATTATTCCCGCATGCATCCGAGATGAGACAATCAGCCTATGTTCTGTTCAGAAATCCTCATACTTTTTAACAAAATTTTATAACGGCTGTTGACCTGGCGCCGCAACCTTATTAGTCGCCTCTTACGACTGGCATAGGGGCCGTGGATGTATTCTTATCCACTTCTACGAAGAATAGAATAATATGTATCTTAAGTATTTCTCAAACATAATTTATGTCGATATATAAACTTTTCAAAAAGTTATGGCAATTTAAAGTAAAAAAATTGTAAAAAATATCGAAATGTGCTGAGGGTTATTTTTTTCAAATGTTGAGAATAATATCTTTATATAGAATTTCTTATAATTTCAATTTTTTTTTTTTTTTAATACACATTTTCCCTCAAATTTGTCGAAATGTATTTGTGTAAACATACAGAAATATTTATATAAATATTATAGTACTATAATATTGTAGAATAAAGGAAATTTGTATCTTTCATAAATTTTTGCAATAAAAAGTATAAAATTAATACAAGTTTTAATATATTACAATATAATATATATATGTATAGTATAATATAATAAAATATTCTTTATATTTTTATAAAGATAAATTTTTAAGTATTTACTTATTTATTATTTATTTCATAAAAAAATTTAGTTTTCTATATTTGCGATTCATTAATTTTATTTTATTTTATGATCAAATTTTTGACTTCTTGATTCGTTTTTGAAAAATTATCTATGGTTGTTGATTAATATTAAATCGTTACTGAAGCATTCTCATGGAAAATATAATTTTCTTTGTCCTAAAACCATTAAAAATATCGTTAAAACTGTGACAGTTTGAAAACATTTTTTTGTAATTAATTTAAAGAAAGTTTTAGTTCAATTTTAGTTACAGTATATTTTACAGTTTTTAATACTTTTTAGAGTATACATATGGTTGGGTTAATAATTTAAACAATTAATAATTTTCAAATTAAATTTTATGAAATTATTTATCAAATGTTTATTTTTTAGAAACACAAAAAATGTTACAATGACGAAGAAAAAAGTTCAAGATAATAGCTTTTTAAGAGCTACGAAAGAAAAAAGAAATAGTCGATCAAAAGTACAAATGTAAAGCTATTAAAGGAGTAGAATTGTACCATTATAACAAAGTTCAAAGAGAAAAAAATTTTAATTTTTTGACAGTAAAACCTGTATTTTGAAGGTTATACGACATACTTTGAGCTTTCAAATGACAAAGGTACCTTTCGGCTCATATGATATTATAGTATCATATTCATTAAAAGAAAAAAGCTTTTTATTTTGTTTCTTGTTCCCAATGCTATAATAAATAATAATTAAATTTACTTTTATATTTGAACTAAGTACGCTGAAATATAAAAGTAAATTTAATAATACATTAATGAAGCTTCAGCATTCTACTATTCAGCACAATATTCATTTAACTATCATAAACTAGAAAAATTAAAATAAATCGATTTGTTTAGGTGTGCATAAAGAAATCATACATTTTCCACCACTTAATAAACAAAACAAAACTATTGATTTCAGTGGTAAATTATTTTCTGTATGATATAAACAAATTGTAATATTCTTTTGTATTTATTATTGTAAGCAATTCAATTACCTTCTACTTGTAAAAATATTTAATATTGAAATTCTATGAAGTTAGATGTTAATTTTTCAACAACTCTCACCAGCCCTCTTCTATTACGGAATTTTAAAAAATAATTGTACAAACGATTTTAAACTTTGTAATATTACCGTTTTTAGTTATTGAAAATCCCATTTTTTTTTTTTTTTTTTTTGACAAATAGCTAGGACTTTATTTTAAAATTTTTTTGATAGAAATACTATTTATTATTCTTCCTTATTTATTTCAGCAATTATTATGGAATTCTATACATATGATGTTTTTCATAATATCTTTATCATTCCATTTTGATAACACAACTCTGTCTTCGTCATTTTTGTGTTTACACATTCTTTGTAAATATTAACTCACCAAGTCGTATAAACATTTTTCAAATAATTACCCAGTCCAATTTGATCACATATTGCAATGTATGTCAAATTGAAATTAAATGGTTACTGAGTTCGAGGTCTTACTGTCGCACGCAAATATTTTATGGTTGTTATGATAAAGCTCTTTGTAAGCAATCAAGTTCATTTCCGAATCATCTGTTGGTGTTATTATTCTAAAAACAAATTATTAGCGATTAAGTGGTTTTTAGATCCTTATTGAATAAATACTTTGATAATGAATACATTAAAGGTAAAGTATACAGTGTAATTTATTAATAATACTTCCCCAATTTTTATATTAAAAAGTACAGATTTAAATTTTATTTATTTTTGAACCATATAAATATAAAGTTAAATAGAAACCAATTATTATATTCTTACTATTAATTAGAGAATGGTCTGAATAAAAATTCCATTGGTCGATTATCTGTTTTGTAATATTGTTTATTGATATATTATTAAATCATTAAATGATTTAGAAAAAAGTAGGAGTGAGGTAGTGTTTAGCGACGTCATATTTTTACCATAACACACTGATAAGAATATTCTACGTCCCTCTCATCTATAACTAAATATTATAATTTAATATTAAAAATCCCAAGAAGTTGGGATTAAGGCGAGGGAAAAAAAATAAGAAGAGTTAATATTATTACCTAAAAAAGTAATAATACAAAACTGGATATCGATCAATTAAAATTATATTTAGATCGTTTTTATTTAATAAGAAAAAAATAACAATAGGTTCCCATTTAACTTTCAAAAGTTATCCCTAAAATATATTCATAAAAAAATTTTTCCAATCATCTTTTTCCTAGCTTTAATCTCAACTATTTGGGGTTGGCAACCCTTATTACCCAAACTTACACTGGATACGATCTCCCACATCATCTACGCATTCAATAACACCCCTCTATCTCTTTTTTGGTCTTCCTCTACCTCTTCTTCCTTCAATATTCATTTTTATAACTGTTCTTACAGCTTCCGATTCCTCTCTCCTCATAGCATGATTGACGCTACACATAAACTACCTCTAATATGTTTGTTCCTTATCCTATCTTCTGTAGTCATCTTATTCAAGAGCTGTTTTCCACATCTTTAGCCTTTGACTAATTTCGTCCCTATTTTCTCTTAGTAACACTATATCATTAGCGAATATGTACCACAGCACCTTTCCTTATTCTTCTCTAGTAATTTCATCCATCACTACAGAAAATAAGTAAGGGCTTAAAACAGAACCTTGGTCCACTCCTACTCTTATCTTACAATCTTCTGTTACTCCTCCCACACTTTTTACCCTCGTACAAGTGTCATCATACATATCCTCTATATTAATGTACCTTTTTGGGACTCTTTTTTTCATTAATGCCCACTTTAAAGGTTCTCTTGGTACTTTATCATACTTTTTCACCAAATCTATGAATATCATACACAGATTTTTCTTGTTTTCCCTACACTATTCTCAATTATTTATTACCTTTTTTTAAATCTTCATATTATGACTTATAAGCTTTATGCCTCTATAATTTCCACACTCCTATAAGTCTCTTTTACCCTAAAGTAAAGTTATCCTAAAATATTTCCACAGAAATAATTTTTTTTGCAATATATTCGATATTTATTATGGTTCATAAAATTATTTAAATTTAAATTATATATTTTTATGAAACAATTATTATTTAACGAAAAAATAAAAGTAGTATACTATATATTAAACTAAATTACAGGGTGATCAATTAAGGATTAGGCGCTCATTTTTATGAAATCTATTGAAAATTAAAAATTAGTATAAAGAAAAAATTAGTTATTTAAAGAAACTCTAGAATATTAAATTAATACATTTTTTTTGTCCATCAGGGTTAAAATATTTTTCCTTAATTTTATTTAATAAAAATCCTTATTTTTAATTAAATAATATGATAGAAAAAAAAATTTCAAATAATTTTGTTCTTGTAATAATTTTTATTCAATAAAACATTCTTCTATTATGGCTTGTTAAAATTTAGCATGCAGTAGTCTTCACTTCTTCTTACAATCATATAAAGTTTTTATTGTTATCATATGTGTCATTTACGATAGCTAGAATTAATACCAAAAATAATTTATAGCTTATTAAAACAAATACTACCTGCTACCTCCGGTATTATGAAAACCAAATTAATAATGAATTTCTATTTTAAATCGGAATCATAGAATAATTTTAAAATGAAATGGATATATCGAATGAAAATAAATTGTATAAAATTTATCTTGCAATCAAACCAGAAATATGGGTTTCATTTTAAGGTAATTAAAGTTCAGTTTTTTATCCCTAAAGGAAAAGAAAAAAAATTATTTTAATTTTATATATGTATAAAAACTACATATTATTGTATTATTATTTATGTATTATATAAAGATTATCTAGATAAATTTCCTTCTACATTAAAAAAGATATATTTAAAATCTACTACTAAATTAATTGGTAGCAAATATTTTTCAACTAATCTTATTTCAATTAATTACTTAATTAACTTCAATTAAAATGGCCAAATAAAATAATTTTTCTCTTATTACATCGAAATAAAAACAATTATTTTTACATAAAAATAGTTGTATTCGGTAAAAATTATTTTTTTTTAAATACAATAAATTATACTCACTTGTTATTAGTTTGAATTCTCCAAATATTTGCGGCGCTGTTAAAAAGACATGTAACATGTATCGTTAACACTAAACGTGTTAAACCGACGAACATAAAAGAATACCAAAGTTGCTCTTCCCAAAACAAATGTGGAATAAAGGTTGGTAATAAAATTCCTACTAATGGTCCTAACCATCGGTAATTCCTAAAAAAAATTATCAATAACTATATATTAGAGCTTTTAACAAAGACCTCGTGGACCAGTTGTCACAAATACTGTTGAGTACATCGCATCATGTGACGTCTAATCTCTAGCGTCTTTGCTTATCTACCCCTTCCCAACCAGTATGGCAAATCGTAGGCCTTTGCGTCGTGTTTACCGTTATACGTCAGTGAATGAATATGTCTATGTGTCACCCTTTACAGCAAGCGCCTTCTCTTGGCTGTTTAATTGTTCGACTATTGTGTACCATAATATTTGTTATTTGTTCTATTGCACCCTTGTGCTCAATCTCCCAAAGCTCCCGTGCTCTTGTTCGTTTTCAGTGACTGGACTCTGGCCATCACTGAAGAACGTTCATCTTGGGTTCGCTTTTTACCATTCAGTGTTGTCCGCCAATGTACATACACTCTGATATATGATACCATGACATGTAAGTTATACACCACCCTCGTGGTTCCTACTTATGTTCTAAGCCCATTTACGTCTGTACATAACCCTTGCCATATACCGCGAAACCAATTTTATATATTATCTAAACACCACACGAACCACTCACATTCTCACGCAATTCACTACTTATCACCATCATTGAAGTCTAATGTCATTCACTTAAATTATGTATTTTTTTTTATATTGGTAGTTTATATATTTTATTTTTAATTATTCTTTTTTTATGACACTTGACCGATCGGCTGTTTTAAAATTAAAGTGACTAAAATTTATTTTTATAAATAAAATTAAAAAATAAAAACATTTTTTTAGAAAAATTGCATATTTTTTTACTTTGGAAGCTGATTTCACGCAATAGGTCAATTATCAGAACGTTTATTTATGAGGCGCCTAGTATCAAAACCAGGTTAATCAATCAATTTCAAAAAAAATGTTTTTTGCGTCTTTTTTTAAGTCTTGGGTACTACTTATAACTTATCAAGTTCATTCTGAATAAAAACATCTTAACTTTTCAAAATTGGCACCAAAAGTTGAATTCACAAAAAAATCAGCTCAATCCAAGATAATGATGTTCAAGACATGTTTTATAAAATCGAGAATAAAATTGCATAAGATAACTTAATCCTCAATTGCACAGAGATTAAGCTAAAGAAGTGAACCGATTTCAGACGAGCAAAAAATTAATTTACATACAATTATTTATGTTGATTACGATAAGAAAATACGGGTCTGTCAAAAAGCCTTTTTAATGCCATTTTTGCTATAAAAAAAATAGGATTCAAGGAGTGTTGCGTAGGAATGCTTTGAGTGGAAATAGTACCACTGAAAGAAGGGAAAGTAATAAATAGATTCATCATATGTTGGCCAATAGAATTCTATCATACAATTTGTCGAGAAATTCAAGATTACATGCAATCCAATTTAAATTTATACAAAATGTGAAACGTTTATTATGAGGAAAATAGAGATGGTAGTATCAACGTGACAAGTTATTTCTTTAGAAAAATCTTTTGGACAAAGTTTAATATCGGTTTTAGAAGTCCAAAGACGGACAAATGTTCTCTAATTGAACGTACTAAGCGCAAAAACAATGGTTTAATAAAAAATCGGCTCTTGACTAAACTCAAAGATCATAAATTGAAAATAAATGTTTTTTATAAACTCCTCAAACAAAAAAACGAAAAAATTACTTATTTCATTTGAATGCCAAAAAATAATTATTATTTTAAAAGAAATCAATTGGCTAATATTAAAATATACAACAACATTATAATTTCTTAATTTATAATTTCAACTTTATATTTTCTCAATACAAATTACAATACTAAATAATTCAATATAAATTGAATAAATATAATAAGTTTTTATTTAAGTATTACACTTATAACTCGTAAAACTTATAATCAGGACATAATTAAAAAAAAGGAGTTGATGTTTCTTTTGGAATAATTTAATAGTTCCTTCTAAAAATTAAACACTATCTACAGATTTTCATCAAAGCATTTTTATGATAGCAGTTTTAAGAACTGTCAGATATCATCTATACATGTGCCAACTATACAACGTAAAAAATACCATTACAACTTCAAAAGATATTTCTTATATTATAAAAATTCAGAAAATGTTAAAAATTTTATACTTGTTAAAAAAGTTAATATTATTTTTATATATCACTTATAAATAAGAATCAGATTAATACTCTTATTAAACTCTAAATTAACTAATATATAATGATTTTATTCTCTTGAAAAGATTAAAATATTATTCTTATACATTTCAAAAAATTTGTGAAATATGTTTAAAATATTGTTTTATTAATATATAATCTTTTAAATTCAAAACTTACTCGTAAGTTTATAAGTATAAAGAAATTAAATAACATACTATTTTATCATTATCAAAATATCCAAAAGAATAAAATTTCGACCTCTACTTATACCTTAAATTACGATAAAATAAAAAAAGGTTTAAATCAACAATTTCAAAATTATGTGATTTATATTAGTGGGTATATTTCATTTAACTAATGCCTCATTTCTAAAAATCAAGTTATTACTAAAAATTAAGTTCTCGATATACAATAAATTTTTATTTACTTGGGCGTTTCTATCAGTGACTAATAATATAACCAGGCTTATGAAAAATTTTAATTAAATTGTTACAGTTTTTGATTTAAAAAGAGCTTAAATCAAAAATAACTATTTTTATCAATCCGAAATCAAAGCTAATCATTATTTAAAACCAAAACTAGAAACGTAATAGTATTAAAAAATTTCATCTTTAAGTATAACGTTGTTTTTAATTAAAACTAAAACGTTTAACATGAAAATTTGTTTCAGCTCTTATATAGATAGGAAATGTTTTAGGAACGAAGTTCTTAATGGTAGGTTGAGTTATATATGATTTTGAGGAAGGACCCAACATAGAAAATGTGATACAAAACGAGTAACGAATCTATTCCTATATATATGCGAATAGTGTATAATATATTTCTCGTTCACCTTCTTGCTTTCTGTATCCATTTTTTACGATACCACTCTGCTGCGCCTTATGTATTTTATATACTTATTCATTGTTATATATATATACAAGCAATGTGCATACGTTAATATTTTATATTTTACACATGAATGTTCTTAATATATTGATTACTCATTTTTTTTTTACTATTATATATTATACTATTTTTTGAACAATTTGATATATAGTTCAAATTTTTTTATTTAATTATTTAATAATTTTAATTTGTTTAATACTAACAATTTGAACCACTATTTTTTTCCTTTTATTTTGTTGTAAAGGCTACACTGTAGTGTATAAATGTGTTTCACATACAGTCATGTACACAGAGTGTATTATCGTGATGTGATTATCATTATTAAATGTTGTAATTATAATGTACGCTAAAGAATAAATTAAAATAAATGTGATATTCTATATATTATATTCACTAAATTAATTACAATAAACTGCAACATATTTTACGTTGACTTTTATTTTTCAAAATACTAAGCTAATCAATAAGTAAAATTCAAATTGCAAAAAGCAAAAAAATATAAATTACATAACTTTTAGTATTTTTTTTTAGCAAATTGCATAACTAGTATTTTAGCTGAAAGAACTACACTCCTACCAGGTGTCCCACAATATCAACTAGTTTTTTAATTAATTTTATGAGAGTACATTTTCAAACAATGAAAAATCAAACAAAAATGAAAAAACAATGATAAAGTGTTTAAGTGAATACCTAAATACTTTTTAAAAGTATTTTAAATAATCTTCAAATAAAAAAACCAGCACAGTGGGGACGTGGCATAGTTGGGTCAAGTATAATGATATCTGACAGTGATTAAAATCACTATCATAAAAAACGATTTTATGCAAATCTGTAGATAGTGTTTAATTAGAAAAAAAAATGATGAATTATTCGAAAAACTACATGATCTTCTATTTCTTTATTTATATCCTGATTACAAGTTTTATGATTAATAAATGTAATATATGAACATATATATTTGTAATATATAAATGATCGAAATCTGGTAAGACACTTATTTTCTTAGAAACTATTGAAAATTAAAAATTTTTGTAAAAATAAAAATGATTAAGTTTATAAAACTACAATAATATGAAGTTAAATTTTATTTTTATCCCTTCAGTGAAAAAAATATTTATTTATAATTTTTTTTTAATGGGAACCACTATTATTGATTTGATAATATGATAGAAAAAAAAATTACAAACAATTTTGTTTTTATAATTTTTTTTATACAAACAACCGTTTACGTTTTATAATTGTTTAAAGATTTTGATTTCCAGAAAAAATATTGTCATCTATTACGTTTCATAAAATCGGTGGCAGTGCAACCGGTATTTTTGTTAGATTCTATAGTCTTACAAAACCATAGACTGAGCTATTAATAATACATCGAAAACCCGATTTGAATCTATTATTGTTATCACTCATTTAGTGCGTAGTAAATTTTTATAGCTAATTTACCTGTCATAACTTAATCAATAAAATTTGGTTTATGCAACAGAAAATAAAAATAATGACTTTTGTATTTAATACAATAAAATGACAATAGAAATTTAGCCTAAAATCACTCAACTTTAACAAGCTGTAACGGACGAACGGTTAATCGGATAATAAAAATTATAAGAACAAAATTGTTTGTAATTTTTTTTTCTATCACATTATAAAGTTAAAAGTAAGGATTCACATTTAAGAAAATTATAAATAAGGATTTTTGTCCTTGAAGGGACGAAAAAAATAATGGTTTCACTACATATTATTGTAGAGTTTTTTGAGCTTGATATTTTTTCTCTGCAATAAAATTTAAAATTATCAATATTTTCTGAGAAAATGAGTGTCTTACCAGATTTCTATCACCCTGTATGAAGGGAAATGGTTTTATTCAAAAAAAAGGTATGTTGAACGAAAGAGGTATATAAATAGTATTTTTATATTTTTTAAAAAGTTATAGCACTATAAAATTTAAAATATAAAAAAGAATTTTTTTACAAAAATATTTTTTTTTTATTAATTTGATGATGTTAGATTTCATCATGAAAACAAACTTAAGTCTGAAATTTATCTTTTTCATATTAAAGTATATTACATAAGCTTTAATTTAATATATATACATATATATATAATATGTATAAGTGTCATTATTTCCCAAACACATTCAAAAATAAAGTTGAAATAGTTCTTTTTTCTATGTTTTGAACCCCCTGTATTAAGAAAAATGGTCTGATTTAAAAAAAATATGTCGAATGAAAGAAGTATAAAAATATTATTTCTGATAAAAATATTATATTGATTTGGTCATTTTTGAAAAAGTTAAAACAGTTTTAAGAAAAAAAATTTTCGAAAATTAGTGATTTTTAAATTTGTAATTTTTTTGGATGATTCCCCTATATACGAGGAACGAGAGTAAATTTTTAAATTTTTATGGGTAATGTTCAACTAGATACAATTTGGGATTTTTTGACGCCTTGTTGAAAGAAACCGGTCCAGTGAGAGCTGGAAAAAAGTAGTGACAGACACAAAAAAAAAAAAAACACATCATGGCAAAATTAATTCCTTCTCAGTTTCGTATCGAAGCTAAAAACAGTTATTAAATTTTAAAATAGTTTATTTTAATGAAAAGTGTTTTTATTGCGTTTTGGATTCGATGCGAAGTAGAAAAAATATTGGTTTTGTGTGGTGTGTTTTTTTTTTTTTTTTTTTAACACGCTTATATTAGTTTCAAATGTATATTTTTTGTTGTTTGTTGTAAGTTTGTAACTCCACGCGCCATGTGTTATTATGTTGCCTATCACGTCGTCTATGGCCTTGAGACTAGACTGTCGTAACGCATTTACCCCAACCCGCTCACCAATCACCGCCAACACTGTTTTCCTGTATAATTTTATTTTTGGTTTTCGTACTCGTATAAGCGTGCGTGTCATCAATTATATTTATATATATATATATAACGAATTTTCATTTTGAATGACACGGCCCCGCGTCGCTTCGTTAAACACGATGTCCCGCGACTCGCGCCACCTTAATCAGCCGTCGCCCTACTATGAGTATTTGACTGGCCAACACCGCGTGACATACACCACGGCGCAAAGTCCAACAAGTGTCGCACAGCCGACGACGACCCGCCGCAAATGATAAGTGAGTCTTCTTCCCGTTGTCAAAGTCGCCATCAACGATGCTAACCTTTTGACGCTCGAGGATCACGCCGGACATAGCGTCGTCGACGCCAGCGAAAGTGCCGCGATATTATGCGAAGATTATATAATCCTACCGCCGCCGCTTATATTAATACATACATATATATATATATATTAGTATTTATGTATACGAATATGTTAATATTCATTTATATATTCCTACAGCCGACGCCGCTGCCGCCGTATATGCCTCGTGTATAATGTTTCCCCCGCCACGCCCGCCCACAAAACACGGCTATACCTCGTGCATGATACGTTTACGTACTTAAGTCGCTTTACATGTATATATATATTAATTACTATTAAAATTAATATATTAATACGCTTTATTCTCATTAAGAGATATATAGTTTATTCATTCCGATTACAAAGGATGATTCCCGTATCGTCACTATCTTCACGTTGCGCGCCTGCTGCTTTCCTTGGATGTGATAGCCGTTTCTCAGCTCCCTCTCCGGAATCGAACCCTGATTTCCCGTTACCCTTTACAACCATGATATTGATAGTAACTACTATCATAATATGAAACTAAAAAGTGAAAAATAAATGTAGTTTAAAAAAACTAAAAACACGCTTTTAAAGCACATCGAACTAAAAAGTTAAAAATAAGTTTAAAATAATTATGAACAAAAAATACTAGTATTATTGTTATAAAAGCGTGAGTGCTTTGTGCCATATTTTTCGTATATTGAGCAATCGATGCTTTTATCACAATAATACTATTATTTTTTGTTCATAATTATTTTTAACTTATTTTAAAAATTATTTTTAACTTTTTAGATGGATGTGCTTTAAAAGCGTGTTTCTTTAGTTTTTTTTTTCTTTATTTTCCTGTTGGGGTACAATACACCAGTAGTTCTTATCGGTACACAAATATTATTGTATTTACCCGACTATTGTGTTATTCGTTTTAAATCCATAAACTTTAAAAGGTGATAGCTCGTTTAGAATTTATTAAAATTGATTTTTTTTTTCAAGAATTTTTTTTTTTTTATGCTAAACAAGATTAATAAAATATATATATAATAAAAGTTACATCGTAATTCAAAAAATGTAACTATTTTAGGAATACTAGCGATTCTACAATTTCATTTTTTTTCAATACAAGTTATATACCAGTGCAACGTGCTATCACACTGGTATCCTATCAATTGGTTATCTTGTTCCTAAACGTACCTACACTGACTATATAATTATATCTCATTAGAAGGACTATTTCGTGACCAATAAAATATTGAATCTCGATGAACAACGATATCAAGTATTTAATTATATTGAAATTTTATATATGTTTATAAACTAATTGGATCTCAAGGTATGCTGGTTGGTAATTCAAGTACTTTTCGTTCATTATTGTTTTAAGCTTATTTTAAAAATTATTTTGAACTTTTTACTTCGATGTGCTTTAAAAGAGTGTTTTTTAGCTTTTTTTTAACTATATTATTTATCCATGAAAATTCGCAGCTCTCAGTGGACTGATTTTAATAATCAATATAACAAATTAACCTGATTTTAATGTAGCATGGAACAACAAAAATTTGGAAAACCCCCACGTTTTTAGAAATTTAAATATATGTATACATATTTTTTTATTTAAAATAAAAATACAATCTGAATAAATATACAATAATTATTTACGATTAACAATATATACATGTAACAACGAATATCTTGTGTAGAGTCCTTTCAATGGAGAAACTACTACTGACACTAGTAACTTAAATTGCAACGTTTATATTACATTTTTGGGTTAAATAAGAATTATAATTATATTAACTTATATTTATTGTTGAAGAAGGTCTCTGCACGAGGATATTTTTAAGCGGTAAGAAGGGTTATCTGAAATTGTGATAGAGGACAGATTTTTAATAAGAGGGTTTGAATGATATTGGAGACTGTTGTGAATGTGTTTATATTGAGAGATAGCAGTTTGTTTAACAGTATGAAGGTGGAGGTCTTTATGATTATTTCGTTTAATATGTAAGATGAAGCGTTAAGAATTTGGCAAAGGCACTTGGATTATAGAACTTGAATTTTGTTTTAAAAATATAACTCAAAACTACGCTACCGTAAAATGTAACATTTTCAAAACAAATTTTTTTCTTTTTAAACCGATGTAATTTTTTTTGAAAAACACTGATCCAAATGAGATTTTAATAGAGTATACTAGAGACAATAAACTTTATATTTGTATGCTTTTTCAAAAAATCCGACAAAAATAAAGTTCAAAAAGGGATAAAAATTTACGTATGTCAACTATATTGAGAGTTCAGTATGTAAGGAAACAGGTCAATTTTTACAAATAATGAGAACAATAAAAATCCGTTTCATTACTTACTGAACACTCAATATATTTCACTGTGCTGGGTTTTAACAATAATTATGTATTAATATAACACAAAAATACAAGTGAATTAAATTTGTAGAAATTTAATTATTTTATTAATTAGCCATGACAACCACTGTATTTTTAGTCACCGTCTAGGATTGATTGGTATTGCACTACTATACAAATTATTAATAAGAATATTGTGATTATTTTGTAATGTGGTATAGAAGTGCTTGTAAAATTGAACAGCTACTACAGTTACAGTTTTTATATGGAGGTCTTTATGTATTTATAGATTGATATCTAAAAAGGAGTGTTATTATTTTTCTTAGAGCAATGATCTATAATTTTTAAATTTTAATAATATTATATTTCATTTCGTTGCTCCATAATTGTATACCATTTGTCTAAATTAATTTAATAAGTAATTTATAAATGATGATTTTGGTTTTAGGTTAGTATTTCTGATGTTTATTAAGAACGGCCGTTGTAAACAAAGAAATAAATTTAAAGAAATTTTTTTTTTATGAATATGAGTGCTCCATGTTAATTTTTTATTTAACAACCCCAGGACAGGTAAGGCGTCGTAATGTAAAAATAGTGTGAACCGATTCGTACTAATATTAATACACTATTTATTTTACCAATATAATTTTTTTAAGTCCTGTCGCGGAAAAAATAAAAAGGTGTCATTGGCACAACAAAAAGACAAGCTACTAAGCGTAGTTTATAGAGTATGCGTAAAAACCGTATATTAACTCCAAAAATAAAGTACAATTTTTATGCTGAAAATATAAAAGAAATAAAATACATTTCGTTCTTAAGTGATGGTTATAAACGGACAAAAAAGAAGGGACGCCTTGGAGACACGTTCGAAGCGGTCACACACGAACAACATAGGAGATGTGAAGACGGGGTGCCAGAGATTGTCACTCTTTGCCTAACACAAAAAATGAAAATTTTTTACATCAAAATAATATTTTTTGTATAACTTCAAGGGCCGTTTAGAAGATAAGTCGTCAAGACAAAATTTGGTTTTAACTTTTAGTATATAACATAAGCTTTATTTTAACATATGTTTGAAGCTCGGAATATTTCTAGAACATTTTCAAAACTTTAGTTGAAAATGTAAAATTTTTTTACAAAGTTGCTAATTAAAATCCTACCTCTGTAGGCAGATAAAGGATCAAACTTTGAAAAAAATTATCCCAAATAAGAGGAAAAAACATAAGGTATCATAAAAAAGACATTATCGTAAAATTAATACATTATCAGGCTCTCATCGAATTTAAAAAATACATATAAATATTATTGGCCAAATCTTTTTAAAGAAGATGTTACTCCTTTTATAAATACTTGTCATGAATGTCAGATTAATAAAAAGCTTTAGAGAAATCTACAGGAGAACTTCAGCATATTCTACTACTATGACATTCTTGGTTCATTAATCAGTAGTAACAATAATAAATATATTTTAATATAATGTTAATTTAAATTATTTATAGCAATAATTTTAATCGCACAGTAATATACAACTATTATTATTATTATTAAAACACCGCTAAAATATTTCAAAAAGTATTTGAATACTTGTATTCAAATACCAAACAACGCTGATTATTACTTTATTTATAAAATGTATTATGGTGTCACAGTCTCCAATAGTAATGAAATAATATTATATTTATGAATACAAAGTGTTTTTAAAAATACAAAGAGTCACTTTAGATTTTTATACCTCAAAACGAACTCTATTAAATTGATTATCAACCAATACAATTTTAGTGTGTCCATTTTTCATTAAATAAATCTAAATAACTGTAATTTTCAATATGTAATTTTGAAATTTATTTTAGTTAATAAAATTAAATGAAATATCTGTTTTTATTTTATTATAATTAATATAATAGAAAATATTATTTACTATTTAAAAAAATTATTTGAAATGACTGACATTTTACAAAAAATCGGATAGTTTTTTTACTGTTTATTACTTGTGTTAAGCCTATTAAAACTTGAAATGAATTATTCTTACCTTTTTTGCCACATAATAATAGGATCAGCTTCTACATCGTACATACTGATTGATCTACCATTTTCGAATACGTCCTTATGTCTCTGAATTAAAAACCAGCCTAGATACGAAAAGAAAAATCCACGTGTTGAATTGTAAGGATCTGCATTCGTGTTAAAAAATGTATGATGCACTCGATAGTCGAGAACCCATTTGTATATTGAGTTTTGGAACGATAACGTTTGAAAAATTGCTAATAGTACTCGCAAAGAAAAACAAGCCTTGAAACATTGAAGAGACCAAAGTCTATGAGCACCTATTGCTACACCTATATAAACACAGAAACAAACTAGGAAACCTGAAAAAAAATCAAATTTTAACTTTGAAAGGTTAATATTTAGGTAAAAAAATTCAATTAAATACAATTTAGTCTCTTTTATTTTTTTATGCCAAAATTTCTTCTTAAACTGAAGTTAAGCTAAAATATAGAGTTAACTTTTATATATTTCTATATATTCTTTATAAATATTACTTTAACCTAACTCGATCATTGGCCGTTAATATAATATATTATAATATATAATATAATACTTACACCACAATAAGTAACTCATTATTTTATGTTCCTCCTCCCAGTACTCCATACACTTTTAATAATACCTTACATATAATGCTTAATGTCCATAATAACTTGAAGCTTATGATCACTTTTTCTCTCTATTAAACAGTAAAATTTACTTTCTGGTTTAATTATTGAGTCTTTTAAATTTGTCTTTGTATTTTGCTCAAGGTGTTTTAATTTATCACTTTGTTATTAATCTGTATACAAATTGTCTCATAACGCTTATAACTTATTAAGAATTTTTTTTAATATTATTATTTCCTTACACATTGTTTAAAACATATTATATTATTTATCATAAGTAAAAAAATAGTAATTTTTATTTTTTTCTATATTTTAAAATAGACATTTTTAGTTTTTTTTTTTTTTATAAAAAATTTGATGGGTCCGATATTCACTTTGTGACATTTTAATACATAGAGTGAGTATACAGAGCAAGTAAAATATGTATTATAAATGTACACCATTACGAGCTGTACTTGTCCAAAAATTGCTAACACTCATTCAATTTTTTGCATGAAAATGACTAAAATATGGCTATTTTAAAATTTTAAAAAAATTATATTTTTATTTTTGATTAGTGATAAATAATAATAATTTTGTTAGGAACGTAGTTTAGGAAGTAATAATCATTTAAAATAAAAACTTAAATAAAATCATAATCGTACCAAAAGTTGTGTTAATAAGAGTTGACAGTTACGTCTGAGACAATCTATATATTCTTGTTTTCCTTTCTCTTGTAAATTACTGTTTGGTGTTAAATAATTAAAATAAAATATATTATAATATATTATATTTGAACGTCAGGATTTTATTCATTTGCGTATTTATTGGAAATATTCCATAAAAATAAAGGTTTGAAATCCAACGAATTTTGAAGTTTTTATTGAAATAGTATTTTCTTTTTTCATATTCAATAATAAAAGAAAATTTTGTATAAAAAAAAATATATATAATATATTTTTTTTTGTTATTGTGTAATAATTGATTACCCAATGAGAATTAAAAAAAAATCATTAATACAAAATAATTTTAAAAGTTTAACCAATTATCGCTAGTTTATTTTATTTAAATGTATATCTAGATATAAAGAGTTGTATACATTGAAAAGTAGAAGTGAAAATAAATTAGAATGTCATTAAGTTTTTTTATGATTATAAAATTACTAGTGTATTTTGAGTTTAAGAGAATGTATTTTAATAAAATAACATTTTTAATATATGTCACTGGTATTTTAAATATGGTATTATTTATAATAATATATTATATTACTGGTATTTATAATATGAAGATTATTTTTATCTTTTTTAGAGAATATTAGCATCATATTTTAATTATTTTAAAAGGATATCATTCCCACCTTTAGCACAAGTAATTAAAAATCTATTTTAATACATCGAAAAGAATGATATAACAATCATGACAATCAGTTTAACTAATACAGGAAAATTAATAAGTTCTCTTCGGCCAAAAAAATATAGAAAATTATATATGCATATATATTATTACATGCAAAAATGAATTAAGCACTCCCAACATTTTTTTTCTAGTTATTCTTTGTTGATCGATCAAAAACTACTAACTAAAATGTTAGAAAAGTGATGTATTTTCTTGGTAATTCAAATATATATATATAATAGAACATACTCGAAGATGATTAATCAATATCGACTATTCGAACAAATAATACTTGAATAATTAAATTTAGTTGTTGAAATATTAACTACAAAAATTTTCCAGAAAACTCTGGAATGACTAATATTTATGAGACATTGTATATTTATATAATGTATTACTTCATAAACTAGTCATTTAATAAATATGAGTAATCACTTACCAAATAATATTGTTTTCCCATATAGATATCCAGCATAAACTAAATGAATTCCATAAAATGCACTCAAGTGTAAAATTATTAGCGCAATCACATTTGGCCAAATTATTTTCCATTTGTAGTTATTGTTGTTATGTAATTGAGATTTTTGTAAAACATGGGGATGAACGATTTTTCGAGTGAATCCATTTCGTTTTTTTACTTGTTCAATTTGAATGTTGGACCAAATATTAACAAGAGTTGATGATGACGTCATTGATATTACAATAAACAATTATGATTTGGAATTTTCAAAAAACATATATATAGTCCACAAATACAAAAACTGCATAATTTTTTTATATCATTGTTTATGAATGAACAGACAAGATTGTATGTATATATTTTTATTTTAAAAGTGTTTTGTCAAACTAAAAAAAAATTAATTCGTGATGTTAATAATCATGAATGATCAATGTATCATAACAGTGTCTCTGTGTAATGAAATCTCATGCTGAAAAAAAAATTCAAAATATATTTTATAAGTATCTTCTCAGTGAAATTCAAAAATTTATTTATTCTATATTAATTAAATTTCGTAAAGTATTTTAATGTTATTTGATTTATACTTAATAAATTATATCATCATTTCTTTGTACTGCCAGTTAATAGACTGAGCTAGATAATACACATGAAGCGGTATATTAAAGTAGTGGTAGCGGAGTAGTAGGGATTATATCTCTACAGATGTTAAATTACAAATAGCGTAATGAATTTTTTGATTGGTTAAAAATTCTAGAAAAAAAAAGTTGGTTATGGCTATTACTAATAAGAGAATTATGGTTGAACCATTTTTTAAATGATTAAATGAATACAGTTATTCTCTGTACGGTATTGAGCTTGAACAATCATGAATCGTTTATAAATAAATTTTTTTAACTCGATTATTTTTGAAATATCAAAAATAAAAATAATTAATTTTTTGCATAATAATTACAAGAAAACTAGATATTTTTAAAAAATAAATGATAGAGTTGAATATTTAATAATTAATAGTTTCTTTCTAATTATTTTCATCTGTTAGGTTGATTAACACTAACCAATTATAGTTATTGGATTTGTATATTCTGAGAAAATTTAATCGACAAAGGTTTTCCGGCTTGTCTTTTGTACTATTGGTCATAATATACGCAGCCATTTAAATTTCTATTTGACAACCAATCTTATAATTAACAGTGGCTCGCAAAAAAATTAGTTAATTTAACTTCTCATATCATAAAATTTTGTAAAAATAATATGTCAAGTTACTACTAAAATCCCAGTAGTTGGTATTGGGATTTGTATATTTAAAGTTATATTCTATACGCATAAGTATTTAGTAATTATTAAATATTGAAATCCGTAACACACATACAATATAAATTAATGCATTTTCAAAAAGCTGTAGTTTCGCGGTGCAGCAGTATATTTTTCCAAATTGAGAGTATTCTATCAGGTATCATGCAACTACCTGCAGGTATTTTGCATTTATTCAAATCGTGAAATAACTACTAAGGAGTCCAATTTTTATCATAAAAATCAATTAATCAGAAATTGGGAAAATACCGAAAACGTGTTACCAGAATTTTACCATTATCTTAGTAGCCCATTATGTCAACTATTCGAATGATGAATCAATAGCCATTAAGACTATTCATTTTTTAATGGAGGGGTTAGCATATCGACTGTAAACCTTTCTTTATAATTATGCATATAAATAATCTATGATTGCCATACTTAAAATCCATTGTATTATCATTAAAAAATATTTAAGATTTTATTTTTTTATTATTCAATTACTTCAAAATAAAATAATACTGAAAAAGTATGCAAGTTCGTCTTGCACATTTCTGAGATTTTCTTCATTTTTGAAAATTTGCACATTTTTTGTATTAAAAGTATTTTGATCGCTTTATATTTGCTTAAAATGCATAATGTCAATTTAATTCGCTTATTTTATATTTTACTGAGCTGCTCTGATAAACTTTCAAGTAGCCTCAATTAGCGCCTTTATGTGTTAACTTCGTATTTTTTATATTAAAAGCGTTAGTACCGATATTTTTGATATTATTTGTATTCTAATAAATAATAAATTTATTTATAACGCAAATAATTGAATTGTGATTGAATAAAATGAGTTAACGACATCGTGGATGGCGGTTAAAAAAGTGTTTGCAAAGATGACGTAACATCGTAAAAGACTCCATAACTAACTATACTGAATTCTGAAATAAATCCAGAACTATCCATGAAGTGTAAACGGAATTCAGCTTTTTATGTGTCATAGAAATGCCTCTAGGCCCAGAATTTCTCTGGGCCATCGTCAACGTTTTTTATGGATCTGAGTTTATTGTATTTAAACATTACATAAATATTATTTTAAGAAAAAATATGATCACATTGAGAAATATATATATTAGGATGGGGCTTATTTTATAAACTTTCATTAATCGATCTCCGTACCCTACAATTTTTTTTTGTTATATGAAAGTCATTTGGATAAATTTTGGTTTTGACTTAACCCCCCCAGGGCCGAATCGGGGTTGAAAATTCGCTCAAAAGGGTAATTTTTCAGTTTTTGATCATTATTTCTAAAACTAACACACCTAGCGTATTGAATGTAAATTATAGATTTTAATAATTTCTTAAAAAAGGTATTTACAAAAATGTTCTAAAATTATTTTTACTTGCTCAAAAAAAATAGCTAAAATTAACTTTTTTAACATAAATCATTCTTAACTTTCAAAATAATCATTAAACATTAAAAAATTTTAAATTTTAAATAAAACTGTATCATTTGAGGAAATAGGTGATAAAAAAAATTTAATTTAAAAATCGATAATTTGTCACATTATTTATCAAAGGACTTACCAATCGACTTAATTACAAATAAGTCTTTACAACTTTTTAGATGGTTTAACATAAAAATAGACCCACAATTTTTATTAACTAAAATATGTGATAATTATTATTTATTTTTTGCAAACCGTACAAACCATTGGAGGAAGTACCTTAATTATAATTGTAATACGCTGAATAAACAGTTTTAATCAATCGTATTTAGTTCGTTAGTGTTATCACAACAACAAAAGTATACATTTGACTATAATTTTACATAAGACTAATATTTTAGCAAATTTAATTTTACATATTTTTTATACGAAATATTTTGTTGTAAAATGATTGTTTCGAAAGTTAAGAATGATTTGTATTAAAAAAATGAATATTAGCTAATTATTTTTCATTTTTTATTTTATTTTTTTGAGCATGTAAAAATAATTTTAAAAAATTTTTGTAAATACCTTTTTTAAAGTAATTAATTATAATATATAATTAATATCTATAATTTACATTCAATACGCTAGGTGTGTTGGTTTTAGAAATAATAATCAACAACTGAAAAATTACCCTTTTGAGCGAATTTTCAATCCGATTTGGCACTTGAGGTGGTTAAGTTATCAAAACAAAATTTTATTCAAATGATTTTCATATAATAACGAAAAATATTGGTGGGTACGGAGGCTGATTAATGAAAGTTTATAAAATAAGCGCCATCCTAATATATATGAATATAATAATTAATGTATAATAGTGTAATTATTATAAAAGATGAGTTACTTTTTTGTTCACGTATAAGTAATGGATTATAATACTTATAGTTTTAGGTTATAAAATTTTAATTGATAAATATAGGATAGGAAATGCAACGCATTGTGAATATTATAACCATTTTAGATCATCAATGTCCATATTTTATGAAGTTGAAATTAAGAAATATGTTTCTATAGACCTTTTTTTAGTCATTACTTTGCAAAAAAATGTTTGTATTCAAATGTGCAGCTTTTTTTACAACTCTATAGACCATGTTTCAGAATATTTATGTGGTTCACTTATTAAGGGAAAATTACTTTTATTTGTATTTATTTTATATTTAACAAATAGTTATCTGTCATAATAAAATTTGATCACTTGTGGCTAATTAATTAAATAAAATTCAAAATATTATTAATTTAAAAATATCAGTATGTGTTTAGCGTTGATAATGGTAACATTGTTTCCGAAAAACATATCCGCGATTTTCAGTAATTTTTTGTGACTTTTTGAGTTTTTAAATTAATAATATATTTAATTTTATTAAAGTTATTTTCCATAAATTTTATTTTTGAAATTTACAACATAAAATTAATGTAGTCATTCATCAATTTTCAATATTGTTTAATCTAATTAAAACTCATTGTAGCTAAATTTATATTATAACGACATTATATAACCAAATTGCCTTACGTCAACTCAGTTAAGTATACCTGTGTTAATCTATTTATACAATATAAAATTTGAGTTTATGAAGGTCGACCACTCGGGCAAAAAATAATTCATTTACGTAAGATGAGGTATCATGAATATTAATGTTATAATATAACAAAATTATAAAATAATAAAACGTTAAAAAAATAAAATAAATTATTGATTAAGTTATTCATTTTATGTACGTGTGTTTATTAATTATTTTGTTACCCAAGGAAAGCTTCAAAGCCTATAGTGGCTAATAAATATTTTAATTTAATATTAATTTATTTGATTAAGCATAAAAATTAATAATTAACAATATTTTAGATAAATGTAGTTTTAATATTGTAGATTTTGACGTTCTTTTTTTCGTCGAATGTTTATCTCTATTTACAATATAAGGGAGACAACTTTTTTTTAAATGACACCATATATAATTACTTACGTTAACATATATGAGCTAATTAAGACAATTACTCATCGATAACTACTTTAAGATTAGTATTTCAAAAGTTATTAGCAATTATATACCTAGGTGAAAGGAGGAGTTTGACCAGGGAATATTTAATAATAAAAATAACAAGACCCGCGACATGCATCCAATCACTACTTTTTATTATTACTGTCTTTTAATATACCAGTTCAAGCTTATTATCGACCTGTTATTTTCTTAATTAGGTTATTAATTAATAAATAAGCTAGTTAAATATGTACATTACATCCATTGAAATAATAAATTTGACACCTTTATAATGAATAAGAAATGAATACGAAAAATACTTCATGATTGATTAATTGAGAAAAACATGAAACTAAAAAAACCAAAAAAAAAAAAATTCTTAACATTATATTTATTTTTTAGTGGTAATGATAATATAATGTCTTTGTATATTTTAATAAATTGACAGATCAAAAGGAAATTTTGTCGTAAGTTAACTTATTTAGATATCTTCAAAAAAAAATAGTATATTTTTGTCTTAAACTTAATTGTTGGTAGATTTTAATATTTTATAAAAATACTTTTGAACGCCCTACTCTTTAGACATATATTAAAAAAAATCATTACACAATACTCATTACTAAAAAAAAGTTGTTCATAATCTTAAAATATTAATATACGATTAATATTTTTAGTCTTATTATTAAGAATAAATAATCCAAGATAAATAAGAAAGTGTTGAATTTGATTTAAAAGTATATTTTATATTTAGTATCAAAAATCTAGAATATTTATATATCACACATTTTTTTTGTCAGAAATTTTATTGAAAAAGCCACAGAAAAATTGTATTGATTAATTTAATTATTATATTTTAAATCGCCAAATTAGAATTAATTAAATATTTAAAGATATATTTTAAAATAGTTTATGGAAATTTCCCAAAGAAAAAATTAATATAATACGTGATTTTAATTTTTATAAAAATAAACTGGTTGTTTAAAGTATTGATGTCTTAAACATCAATTTTTATTTTATGGCCGTTAAAATTTACCATAAAAACATTTAAATCTATAAACTTTTTTTATTCGATTTGAAACATTTCTCGAAAATATTTTGATGATGATCTCGATTAAGGTTATAACTCAAAAAAGTATTAATTTTTGTTTAAAGTTTTATTAACAACACTTAAAAATTTGTATTACTAAATGCATTAAAAAAAATTTTATTCCATAAATTTTGTTTCAATTCCAGATATTTTGAATTAATAGTTAGTATAATTTTTAGTTAATAGTAAAAGAGTTGTGTATCATAGGAGAATCTTTGGGTTATGGTAAATGTAAGAGCGTCGCTATTTAATATTACCATGCTACTTTAAAAATCCTTAAAAGCTAATATCTTAATAATTAATTTTACAAAACTGGTATTATTTAATAATAATAAAAATTATAATGAACTTTTAAAATTTATCACTAAAAACTACTATATAAATAATTTGTTCTTGCAATAAATTTGATATTTACTGTGATTTATAAAAATAAGTATAATTGAAATCTGTACATTTCTATGAAAAAAATCATTATTTAATGAATAAATGAGGATAATATTCTTAATTAATCACATAGTAGATAAACTGTATTTTTCAGTAACAAAAGATCCAATAATACCATTATTGTGATGTTAAGCAAATATCGAAAATAAATATTCAGTGAAATTTAATATTTTAAAAGAATAAATAACATGAACATGCCACATGCATAGTTAAAATTAACACACTTTATTGATGTTGATAAGATTGAAGTTCATAGTAATAAATTCAAATGTGACACTTATAAATGTATAGAAAATGGAATAAGGCAATAAAAAAATGTAAATGTAAATTTTTTTTTTTGCATATAAATTAGGGTATACCAAAGAATTTACAAAGAAAATTTTGAGAGAGAGTGTGTTAACTACAAAAAATATTATCAATTTATATAAGTTATTAAGATTTTTCTTTTTAAAGACATAAAAAATAATTAAGACTCTAAAATATTAACTTCCTATTTATTTATCAGTATTTTTAAATTTCACGGCATTTTATGAAAGTTTTGTTTGAGTTTTTTATTCATTGTTATAAAACGTGTAATAAGTGTAATAACAATAAATTTCAAAGAAATTTTAAACAAACTTTTCTAAACTGTAATAATGGTTGAAAATTTAAACAAAAATGATTAAAATAGCGATTCCTATACTTGTTTGTTTTTTCTTCAGTATGACTATTGGGAATGAACAAGAAATACAAGGTTAAAAAAATGTCTATATTTTATAAAATATTCTACGTAATAGAAACGTATTTTCAATTCTAATTGTTGATGTATTATATTTAACTAACGATACCTTAATTAAAAATACAAACATAAAATTAAATCATTAGTCTCTTTTTTCACAATTACTATTATTCATTTTAGAATGTTCAAGACAAATTTATATGACAAGTAAGTATATTTTCTAATTATCAACATAATAATCTAAAAGTGATTTAATTGTTATAATAATACAGATTTTTCATTGTTCTAGATGGTGTGATATTTTCATTGAAAGATGGTATTGACATTTTTTTTTGTTAGTTTAATTTAAATTATAAAAACAAAAAAACTATTAAAAATCAAAATTCATAAAAATGAATGAATGATTTTTTATTTTTATTTTATGTAAATAAAATAAAATAAAAAAGTTAACATAAAATAAATTGAGAAACAATAAGACCATAAGTGCAATATGATTGTAGTTGATTAAAAATTTTTGGAAAAAAAGGATTATAAATTCATTAGTAATAAACAATTTACTAACAACAAACATACATTAATATTAATTTAATAAAATAATTTTTTCTTCTCGTTACAGAAGAACAAGATAAACTAATGAAACTGTTTATTGAGAATTTTACTTATGGTAAAAATATTTTTAGTAAAAATTTGTGTGTATATCACTCACGTATATATATTTTTTATTTTACAGAAGAAATTTTAAAGTTCCTTATTTTACCAGGTAACTATAAAAATTATCGAGGAACTTTTAATAACGCGTTGATTCTTTTGAAATAATTACATTGTAATCATTGTGGGTGTTAATGAAATTTATATTTTATTGTACATTATAACTATATACCACTAGTACAAAATAAAGAAGAATATATAAAATCATATTTCTTTGTTTCTTAGATATAACAAATTACGAACCCGTCTATTATAGTAAGTTTATTAATAATCATACTTTTCCAAAATAATTCTAAAATATATAAAAACCATATTTATTTATATAATTATTGGTTTTTTAGTTACTAAAAAAATTAATAATAATAGTAATAATAAAATATTATTATAAAAATAATTATCTGGAATATTTGCTATGAATCAATAAAACGTAACATAGTTATAAAGCTGAGTTAATTTTTTTTTTAGGTAATGTAGCTTTTGATTTAATTGACCAAGAAAACATTATTCAAGATTTAATTTTGAGAGCTATTCCAGGTATCATATTTTTATTAATTTTAATAAATTATGTGATATTAATTTTTATAAATGTCTATTTTAATTACTCAAATTTGAAATTAATCAAAACCTTAACAGCATCATGAAATTATACATTAGAAAGAATATTCTAAATATTGAATGTTAATAAATTAAATGAAGACTCTATTCAAAAACCATATTCTGGACGGTATAACGAAAAATTCAATACTATTTGACCTTTTATTCAAAATTTTTTTTTATGTTTTCTTTTGGTTAACGCTCTTTATAAAATCTATTGATTATGCCAGAACTAATGGGTAAAACCTATACATTCCAGCGCAATGGAATCAAACCCTAGTTTTATACACCACGTTACAGTGCGTTATCAATTACCTAACTCAATTGATACCTACATATTTCACCTAAAAAATAAGGTTTCAAATAAAAGTCTTCATCCATTTGCAATAAAGATTATTTTATAATAATTCAACTAATTATTATTAGTTAATGAATTGTAAAAGTCTTCCTCACTTTTATTTCTGTAGATGAACTTTAATTACATTATTTAACTTTTAGTATATTATACATGCAAATATACTTAGCTATAACATGAATTATATGTTATATGTTCTCGATCAAAGTTATATTATGTTAATATAGCTTTATAAATTTATGCATAAAGCTCAGAGAAACGTATAAAGCAAAAAAAAAATTAATTTTTCAAACAATTTTATCTCATATAATAAAAGTTGATCACTTGTGGCTAATATTAATATTGAAATTATATATATATATATATATATATATATATTATTAATTTAAAACTAAATAATATTAAATTTAAAAGTATTTTAAATGTAATCCCATCATTTTTGTTGAATTAATTTTTGAACCATTTAAATTTAGAGGTACTTTGATTTAAGTTACAATTTTTAATACTGTATTTATATAATTGTAACATAATTCTACAAAAAAAATTAGAAAATACACTAAAAAAAAATGTTAAATGATATGTTTCTCTGATGACATATGATTATATGTTATCACACTTGTTACTTACAAATAAATTTTTATACAGGGATTAACTTTGACAAATTTTATACAAACAGTAAGCATATTAGTATTGTCATTTTTTTAAACAGTCTAGATTGATGACAAAGACTAAGGGAATATTAAATTTCCCTTCATATAATTTAAATGCTAACGTGTATCTTTAAAATAAGTGTTTAACGAAAAAAAAAACTAAATTTTATATCCCAAATTACTTTTTTTATTTTTTAAATACTTATATATTTATTGGGTCATATTTACCCAATAAATTAACTTTATAAAAGTTCTTTTTAGTTTCTACGAAAAGCAATAATTTATTCTTTTAAATAAATTATGTTCAATAATTTATTCCATACTATTTTTTTATAGTATTATTATAGCTCGACAATTATCTTTTATCACTGTTATTATTTTTAAAATTATGCAAGAAGTTTTGAGGGTATATAAATGTCCATCCCGAGACGGTCGAGTACAATAACTGATACCATCACAATGTCTTCAACTTGTCCCCTCATTCGATAGTTATGTTTTAAAAAATTACCTAGTAACACAAATTATTATTCTAAATTCATTTTATTTCAGAATATTTCCATTTGGAAGACTACACGTTGCTAAAAACTTTTCGAAATATTGACATAGCTTTAAAATTGTTGAGTAGAGCATACCGTTTTACATTTGGTAACTAAAAACTTAGTAATTGTACACAAAGTTATCAGATTGTCATAAACCACTCTATTATTCACAAAATAAATACAAATTTTGAAGAAAAAAAAATTATTAGTTATATATATTTTTTTATTTATCAGCCATTAATTCCATTTTAGAATCATCTCTTATTACTTATAGAGGTATAAAATTTATTTAACTAGCTTATAAAATATAAAATTATCTAATTAATAAAATGATTGGTTGATTACAACTTTTGGACCAGCATTTCGGAAGTTATTCGCAGTTTAAAATTATGACTGGAGTTAAAGAGTGGGTGCTGCTACTTTAGTCAATAGACACTTCTCGGTTGCATTTCTCCTCCAGACAAGGTATGAAAATGAGATTAACATCCAAATTGCTGGTACAAAAGTTGTTATCGACCAGTCATTTCCTTAATTAGAAAATTTTCTATTTTATGTTATCATTAAAAAAATTAAGTTAACACTCCTATAATTTATAATGGATGATTCTAAGAAGTAATTAATAGATGACAAATCACGATATATATAACAATGTACAATATGAATGCAATTAAAAGAAATTTATTTATTTTTTCAATTTTGTATTAATTTTCTAAGTAATTGTGTGAATTTAAAAAAGATAAAACAATCACTCAGTATACTTTATCTTGAGTTTAAAATGATAATTATTTGAATAAACCAGATTTAGGTTAGTTAATAAGACAAATAATCTAATACTTAATTATTGGTTATTTTTAGATTATATATTTTTTAAATTCTCTGTTTCTGAATATTAATAGTTAAAAACAATGTACTTTTTTTTATAACCATTTACCATGTAATAAAAGCACAAACTTGAAAGTTTTAAACAGAGTCATTTTGTTTTAATAATAATGACTTAGTTAATTCAAAAATCCAAAACTAATACAATGACAACACATTTATAATTAAAATTAAAAAAAATATATATTTTAACATTAACTCTTATTGTTTTAAAATTATGAAATGTTCATACATTTTTGGTTACTTCAGTTAATATAACTTGTTTTTTTAAGAAATCAACCTACCTAATTAAAATTGTAGTTATTATAACTCGAAATAAATTTTGTGCTTGAGGCGTAATGTTTTATGCTGGTTTAATTTTAATTCTGATTAATGTAATTCCATTTTTATATTTAAACAATTACATTTTACTCTTTTTAGGAAATAATAAAAATTGTGTAGAAGATGGCATAATAAAATGCAAAATAATAGCTTTATTAAAAAAAACGAAGAATAACAATATTCAACATCAAAACTATCGTTGTACTAAAGACGAATATTGTGTAATTAAAACAGTTTACAATGATGGCAATATAACTATTAAAAGATATTTTGACGAGTATTATGAGCCTTGGAATGAATACGCTGCTGTTACAATAGTTAATGATAAAATAACGTATGATTTTTTCGGAAATCTAGATTAAACAAAAAAAAGTTATTTTATGTATAAAACAAGAGTGAATAATATAAATATAAATAAAAGTAATCAAAACACATTATATCAACTTTGCGTTATTTTTTATTTAAATTCAAAAACATTAATTTAATTTATTCGATATATAAATATAATTAATGTAATTAATGTAACTATAAATTTATGAACCATTGTCTAATATAAATTAAACATTAATATACTAATAGTTTATTATAATAAAAACAATAATTTATATAAAAATAATTCAAACAATCGTAATACTCAACTGTTATAAGAAGAAAATAAAAATAATACAGAATGTATTTAACTTGCGCTGTGGGAGCAATACTTAACTGAGGCGCTCAGAAGCTAAGCCTATTAACTCCAAATTTTTAAAATCACTATTTTAATCCGACCATTCTATTATCAACACTATCACTAACCATGTTATTATTAACGCTTTTTGTAATAATAATAATATTGGATTAAAAAGTGAATTTTTTTGAAAGAAAATGATTTAAAAAATGTTGAGTTGATCGGTTTTGGCTTCTGAGCGCCTCAGTTAATAATCTGTGGCTTGCTGTAAAAAGGACCAATTAATATTACATCAATATTTTCACACGAAGAATAGCACAAACATATTTATACATTTTATATGGATGATGAAAAAAATATTTTTGCCAACTGAAGAAATTTGTTAAAATTTTGTGACTCTTTTGATTATTATTATTTATTTATTATCTTTTTGGTAGCAATCTCATATATTGAAAAAATGCCGACTAATTTATATAAATATTGACGAGAGTTGGCGTGGGCGTCTTCTGTCGAGACGACGCTAGTTATTGTACTAAATCACAGAAGTGTATTTTGGATTTAAACAAATAATTTTTTGATGTGGAACATTATTGCGGCGGGTCAGACCGGTTATTGGCATGCCGACCATCGTCACACGTGGCTATTCTCCCGCTCGATTCAACGATCCTCATTCTCACTGCGCTGAACTCCTACACCTACAGCGTATACATGGGCACTCATTAAGGGGGGACATGGCCCATAGAAAGTTTGGTCATTCCCTCTCTCCCAACGCGATAAACTCGTATACCTATGTCGTAGCACGGACTTCGAAACGAGTTGCCTGTGTTTTATTTGAAGGTAATAACTGCAACAATAAAATAAGCATGTGATAGATAAGAACAAAGTTAGTTTTTTGTAAAAATAGCAAAATTCACTTGGTCACACAATCAAACAGTTGCGTCGACTTCTCCTAAATACATATATTGTGATGCAATACATATACAGTATGGTTTATTATGTGTATACTGCCAACATTTTTTCGTTAAATAATGTTATTTTCATAAATATGTACACATCACAATTTAAATTCATTTTTATAAGCCATTGTTTATTGTAAGAAAAATTATTTCCAGTGTAGATTTTAGGGGTAACTTCCAAAAGATCAAAAAAGAACAATTTTTTTTTACTATTAAATGATGTATGATTTATATAAACTTTTAACTGCCCGATAACCAGTTTTTTATATTTTTTAGTTATAGGCGATTGAGATGCGCAACGCAAAAGAATTTTTATCTGTGCGTTATGGTAAAAATACAGCGTCTCTAAACACTATCACACTACTTACCTTTTCGAAATCTTCAAATGCTAATAACCTTAAAAAGTAATAATACAAATCTAAAAAATATTGACAAATCGAAATTTTATTTGGATTATTCTTCATTTAATAGGAGCAAGAATAAGTCCTTGTTAAACTTTCGAAGGTTATCCCAAAAATTTATTCTTTAGATATAATTTTTTAAACCATATATTTGATATTTACACGGTTCGAAAATGTAATTAAAATTTAAATATGTTCTTTTTATGAAAAATGTCATAATTTAATGAAAAAATGGAGAGTATTATACTTAATATACACTATATGTAAAAGATGGGTGTTATTTAGAGAAACATGATTAGGATAATGAATATCCGTAATTTAATGAAAAAGATACAAATCGTATAATAAGTAATGATCAAAAAGCCATAAAAAAAGTTGGAGGTGTTCGTGTTCAAGTAAAATATCTTTTTTATTATGCTATTTATATAAAATTTGACATCTTAAATCTAATAATAAAAGCCCAGAAAATGTTAAGTATATTTTTATAATTAAGGTGTGCAATTGTGTTTTTACACTGTACTCGTTCCTGTACACTTAACATCAGGGACGTATATTTCATTTTTAAGTTCATGAAATCCATGAAAATTTTTACATAAGAATGTGAACTTCACATGACATTTAAAAATATTTTTAAATGATTATGAGTCTATTAATATTGTTTTGGTGTGCCATACATAATTTATATACATATTAGTTTCGGATGTTTCACATCTGCAAGGCATAACGCGACAAATAATATTTTTTTCATTTTTATTAAACGTTTTTCGTGAATATCTTAAACAAACCAAAAATTTGAATTTATAAAGTTAAGAAATCAAAATTAAAAATGTGCATTTTTCGTTTAATTTCGATTTTTAACTTTTAATTACAATGCAAAGCTGAGAAGTTTATATTATGATAAATTATTTCTGATTATTAATTATAAATCAATAAGGAATATTAATCATTTCTATATATCTTTTGTTATTTAATAAATGCTAAAATCGAATTATTCAAAAATTATTCAATTAATAAATATATTCCATATATTTATATATTTATATATTATAGTATTCTATAATATACATTCAGAAATATTCCGTACCTAGTTTCTTTTATGATTTCTTCTGCTGTTGTGTTATTGAATTTAAGTTAAACCTATATTTTTTTTAATTTAGTACTCGTTTTTAACTAATTAGTAATAATATAGAAGATTAGTGGTATTAGAAATAAATATAATTGCAGATTTGAAATCAAATCAAAAAATTGATCAAGAAAAGTATATTTTTGACTCTGATGATAATTCCTTGTAGACCAGTGTATTTATTCATAATAAATAAAACATTATCTTTTATAAGGTTTTGCATCAAGTCTTTCAATTTTTATACACGTTTTCCATAGAAGTAACGAAGTATACAACTGATTTATAATTATTCATAATTTGTTCGTATATAATTACAATATTAAGTTATTGAATATCAAAACATACTGAATTTAATTTTGTAATATGTCTTTTATAATATTAATATAAAATTTTTTCAACTTTCCTAAAATTATTTCATGATGTTTAATAAGAATTGTACCGATTTTTTGTATATTTTCAATTGAGTTTAATTTTCATTTTTCAAAAAAAAAACTTCTAGTATAATTTTTTTTCTTGGTTCAACTTACAATTATAAAACTTTAACTAACAGATAAAATAGATATTGTTATATGAATTTAAAAATATTAAATTTGTGAATTTCGAATAAATATAAAGGAAAAAATTTTCTATTAATACAAAAAAAAAAACCAGAAAAATCTCGAAAATTTGCAATAAATATTGTTTTTATTTTTTGTATAATTTTCTATTGTTGTTTTGTTTTGAAATAATTGAAGAAATTATATAATACAATCTACTATATTTTTCAACAATAAATATGAGATTTATTTAGAGTTTACGTTTGACAATTGTATAAATAATTATAAAGATAGGTTTGTTTCAAAGCGATTTGGTGAATATGCTTTGATATTAAATTTATACATAATACACATTTACTTACCGAGTTATTTTGTAGTAACTATTTATCAGCAGATAAAAGTCTCAACAATGCTACAAGAGAATATTTATATGAAGTGGTTCTGTATAAAAATTTGTTATACAAATAGCTATAAAAATATATTAATAATGAGCCCATAGACGGATAATTGATTAAAGGCTTAGATACCCTCCAGTTATTATTATGCCTAAATTAAATTTAGTAGTTCATAACATTGAAACCCCTGTAATGTTCACACAAATTTTTTAATTTGTTTTAAATAATTGAATTGCAAAGTAAAAAATAGTAATTTCCTGGTCCGATAAACAGATACAATTGGATCGAATTTTTTTATAACACAGTAGGCCGAAGACCTTTAAGTCCGACCCTAGTTTGATGTATTTAATTTGAAAAACGACTGAATCAAGTAAGCACTACAATGAACTAAAAATAATAATTTTTTGAATTCAATATTTTTTAGTTTTAAATGAATTTTTTTAATTCTAAATAATTTTAGACACCAATGATCAACTACAATCATATTTTTTTATAGTTAAACATTATGGTAAAAATTTAAAAACTGTTGTTCTACATTTTATTTTAGTAAAATAGGGGTAAGTTGATATGAACTATTTTCTCAGTTTTACATTAAAATAAAAATAAAATATCATTTGAACACTTGAATTATCACATAAATCATTTTAATATAAATTTTAAGAGTTAAAATTTTCATCTATATTTAGCATTATTTTAATTCGAATCGTAAATACTTAAGCAATTAACAACCATAGATTTTAAACTAAACAAAAGTTTTTTTTAATTCGAGAAAAGCCATTAAAAATATCACATGATAAATTACTGAGAGTGTTATATAAAGATATACTTTCAGTACGATTTATTTAATCAAATTACAATTTATTAGTTCTAATGTTATATTTAGTGTTAGGCGCTTACCCGGATAGTTCCTATCATTAGTTATATAAAATGGGTCACAAATTGTAAAAGTAGCGTTTATTTACACAGTAACTCTTGCACGTGACAACTAATAAATTACAATAAATAATTAAAAGGTTTGACTTATTATTTAAAGCGATTTTTATTTAAGTACAAATAGATTTTATTATTTATACTATAAATCTTGCATTTCAATATTAGTTATAGTGAAAAATATTGTAAAGATATTATTAAACATACTTAAAGTAACAAAGTATATGCGCTTTGGTTTTACTTAATTTGAGGGCAAAATGTATTTATACTTTTATACTAATAAAATTCTTAGTTACCATCAAATAATTCATAATGTTTATTTTTTTATCAAAGGTTATTTATCATTAGATTTTTATTTTAAATGTTCTAATAATTTAACTTAATTGTATTCTATACATGGAATCTTAAAAAATGAATTAAATCAAACCAATTTAAAAAAAACCCAGCACAGGGGGATTGTGGCTTGTATATAAATACTACTTCTCATGAAAAAATTGTATTGATCCATACATTTTTTAAAAAGTTATAGCACTTTAAAGTAAAAAATGTCAATTATAAAATCGAAAATTTTCACACAAAAATAGCATTCAGTAGCCGTTTTCACCACGAAGACAAGTCCAGAGGTCCAATTTTTTTTTTCATATTAAAGTACATTACATTAGCTTTAATTTAACATATATATAAAAGTGTCAGACCTTCCGGAACATTTTCAAAAGTTAAGTTGAAAAAGCTAATTTTTTGTGAAAAAGTTGTCATTTTAAATCCCCCTCTATGGGCAGAAAAAAGGTTAAATTTACAAAAAAAATATACCAAATAATAGGTAAAGACATCAAGCATCTACAAAAAAAAAAATTATATTGATATGTTCATTTTTGAAAAAGTTACGGCAGTTTTTAGTAAAAAAAATTGAAAAAATTACGAAAATTAGCAATTTTTAAATTTGTAAGAAATCCTGAGCTGAGAAAAAGTGGTAACAGACACAAAAAAAAAAAAACACATCATAGTAAAACCAATACCTTCTCAGCTTCGCATCGAAGCTAAAACCTAATTTTATAAATATTATAATCCAATTAAACACTTAAAAACTCGATATAAGGGTTTTCGATTTTACTTTTGAATAGATCATCACTTTCATACTTGAGAATAAAATTTGAACTTAATGAAGTGATAATTACCATTATTAAAACGATTTTATAGGAAACAATTGATTGATAGTTTGAAAAATTGTTAGTTGGAAAAACAACTCAAATCTTATAATTTTATAATGAACAACAAAAAAGGTAAACCAGAAAGCAAAAAATATTTGCATAAAATGTTTACAACATTTATATCTTTGTATAATATTGTAGTAATATGCTCAATGCTTTGCATGACGCATCTTCTAATTATTAATGAAAAATGTATAATCTGTATTTTAAATAACTTGTAAACAAACAAATAATTTATCTGTCATAACAAATACGATGTTCAACACAATTTCTTATTATTTATATATATATATATGTCAATTTATCAATTGTTAAATATGTTATCTGAATATAATAATCCTGTAATGTATAATTAATACAATAAACTAAAAAGATTACTAAAAGCGCTGACAACAATATCCCTGGATTGGGGGTAATATCATTTTACTATAAAAAGCACTGAAATCCTTTCAGTCAAGAGAGTCAGGGAAAGACTCCAGAGAGACGAAAAAAAAAGAAGAAGTAACAGCGACCAAGAGAGTTCGTTTTCTCCGAATTAAAATAAGAATAAAAAGTAACAATTATCAGTCACAGCCCTGTGTTGTTGTCGGCTGACTTTTATGCGTTTTATTTATATATGAAAAGAACTTGCTTTAATTATTCATCTTTTGACGAAGTGCTAATTAAATACTTTTAAACATATATAAACATATCGAGATAATTATCAAATCATTTTACAAGCAATTTACAAGAATAAAAGAAGTAAGTAATTTTATGTTATCCCAATTATTTAAAGTTAATAGTTTGAGTAAAGGATGACAAAGCAATAGATCATTTATTAAATTAATATCTTAAAGTGTCAATTTTGACTGGTTGGTTAAAGAAATTATACATAATCACGTTATATGGTATTCGTGAACTGGCTCTGCCGTTTCGTTGCCTTAAAGATGTTTTAAAAAACCTAGCGTGATTTCTACTGTATAAATTAGGCTCTGGTATTCGTGAACTGGCTTCGCCGTCTCTTTGCCTCTTAGTTAGGACATTAGAAACTAACCAGACAAAAGTTTATTCTACCTCTATAAAAGGAACTTAATATATATTTTTATATCTACTTGTCTTTGTCGTTCTAAACCCTCGAACCATACGACCCCGATAAAACCACAACATCAGGTTCTCACTAAGCCCATCATTCATCTTTCATTTTCATTATTTATATTTTACCAACTCTGCCTTCTATATTTTTGAATTATAACAATATATAAATATATTGAAGATATAAACAAATTGTTTAAAGCTTTTTTGCTGAATATATTATGAATTTTATTATGTTTATTGTTAAAAAAATAAATACAATATATTTTGGTTTATTAGTATTTATGATCAAATATATTTATTTTCGTTTCTCATAAAAATTAAATAGACAGTTACAGGTTAAATTCTTCTTCATACCTGAAAGCATGAAAGTATTTAGATAAAAAATAATCAAACATAACCTTTTAAATATTATTCAAATTTTTAGTTTCTATGCAAAGTTGATAATGATCGTTAAAATCATGTTATTTTTGTGTTAAAATTTATGTTTTTATATTTTATATTTACAACTTTAAATTGCTATAACATGTTTAAAAATCTATACATTATTACAACTATTTTTTTTATAACTATTTACTATATATCTTATGATCCGACATACTGTTTATAAAAACAGACCATTTCTTCTTATACAGGGGAGGGAGAAGACAAAACTTGAAACTTATATAAAAATAGTAAAACTTTTTCAATTTAACTTTTAAAAATGTTTCCGTACTCTATGCTTCAAACGTGTGTTAAATTAAAGCTTATGTCACACACTAAAAGGTATAAATAAATTAGTCCCGATACTTTATCATCTATTATTAAACNCACTAAAAGGTATAAATAAATTAGTCCCGATACTTTATCATCTGTTATTAAACAACCTCCAAAGTTAAAATAAAATGTGTTTTTTGATACAAAAAATAATCGTTTATCATGTTGTTATAATTTTTTATTTTCATTTATTTATGTTCATATATTTGGTCAAGAGGTAAATTTATATGAATTGGTGGGAAATAACTATCCCATTAAACCTCCTCTTTAATAAAAAGATTTAATTGTTATTTATAAGTATTTTCGGGGAGAATTATTGCAACTTTTAAAATCAATTCAATGTATATATTAAAGTAGGCTGCCATTTTCTAAAAGAATATTTAACAAACAATAGCTTATGAAAAATTGAGATAACAAAATACAGAGTTATTCTTTTAACTTCTACTCGATAGCCACTTTTAGACACTCAATTTCTCTTCAAATAATAATTATATTAAGAAAATCCATTTGGTATTTTTTAATTTTAGTATTTCTTGATATCTAATTTATAATGATGTTTCTAGTTCATCCTTTTTGCCTTATAAGATACGAGTTTTATTTTTTTAAACGACAATATACATATTTAAATGACTTATAAAATAAAAAATGATCTAATTAAGAAAATGATTAGTCAATGACAACTTATGACCCATTATTTTAGAAATTATAACTATTTTAAAATATTGAGTTGTGGGTGAAGTGTGGATTATCTTATTTTTATCATTTAATCAATATTAATTTAATATTTAATGTAATAGATATAATTAGTATGTATTCATATATTATACTTAAAAATCATAAAACATGTAATCAGAATATAATTAAGGAAACAGAGTTCATGTTATTTTTGGAATAATTCAATAATTTCCTCTAAAAATTAATCACTATCTACAATTTTGCATTGAATCATTTTTTATGGTAATGGTTTTAATCACTGTCAGATATCTATATTCTTCCCATTTATGCCTCGCCCCCTCCCCTGTGCGTGTTTTTAATTTTTTACGTTATATTTTTTTTAGTTTTAATAAACAAATATTTATATGTTGACGTAAAATTTTAAAATAAATTTTTAATATATATTTTAGTGCAATCTTATTCAGGTACAAGGAAACATACTTTTTAATGTCATTATTCGCTTTTAATAATATTCATATTATTAAACAAATAAATAAAATATACGTTTGTACACATAAGTAAATATAGGTTTGGTAACAAGCTACACATGTAAAGACATACTAAAAACAAATATGGGACGACCATAAAATTATTGATAATTATGCGGCTTAGTATTATGCCTAAAACAATAACACTGGTGAACAAAATCAGAACTTTGTTGTGTCATATAAACTTTTATATTTTTACCTTCGATATGAAGCTGACTAGTTAAAAATTTAACATTACTATTTACCACAACATATAATACAAAATTATAATCTAGTACATCCATTAAAAATGCATTTAAACTTTTCACAAGTTAAATATCTTCAAATCTATTCTCAACTCTAACAATTAAGAACTAAGTTGATAGTTTTGTATGCCATTAAAATTAATAATTTGCAATACACAATGATTATAAGTATTATTTTTCGAAAAAGTTTTGCTATTGTCAACATAATAATACATTTCTCACAGATAGCATATTTTTCTTCGTAGAATTCTTGTTGTTTAATATTGTGCAGTTGAGAGGATTTCTAAAAAAAATGTTAAGTAAATATGTCAATCATTTCCTGGAAACAAATTCATAATATTAAAAATAAATAAATAGAGTAGCAGCATAGCTTAAAAATTTAAAAGATTTTACAATACATTTTTAATTTGGTTGATTTATTAGAAGAAATATTAATAACTTTCAGTACATACAAATATTTTACTTAAATATCTATAGAATACGAAGTCCTCCGTATTAAAAATATTCTAGTTCCGATAATTTTTTGTTTCGACCTATGCTAAGAAGGTATTAATTTTACTATGATGTGTTTTTTTGTGTGTGTGTTTGCCTGTTACTACTTTTTCTCAGCTCTCATCGAACCGATTACTTTCAACAATACATCAAAAGATCACAAATCGTATTTAGTCGAAGACATTACCATCAAAAATTGAAAAAATTGCCTCGTTCCTTGTAAATGGCGAAAATCTCAAAAAGAATTACAAATTTAAAAATCACTTATTTTCGAAATTTTTTCTATTTGTTTTTACTTAAAAGTGCCATAACTTTTTGAAAAAAAGATGAATAGAAACTAATTTTTTTTTATAGATATATTAGGTATTTACCTATTATTTGATATACTTTTTTTTGGAAAATCTGACACTTTACCTGGCCACAGGTGGAGGGGGATTTAAAATGACAACTTTTCCACAAAAAATTAACTTTTGAAAATGTTCTACTAACACTTGTATATATATCTTAAATTAAGGCTAATGTAATATACTTTACTATGGAAAAAAATATTTCGAACTTTATTTTGTCTTCATGTTGAAAATGGCTACCGTTTGCTATTTTTGTGTTAAAATTCTCGATTTTATATTTTACATTTTTGATTTTATATATCTATAATTCTTTGAAAAATGTATGGATCAATATAATTTTATTATGAGAAATATTATTTATGTACCTCTTTCATTCGACATACTTTTTTTTTAAATCGGGCCATTTACTTTTATACAGTGGGGTTCAAAAGTTTAAATATTTGTGTTTTACTACATAATCCAACGAAAAACTCAAGATCCTTCATAGTAGCTTAAACAAAATTTAGAATTGCGTATAATTTCTAACAATAAGCAACTATCCTCCCCCACGTATAAAAATATTAATAAATTTCGATATATTAGTCAAAGAATTATTATAGATCATTTCCTATTTTATGAGTTAGATAAATATATATATTGGCATTTAAAAACTAAAAAAAGCTTAAGTCGATACTCCTGAAAATTATAAAAAATGATGCTAACAAGTAATTAGTAGGTAATAAATAAAAAAATAAGTAATTAAATAAACCCAAAATATTTTAATCAATATTGAGAAAAATTATGCCACTACTACTTTACTGCTTATCCATGAAATACTATTTTACAGTTCAAAAAAATTGTATAAATGAATAAAGTTTCAATACCTAGTTATGATAAACGAATCATTCTGCATAGAAATGATAAGCTTTCAAAAAAATTGATCACTAAATAAATTTTAATTTTATTAATTTTTGAATAGTTAGAAGCGACGCCGAATAGCCAAATATAAATTATTCCCGAAATATTAGCCGAATACATTGGTAGTCTAAAGAGTGTAGATGATGTGGGAGATTGTGTCAATAAGAAGTTTAGGATAAGGGTGACCGACCCCAAATAGTTGGGATTAAGGCGAGGAAAAAGAAGAAGACATTGGTAACCTAAAAACATAATTAGCATAAATGACATCATGGAATTTTTAGAATCTACATATATCAATATAGAGTTATTATTTTATATAAAAAAGTTCTATTTGTAAAAATATTATACCTTGAAGTTGAATTATGTATTTGAAATTAAAATAACTTAAGGTATTAGGAGTTAATTTTATTGCAATTATTCTAATGATCCAAGTTGGTCAAGACCGGGTACGAAAATGCTTTAGAGACAAAACAAATGTATATTAGTTGTTTTAAGTATATATTAGTTTAAGTGTATATTATTTTAGTTATAAAAGTATATTAGTGAAAATAACTTTTTTTTTTTTAAGTGTTGTAATAGTTTCAATTGATAATTAGAATGTACGTTCTTCTATTTACACAAAACTTGGGAAATTGTTCAATTATTAAAACACTAACTGTTCCAAAGTCAATTGAAAATTTAAGTCAGCGCGAGCTATAATTCTATTGCATGAAGCAAGTTTTTATTCAATGTTATAAAATGTAAATACTACATTTTAAATATAAATACTTACATTCTAGTATATAAAAATTGAAATTTTGGCATTAGACCTTTAATAAAATAACACGATATGTTCATTAGCCAATTATAAATTAAGGTTATAATTAAATATATAAACTTTATTATAAATTATACCCCTTGAACTATTAAGAAAAATACTTCTAGGTAGTCATTGAAACAAAATATTGTCAACACCGTTAAAAAGAAACTAAGTTATTTTATTTACTTTTTCTTGGATATTTTTAAATAAGAACTCCATGAAGTATTATAAAAGAGTTTAAAATTCTAAAATAATTTAATAAATATACATATTTTTCACTTAATATAAAATATAGAAAAATAATAAAATCAATTCATAATTTATTTCAATGACAGATACGACATCAGCTAAGAACTACTAACTTTGAGGAAATCATTAAGCGAATGTTTTCGGTTAGTATTTTCAATATTAATTATATATGATTATATTTGATCAATGTATAGTATAAATTTAAATGAATCAACTTCAAAATCGATTCGGATTCACTGGCGTAATCATAGGGGAGATATAGTTTCATTTGAAGGAGATGTGAAAATTTTTTTGTATAAATCTACTCCAAAACGAAATCATAATAAACCGGCAGGCGTAGGTTATCCTAAAACTTACAATAAAAAACAATAATGATAAAATTAAAGATAAAAGTGTGTTTAAAGATATTTTAAAATAAGCCAATCAGAACAAACAAATTCTAAGAGTGCTTATATTTGCAAAATACGCGTTTTTGTACAAACTTATTCAAAATAAACTAAATGTTGAATTGGAATAATTCGATAATACAATTTAACTATTTACAAAGGTAAATAGTGCGCCTGTTCCTCAAAACATATTAATTAAAAAAGGCGATTTTTAAATAAAGAGCGGTTAATCTACTTTTATAAATAAACGATTATTATGAAATGCAGAACTAAATGAATTTATAAGACAAGTGTGTAATTTTTAAAATACAACGTCATTTTGGTTTAAGATTGAATAATGCATTTACATAGCATTATATATTTATTTATATAATATATTTACATATATTTAAAAAATATATAGTGCTATATAATTGTATGATGAAATATTATAACATTCCTACGTAATTAACTATCTAGTCCATTAAAAAAAAATACTATTTTAGAAGCTACTTGAACATTTTTAACAGTAATTAAATCTTTGCTTTAATACTTTATTTTTCAGACAAATGTCATCTTATAGAAAAAAAAATATTATGTCGAATAAAAATGATGAAAAATTCATTAACTACCGATTGTTTAAGATTCTCAAGCTCAACCGTTCATTTAACCCGTTTAATCTGGATGTTTTACGAAAATTAAAATATTATCAATTTTTATATGGATTTGTATTACTTTTGGAGATAATAATTATCAACTGCTGTTTATTAAAAGGGTTTTATTATGTAATTAATGATATTGCTACTACCGTGCAGCTTTTTCTATCATTACTCTGTACAATCAGCACAAATCTAAATACCTTTACATTTTCTCAACATTTCAACGATTTTTGGAAACTATTTAGAATAATGAGAAATGACTTTTTGAGTTATATGCATAATAGAAAAGATATATTTCAACAATACCAGACAAAATGTATACTAATAACAAATATTTATATTTTTGTTTACTTTTTTACTGGATTATCTTGGATTTTTAATTCATTATTCATCAAAGAGTTTCATTTTAAAACAAGAAATGACGTTAAAATCATTTATCGAAACAACATCTTTAATTTATATTTCAGTATTATGCCCATTTCACTCTATAATAAAATATTCCCTGTTGTATATATAGCTGAGTTTATTGTTACAATACATACAATTTTCGACCTTTTTTTAAAAAATCTAATAGTAATGCAATTTTGCTGGATGATATCAGCAAAATTAAGGACTATAGCTTCCATGTATGAGACATTTGGTTACAACGTATTGGTTGTTGATGAGGGTGAGTTATTTAAAATAATTAAATTACATTCCAGTTAAATGGTATAAAACAAATTATAACTAAAAAATAAAAATAGTGCAGTTAACAGAAAATTTTTTTTTTCTTAAGTTCATAATAATTCCGTTACTCTTGCTGATTTACATTAAATCAAAACATGTCCAGTTAAGAATAAAATTGCGGATAGAGTAGTATTTTTTGTAGAAAATTCTTCAAAATAATCCGATTAGCACTAAGTGCACAGTTTTATCGACATCTCACTAAGAAATCATCAATACTACGAAATGTCGCTAAAAATTTTAAATAAAGATTTTAAATAAAATAATAGAATATTAATAAAGATAGTCTTGCAACCTATTTAATGAGTTAAATCATTCAGCACAAGTCATCAATTAAAATTCTTTTTATTTTTCTAAAGATACATATAGCGAAAAAAAGTTTTCAGGTAAGTACAAAGTGTGCATTTCGTTCTTTGCTTGATTTTTGGTTTGGTTCTGATCTCATATGAACGATTTTTCTTTTTCATATTTTAAATTTTTATAAGTAGAAAGTGAATTTTTTTGGTTTTTATATACTTTTATTAACTTAATGTAGTCCAACATCTCGTCATCATCTCGATGAGTTTAAAAAAAAATGAAGTTGTTTTTTACATATATCAATAATATATTGCATAATAGGAAGTAACCTATTTTACATATTATAGTATAAAATTTACAAAAAATAAAATAAAATAGAAATTTTTGTAAAACACACCAGTATTATCTAAGGGTGTAAAACTGACATTTGATGGCCGATTGGCCGTATTGGTGTAGTATATCTTGTATTAGTATCTAGAAATGGTCATTTTGTTTAAGTATTGATCCAGTATCTATAGGTATGTTTTTTTAGAAAAAACAACTTTATTAGAGAATAATTATTAGAATGTTCAATAAATATACCGGGATTGATTAAATATATATTTATGATAATAAATTCTACAATATAACAGTTATATTAACAGTTATTCATCATAGTTACTATGATGACAAAATTATAACCAGAACAATTAACGATACATCAATTTAAATTTACAACTGATATAGTTTACTTTAAAAAGAATGTTTTGAAAAAAATTTATATTTATAGGTTTTATTTTTTCTTAAAGTAATGTTATGAGCATATTTTAAAGTCATATAATACATATTTATGTCATATTTTGTAGTTTTTTAAAACCTAATAATCTGCTTTCTAGTTGATATTATGTGTATTTTTACAATTATCTTACATTTTTATAGGACCAATAAGAAATAAAATTGAAGACCCATACGTTGAAGTTTTAGAACTAATAACAATGTATCATATAAAATTAATCAAGTATGTTGAAACATTGAAAGAGTTACAAAGTAACATATTATTTCATTTTTAAATAACCACTATAAATTGATGATCCCGTTTCAAATAAAAAATCAAACCTAATATTGCATAAATTAGAATTCCTGGAAATTCATACTCACGGTTAATGTTTGAGATATATTTATTTTTAGATTCCTTAAGATAATGATGTGCAGTCGTATAATATTTTGGGCAGGCGCAGTACACAAACACCAGTGAGAGATGGTTAGCATCACTATGTATTGTAATTGTGTAACAAACGAATCAAATTCAAAAATTGTTTGAAATTTTATTTCCTTGTACATTGTCAAGTTAAAAATAGTGTTCTACATTTAAGAAAACAAAATTTAATATCTCTAAAGGATAGGAACAGTAATTATTTAACTAAATATCATTTTAGAGTTTTTTGAACCAATTTCAAAATTTAAAAATTCTCAATAGTTTCTGAGAAAAAGAGCCTCTTATCCTTAATTGATTACTCTATATTTTTTATTTTAAGCTCAATAAAGCAAATCTATTCTAAAAATAAAAAAAAATACCATAAAATTTTTTTATTAGGTTTATACAAAAGTTTTACCAAATTATGAAACCAATCACAATGTTGAGTTACGGAATTAATTTTGTCAGTTTTATAATATTAACTTACTTGATTATAGTGGTAAAGTATCAACTTATATTAATAAAATTATCGTTAAAAAATAATACATTACTCAGAAAAATATTTTTCCACAGAATTATTCTGCAAACAACTACACTTTAACTTTACTATCTTTTAAATTATTTGCAACATCATTCTTATCTATGCTTAATTTACTACTCATGTGTTATTTCCATAGCTTTCTTGAAAAACATGTAAGTTATAAAATTAGTTTTAATTATTACAATAATTATATTTATAACTGATAATATACAATGATTATATGAGTTGAACATTTAATCAATAATAATAAATGTAAACATCATGTCAATTTTTATCTACAGTTAAATTTTAAAAAACGTCAGTTACATATTATTATTTTGAACTTAAATGCATTATTATATAATATTAAATTTTTAATTACTTTTGTTACAAAAGTTTGATATTTGTAACTAATTATACTTATGTCTTCCGTTTAATTAAACCTTATTATCCTAAAATAAAAAATATTTGCAACTATGGATTAAAAAGTTTGTTTATGTTTAAATAATTAACAAATATTTTATACTGATACATAGATAAACGAAATAAGTTTTGCAATATACAGTAGTAGTTAGATCGATAAAAGTATATATATATAAAAAAAAAAGTGTTATATACTTTAAGTCTCCATAATGCGAATAAACCAAAAATGAATATTGCTCCAAATTAGCTGTTGAATTTAATTTTATTTACTAGTGTAAGTACAATTTTATTACAATTTATTTTTTATCTTTATAATTTTCATTTGATTTTCAAAATTTTATTTGATTCCAATCAAATTAATCAATTAATAATTAATTCAATTTTTTATTATAGGTAATGCGAGTTTCTTACTCGATCATTTCACTCCTAGCAAAGAAATCTAAATAGTCTTACAGTAGAATATAGAGAAATATTCTTTAATTCGTATTTTAAAATATTGTAACCTTTTCAAGTAATTTTAGTGTTAATTCTTTTGCTTCTAAATGATAGGTATATTATTCTTTTTAATATCACAAATAAAAGAGAATTGAATAATTTAACCAATTTAAGTTTTAACTTTAATTAAAGTCACAACTCTGGACTTGTCTTTATAATGAAAATGGCTACCGAATGCTTTTTTGTGTGAAAATTCTCGATTTAATATTTTACATTTTTTACTTTATAATGCTTTAACTTATTGAAAACCGTATGGATCAACACAATTTTTTTATGAGAAATAATATTTTTAATAATCCCTATTTTATTCAGTATTTTAATAAGAAAATAGCAGATCATGTAGCTTTTGGAATAATCCACCAATTTTTTTTAATTAAACACTATCTAAAGATTTGCATCGAAGTGTTTTTTTTTATAGTGATTTTAATTACTGTCAGATATCATTATACTTGATCCAACTATGGCATGTCACCACTGTGCCGTGACCCCCCTGTGCTGGGTTTTTTTTTTATTGTTTAAACAATATTAATAACGCATACTATAGTTTTTGAGCTACAGCTCTTTGACTTTGAAAGAAAATTGAATTTTTTTTAATGAATTTTGTTATTCCAATCTATTATATAAAAGTAGTTAGGCTGTGTAACATTTAAGAACTTTTATTATTGAGTACCGAAATAAAAAGAAATATCTAATCAATATAAGGTACAAAAACCTTAGTGTAATAACATAAATATTATCATTCTTGATTGGGTCAGTTTGCCAAATAATTGAAAATTATATTTCTATTAAACTTTTAATATGATAAGTGAAAATGAGAATATTTCATTTCGTCTGAAAATGCACTTTTTCACAGATAATATTTATAAAAAAAACAATTTTCATTTGATTCTTAAAGTTTAACTCCTTGAAATCTCTCATCTTATGTAAAATTGGCGCTACTTTATGCTTCCTCTTGCATGTTTATTCTTTACCCTATACTCATTATGTGCTCTATTTTCTCGTTAACCGCTCAACACTCTGAACCATACAACATAGTTGGTATCACTTCACTCTTATAATACCCACGTTTTAGCTTCATTAGGATTCTTTTATTGCATAAAGCAGTAGACACTTTTCTAAATTTAATTCGCCCACACTAAGTCTTGTGCCCCAAGTCATTAACCTTTTGTAAAAATGATCCAAAATATTAAAAACTTAAATAATGAAAATAATAAAATTATTCACAACATTTTTTTATAAAATTATTTTTATTTTAATGTATTCAGCTATTTTAGTTAGCTTTTTAACATAATCAATATTACTAATAACAATGTATTATAAATAATAAACTTAGCATATTTAGAACAAGTATAGATTTAAATAATGATTTGTTTGTCTATTTTGAAACATTTCGTTGTAAATAAAATAAAATATACAAAATAATTGTTTTTAAGTTTTAAAAATATTGTGTTTATTCATATATAATTCGGGTTCTTTTTATGTGTCAATCAGTAGTATTGGTCCAGCGAAAGCCGTGAATTTTTAAGGATAGGCACAAAAATAACATATAATAGAAAAATAAAAAATTTCTCAGCTTTCTTAGGATCGATGTAAAAAAAATCTAAATTATAGTATTTGTAATAGAAGTATTATTGGACCTAGTGATAATTAACTACTCTTCAATACAGAATATTTACAATATAAAATAATAATAAGGATAAAGTAAGAAAATTTTAAACGAATGAGGTAATTGTAAAATCATTCTTTCTTTTAGAATACTAATATTTTATTTTAGATTAAAAAGTTTTATGTGTTGCTATCTTATTAGATGTAGATTAGATTAGTTCGATGTATAATACTTGTGCATTTATCTAAAAAATACATTTACCTTTACCTTCTCGTTTAAAATTACCTCACTTCACCTTACTGGAAGTAACATCTTCTTGTAGTTTAATCATTAAGATAATAGTTCCATTAATAATAAAATATGTTTTTGTACTGAAAAATGAATGTAATTACTAATACCAGTAAGATCATAGCGGTAATATATACTGACATTCATCACTCCAAATAATATAATTTGAATTCATAAATTAAAAATCTATGGATATTAGCAACAAGTATAATATACATAAAAATAGGTAAAATAAGTCAGAAAACGTTTTTAAAGATCTAAGTAAAGTTTTATTTTTTGTTGTTACTTAAAATAATTAAAACGTTTCAGCGTTTCGAATTTTACAAAAAAAAAGAATAGAATTATATACACTCAAATTGGACAATATTCAAATCATTTTCATTTACAGCTTCATTACAAAAATAAGTATTAAACTGACAGCATTGATATAATATTAAGACTACATTTTTTTTTTTAATAGTCTACTGAATAATTATTTTTCTTATTTTTACACTTGATAATACGATGAAATTCACTAGAATGCTAATCATAAAAGGACGCAAAAACACCCACTTAGACAAACATTGGCATTATGCCTATTATTTTTGAAGTATTACTCTATGATTCAACAACCTTGTCTAAAATGCATTAAACATTTCTAAAAATTTATCAAAGAAATCTAAGTTTTCGCCGAGTAATAGTTGAAAATTAATATGAATTATTTTGAATATTTGTAATTATATACACTTTAACTCTTATGAATTATTTGAAATCTTTCATAGTTCTAAAAAAATTGTTTTACTAAACCAACATTTTAAGTAAAAAACCATTTAAACAAGACCACTAATTTTATTATTTTTGGTTTTAGACATTTCCTTTAAACACCCCTGTGTATGCAACAACCATTTATAATTGGAACTGGGTCTTTTTCAAAATATTTCATAAAATTATAATGAAATTTAATTCATCATAGAAATACATAAATTAAATAAACCGTTAAAGTCATTTTGGATTCAGCTACTTTACAAATATTCGATTTCTACCGAGGTTCGATTCTTTTTTAACTAGTAAAAGGATTATGATTCTAACTTTACAGTATCTGGAATTGTATAAATTTCTAATGCAGATATATTCAAGTAGTAACCAGGATTACACGATTTGAGTAGCCGATATAATAATCTCAAGAGGCAATTATTTAATTAGCTCTCCTGTCATGCACCTAAACTTACAATCTTTAAATTTTAACTTTTGAAGAAACATACTTAAAAATATTTTCATAACACATAATTTATAGTAACACAAATATATAACTTATTAAATTATTAAAAAAACAAATTTGTTATTTTTCTAAATTATTTTACATAACACCTTTTTATATAATAATGAAGACCTAATAATATTTATCATTGATTTTATTTTAAATTTTATACAATTTAAAAAATGTATCTTATNCCTGTCATGCACCTAAACTTACAGTCTTTAAATTTTAACTTTTGAAGAAACATACTTAAAAATATTTTCATAACACATAATTTAAAGTAACACAAATATATAACTTATTAAATTATTAAAAAAACAAATTTGATATTTTTCTAAATTATTTTACATAATACCTTATTATATAAATGATGAATACCTAATAATATTTATCATTGATTTTGTTTTAAATTTTATACAATTTAAAAAATGTATCTTATAAAAAAAAATTTTTTTGTTTATTTTCATTTTTCGTTATTTCTCAAATTTTATACATTTCCATGGCTTCTTGATATTTTTATTTTTGAATTTCTATGGTTTCTCTAATTTGATGAATTTCTATGGCTTCATGATGTTTTTATTTTTGAATTTCTATGGCTTCTCAAATTTTATGCATTTCTATGGCTTCTTGATATTTTTATTTTTAAATTTCTATGGTTTCTCTAATTTGATGCATTTCTATGGCTTCTCTAATTTTATGCATTTTTATGGTTTTTAAAAATTATATAACATAATCCTACAAATAAAAGAATTGTTTACAATTAATTGAGAGGCGATCTACAAAGATGATTTAGAATTTAGATCTTTTACTTAGAATACTAAAAAAAACCAAAAGCTTTAGCAAAAAGTATATAATATTTTATATCTAACTTAAGTAAGTTGGCGATAATTTTTTATTATCAACTAGAACAATACTTATATTTAATAATACTTAAACAGGACTTAAAAGTAATAAGTGTACTCCATTACTTAGTATGGAATTAATGCAAATTGTGTCATATCCTGAAGAGTTGGTACACTCCCTCATCCACTCAGAGGGGTGCAAATACTACTACATTCACAAATGATCTATACTATCCCGTAATTTACATATTAAATTATGCTGCCATAGACTTAATCTTCCAGATTAATGTACTATCGATTTTTCAGGTAGAAACTGTTATTTGACATTATTCTTATTAATCAATTAAAAATTATTTGTAAATAACAAATAAGTTAAACTGTGAAAATCGATTAATTCCAAGTTGTTACCCTGTACTTCCGATTGTTGTCAATGGTTTCAGTGACTCGTTTCGTTTAAACAACCAATGTTAACGGAACTACGTATCTTAAACGCATTAATAATATGAGTTTGCTGACATAACATAAGCTTATTATACAAAATGGAATAGAATAATTCTCTTAATATTTAAAATTAACAAATATTCCAATTCAGCTAAGTTAAGCATAAAAAATATTTGTGATATTTCCAGTAACCACTCACCCATTATTCTATCGGTAGTGAGATCTCCTTTAAAACAAGACTATCCCCTACAATAGAACCCATTAACTGGCACAAATTTAAAATTGAGTTAGATAAAAATATTTATCTGAAAATTCCATTCAAAACCCATGACGACGTTGAAAATGAGGCTCAAAATATTGTTTCACTATCAAAAACTCGGCAAGTAATTCATCTTCATTAAATAAGAACAATTGTAAAAACGAAGAAAAACTCCCTGTCCACATAAAAGCTCTTATCAGTGAGAAAAGAAGAGTTAGATCCATATGGCAAAATATTCGATATTCCTCGTTTAAACTACTCTACAACAAACTAGTTAATACCCTAAAACACAAACTTCTAGAATTCAAATCAGTTCAGTATCAAAATTACATTAGATCACTCAACGCTAATAATAAATCATTATGGAGAGCTACAAAACGAATGACTCAAACCAAAGAAAATACCCCACCTCCTCGAAATGATAATGGTATCTTTGCTATATCAGATGAAGACAAAGCTACGGTTTTTGCTGGACATTTATTTAATACATTTAAACCGCATGAAGACGTTAAGCTCGACTATAATCATATTAATATAATTAATAACTTTACCTCATGTACTCTACCTATTATGTATCTCCTCCTATTAAACCATTCAATCCTGAAAAATTGAAGCTACTATTTAAGAATTACCTAAAGGTAAAGCTCCTGGGTATGACCTAATCACAAATAAAGTGTTGATGAACCTATCAAAAAAAGGTATTCTCCTTTTATTATATATTTACAATAGTATAATGCGTCTTTCTTACTTTCCGTCAATTTGGAAATTAGCCGTAATAATCCTTATACCTAAACCAGGGAAACCAAAAAACATGGCAGCTTCATATAGGATTAGGCCAATATTACAAGAGTATCACATCTTACCCAACACCCCGTTTGGATTCCGCGATAGACACTCTACTATACGCCAAGTCCATAGGTTGGCCGACACAATAGCCTCAGCATTTGAAAACCGCAAATACTGTACTGGACTATTCTTCAACGTCGCCCAAGCCTTTGATAGGGTGTGGCATGATGGGCTGCTTTACAAATTAAAAAAAAATTCCCAGCGCCTCTATATTTAATAATAAAGTTTTACCTTTATGAAATACAGTTTACGGTAAGACATGGCAGTGCAAATTCTGCTTACTACAATATTCAAGCAGGTGTTCCTCAAGGAAGTGACCTGTCTCCCGACCTCTACAATATTTTTACCGCAGACATACCCCAGTCTACTAATACCCTTCTTGCTACATTTGCTGACGCTACTGCTATACTGTCTACTCATAGTAATATTACTGAAACTCTCCATCATCTACAAACACACGACAACTACATCGAATCTTGGTTCAGGAACTGGAAAATTAAAATAAATTAAGTCAAGCCATGTAACATTCGCTCTTAGATCTAAAAAATGCCCAGATATAAAATTAAACAATACAGTAATTAATACCCTTAATGAAACTAAGTACCTAGTCATAATTTTGTAATTAGTTTTTAATATTTTGAAATAATTAATACCTCTCGAAATAAAATTACTTATTTATCAGTCAATAATCAGACCAGTCTGGTCTTGTGGTATACAGATATAGGGACCAGCTAAACCATCCAACATTCGACCAATACAATCCTTTCAAAATATAACATTACGAGTGTTAACTGGTGCGCCGTGGTATGTAGCAAATAATAACCTACACAAAGATTTAAACATCAAAACTGTCAAAGAACTTGCTATTTTACACTATACTACACCCAAAGAAAAACCTCAATCAATTTTGATAGAGAAATTTTATCAAGGGTTTATGATAATGTTTTATTAATACGAACAAAATAACTATTCTTATAAATAATTATTGTTCAAGACAAGAAAAAAAATTACCATATTGATAAATATATCATAGATTCAATAGTAATGATATATTTATCAAATTGAACAATGAATTTATTATATAGATCGCGGTTTTTCTCTGGGTGTACATTAAATAGCAAGATTTTAAAATAATGTTTTATCGTACCATAAATAATATTCTATTAAAAAACAATAAAACTAATGGTATAACATGCAAATATCACTAAAGCGAATGAATGGACAACAAAATGAATACAGCAATGCAATTATTGGTGAATAATTATTTCCTTGAAAGTTGTAGAAAACGCCTAGTTTTGTTAGCTAAAAGATACTGATAATGTTTTATTCGTTGTAAATAATTTTGGCGAAAACGTTATAAATAACAAAAACGTATCTAAATGCATTAAATCATTAAAAGAAGGCTATGATCTCACGATTTCTTTTCTTGGAACCGACAATGTCATTTTCTCCGGCCCATAAACAAATCCTTTGTCGCGGAAATTGCGTTTTGGCAAAATTTCGTTCATTGTGGATGTCCTGCGTCAAACATCACAAAGACGGCGGAATGGAGACGTTCACAAGATGTTCGCGCACACTTCCATAACAAAAACAATAACCCGTTGACAAAGACACGGCGAAAAATCATCGATTTCATTCTTTGGCCGTTGTCCCTGCAGATACGCAGTATCTAAAAATACTAAAGAGCTAAACATAGCCCGTTGTCGAGGTGAACCGCACGCGACTAACACGAGCCGCCGTTCAGCTGCTGTCGTACAGTCGTACACGTTATATAAAAACTAAACGCATTGGTACAGAGCAGAGTCCGGCAATCGCCGTCCGCGTTCACAGTTGTTCTCCTCGACCGTTCTGTCACGTCCGTCGTTTACAATTGTTTTGCCTGTTGCGTATTAATTGTTCTCTTTGTTTGTACGAGTGTGAAACACGCCGTTAAGACAAATAACAGTAATTTCTGACAGTCAATTAGATTGTACTTGCATTGTCGTTATAATGAGGCCCCCAATCGAGGAGGAAATCGAGGCAGCCGAAGTGGAAGTCGCTGATAACCACTATGCAGCTATGTCCCTGGTAACCACTAGAATAGCAGGAAACGCGGTCTGTAGAGTAGTGAACAGATGCAATGAAGCACAGGAGAGCTGCAATTTGGGTAAGCTTTCAATAGCGCAAAGATAACTACTTAGTTTGATAACATAGTACCGTAGTGATAATTGATGATTATCAAAGTCTACTACTTTTCAACTATAAAACGATGTTATATTTAATTAAATAACTCTTAAAAGAAGTATCACGTTTTAAATATTAAAACTAGACACAAAAATATTTTATTAGTCACACTAATTATTTGTATATCACCTAAATGACACATGTGTATACAAAATTGCTTACTATTTAATAAATCATACAAATTAAGAAAACCGTTCATTTGATTCGGCCAAACGTTGACAAGTATGAATAACGTTGTAAAGGGCATGAAATGACAAAAGAGCATTGACTGACATTCACTATGGAATAAATTCGTCGTGCTTTTCGCCAATTTTGTGCTTTCGCCAAATAACACCTGCGCGGATACATTACTTTTTATCTGATGAAATGAAAATATAATTGAACAACGTCTTCGGTTCTGTTGAAACGCCGTTATCATTTGATCGCATTATGTGTTATACATAATGTACATTTTCCTGCTTTCACCTCGTCCAATTATAAACAGTGGTTTACGATTATTCACAAAATCTCGGTCATAATAACAACGTTTTTAAATTGTTAACCTAAACATTATGAGCTCGTCGATGATAAGATATTAATTTTTTTGTTTATTATTCAAAAGCGCAAAAATGTTCTGATAACACTTACGATTATGTCCAGACTACATTAATGTAGGTGATTTTTTTTTGACGTTAAATATCTCTTAGAACAACTGTTTTGCTATTATGTTAGAGAGTTTCCTTTTTTTTTTACATAAAAATCAACACTGTCGAGACGCAACGCTTCCGCAAATACTACAATGAGAATGTTTCCTCATTTTTGGAAAACATCCAAAAAAAAATTATTATCCACATTCAATTTTTAATTACTCGCTAAAAAAATGGTTTATCATTAAAAACCTATACGATTTTATTAAGTCATTTTATGACCTTGAATTTTTTCTTTGTCATAACTGTCATATTATATCCTTAAATATAGTTAAAATAGTTTTTTTATACAATTTATGAAAAAATATGTACAGTTAAGTTTTGTTATTATTCAAATATCTCTAATAATTTTAAGGAGACAAAAATTTTATTTATTTTATTATAAAATTTACGTGATTTAATAAACATTTCTATTTGAAGATTATAGGGAAAAGACGACAGTAGTTCATATATTTTTCGATTTTAATTTTGTAATTTGATTTGTTAGCTAATTACCCTAACAATAGTATCAAGTAACGAAATCCATTTGGTGTTAAATGTTTTGCTTATATTAGTGCGTTTCTTTGTTTTTATTATTATTAATTATAGTTTAGAAATTAATAGACTGTTTAAAAAAATTATAGCATTGAACTACCTTTTTTATCCTGTACTTATCATTAGATTTACTTTAAAATGACTTATAAATTATAAGTCATTTATACATTTTTTTTCTTTTTAAATGCTATGTGTTATGACATGGTCATTACACTTAAAACAGTCAATGTATGAAATGTCAACCATTATATTAATTACATTTTTTAGGGACATTCCATTTCATTTATTTAATTGAGTTTTTTTCATTTCCATATTTTACCAACATAGCAAAATAAATTATAAAGTACATGATGAGTCTATGCTTGTTTTTTTTTTGTGATTTGAATGACGATTGTAAACCTTATATGGTTTATAGACATTGAAATGGACATTTGCACGATAGTCTTATGTACTCGACGGTGTAATAATATCTAATACTTCTAACTACATCGTCGACCTTGTGCAAACTACATTGGGACTTCCTGCATGTAGAAATGCTTATCCCTCCTTCTCCTATACAGTGTAACAGGCCTAAAAAAGAAAGAAATGGTAATCCTTTCGTAAAAAATATCCATTGTCATGAGTACTAAGAAGGACACAATTATGTCAAACCCATCTGTTGTTTTGACCACTTGGTGATGCGTAATAGTAATTATTATTACGCATTATATCATTATTAACTACTTATAATTAGCTAATCAAAACAGTAAATATAATACATATATTGCTTAAGTTGAATAGTAAATGTGTAAATCATTATTTATTTAAAATCCTGAACAACTATTGCTTTCAGTTGATTTAAATAGCTATTTTATCTGTTTACAATCAGGAGCAGAATAAATACATTTGAGGTACAGTTAATATTATTAATAGCTGACATTTCAGGAGATCACTTTTAATAAAGTTTATAACAATTTTTTCTCAAACTTTTAAAAAATCAATTTCTGTCGTAATTTTTGTTTTCAAAAATTATTAAACATGACAATTATTAAAAAATCGCAACAAAAATAAATATATTAAAAAAATATATTTAGTCTTAACCAACAATAATCCTCAAATAAAACATAATCTAAGAAATTGAAAATTTGATTGAATTAAGATAACTGCGTACTCGATTCTTTTATGACTGAAATTTCAAAAAAATGTTTAATAGTTTATTATTATCAAATATTAATTTTTTTAGACTTGTCAGAGTGCCAACTGATGCAGATTCCCGACGCAATTTACTTACTCATGCAAAATACTCATTTGACTATATGCGATTTATCCAACAATGTCATTTCAAAGCTCCCTCCAAAGTTTCCTGAACGGTTTACAGGAATTACAGGTAAATAACAAAAAATAATTTTTCTTATCTTGCACATATTTAACACCCCGACTGTGTGAAAGATAAAAATAATATTCACGAATGAAAAATTAAGTATTATGGTAATTGGTAGTTCAATTAGCCATATCTCCCCACGAGAACGCCAATTAATACACACAAGTAAATTTTTATGGAAATTTTATGTATTTTATTAAAGTACTATGACTAAGGGTCGGAATAATAATCTTTCATAATAACCAAAATATAATGCTAATATTCTCTCAAAAAGTTGAAATTATTCATATTATATTCTTTAAAAACATCAGTAAAATATGTTGAAAATATTCTTTTATTAAAACATATTTTGTTAAATTAAAAATTTTATTAAACTAGAGATAGTTCAACGAAATTCCGATTTCTAACTATGACTAATATACTTAGATGGATTAGTTAAATATTACAGTGTCTTATGGCTTAGACTTCACCTATACTAGCTTAAAGGCCTACACTAATTTTTAAAGTTATTTTTCATTTACTTTTATAAGTTATCAAACATTAGAAATTTTTAAAAGTAGTCAACTACTAATTTTTTTTATTACTTATGGACTAGTAATTAATTTTGAAATTTATGAAATTGTTATAAAATGTATTACGTTTTCAAACATTTTTACACAATTTAAAATTACATTACTTAAAATAGAATTTTTTAAAGAAAATAATTAGTGTCAATGTATAATTATGTCTCATATGATATATTCAATTAACGAATTTTTAATTTTATTATAGAATTGAATTTATCTCATAATCAAATTTGTAAGCTACCTGATCAACTATCTGAAATGAAAAGTCTTCAAAAATTAGACATATCATATAATTCTTTCGTAGAATTACCAGAAACCATAAATCGACTAAGTGATCTATGTACCCTTATAGCTAGTCATAATTTCATTATTAGTAAGTAAAAATAATATTTAAAAAATTTGATTTTAGTGTTGTGTAAACTCTTACAAAAGTATTCCCCTAATGTAATTAAGCAAAATTAACGTTTTGTAAATAAAAAAATCTTGGGCACATACTAAATTTACAACGGTAATATTTTCTAGACCGCATATTTTTCTAGCCTACAGTGATATACACTATTTAATAACTGTAATGGTGGTAAGTAACTTGAAAACAAATTACTACAATTTTGAATAATTTTTTTTACTTAAAAATAAAAATAATATTTTTAAAACTTGTCGAATGTAAACAATAGTTTACACAATTTAAATTTAACTATGTTTAAAAATATAATATATATAACAATCATCATTACAGATGTAGACTTTAAATCCTTCGAGGTATGTTTAAAACAGTTGAAAGAAGCGGATTTCACAGAAAACCCATTAAATCAACCAACTCTTAACATGCTCGAAGAAAAATTACCATTTAGGGTACTATACACTGCACCAAATGATGAAGACTGGAGGGATTTAGATAATTAAAAAATAGAAAAATAAAGCATTTGACAATACAGAAATATATTTTTAATTAGCTAATAAAATGTTTTTATATTGTTTTCTTTTTATTATTGTTTATTTTTTTAGATTTTCAGCGAGAAATTCGCTTCAAGATAACAATAATTATAATTATAATTACATAAAATAAAATTTGGGTCCCTACCCACATATCACTGCATACTTGCCATCGATTTTTATACACGTACATAAATTATAATATACATAATGAATAGTTTTTTTTTAATGTATTTACACTTAATGAAGTAAAAATGCTTTGTTGTACATTTAAGCATAACAAATTAATTAATTACATACAAAAAATTCTAAAAAGTTTTTTTTGGTAATAATGATAATAAAATGTAGATTTAAATTATTATTAATATGACTAAAGATATATAAGGTTTACACATTTTGTTGTACAAAAGAAAAACCAAAGAGAGACTTATTTTTTACAAAATTAAACGGGACAAAATTTATTATTAATAAGTTATCGCGATGTAAAAAAAAATACATATAATATTTGTATTATATATTTTGTTATTACTATTGATTTTGTTTAACTAACGAATTATAAAAAAACTGTTTCCTTCTATTAACTAGTTACATGGTATATTATCTACTTTTTTAAATATTATTATTAAGTTTGAAAAAACGTTGGTTGTTTTGTCTTCTATCAACAAATTATTCTATTCATAACACTTCCTTTTTACCCTCTCATTTGCCTACTTAACTTTATACCCTGACCGATAATATTCATGTGCAGCGTTTAGGTCAAACTACTAAGTAGAACGCAAACATTAAAATTTCTTATTCCATTATAAGTATTTTTAATTTAATATTTTATTAACATATAATGTGTATAACAAAACATATGATGGAAACTCTAGAACAACCGATGAAAAAAGTTACCTTAACCCTACTAATAATGCAATAATAACATGAATGACGATGTACGAGTGTTTATTGATCGCAAGTCGTAGTAAAAATCTGTTTCACGTGGATATTCGGTGAACAGATAAAACAAAACAATTTGCTAAATAGAATATTAACGAATGACTAGAAACTATTTCATTTAGAATATTATAATAATAAATATAAACATAATTTGCAATAGTAAAAATTATAAGTCAGCAATATTCGGTCATTGTCCAAACAAAGTCAATAATTAATCATTTATACACAACACTACAGTAAAACCCTTACATCGCATACGATGACAACATTAAGTTGAAATGGAACAAATATTTGTCGTCATAAAATTAATTAATATAACATTATACTGCTAAGTTGTTGTTTTTTACGCTGCAATGGATATGTAAGAAAATCTGCTGTAGTGTCAATATAAATATTTATCCAAAATTAATATTAAAAACGACCGAAAAAAGCCACAGCCTTATCTTTGCGTTGTCATCGTGCGGTGATCGACACCGCAATGACGTACACCATAACAAAATATTTTACTTACTATCACTAATATCATTATTATTATTATTATTATTATTATCATTATAAACATGAATAGAAAAAACAAAATGTAATTATATAATCCTAATCGTATGCGAACAATTACAATAAAAATAAAAGAGAAACAATATTAAATTGAATTAGCTATATCACTATATTATGTATAATATAATATTATTACAATATAATATGAAAATTCAGTTATTACAAGTGACAAATAATGTGTCTATATTGCATTATAATAAATAATATGGTTTTTATCACATAAATACGTGTATGACCAAAGTAAACATATTTTATAATATAATTATTAGATAAATGATATCATTCGCGCGCGTGAGTTTTATGCCGATGATCGCGCCCGCCAGCACGTGGAGAAATTTACATATAAACTGTTGATAAGCTCAACAAAAAGCGTACGCGCAAACGTACGTTTGATAGTTTTTTAGGTAGTTTTACAAACGGGCAAACGAAATGTGCACGATGACATTGCTTGTTATTAAGTGTTCTGGTAATAATATCGTACAGCACCACCTCCGGAGATTGATTGGCATCGAGGAGAAGATCACTCGTCGTTTTCATCAAGAGCAATTCTTTATTTATTCAGTTCTTTACACGCGACATAGACCAAGTAAAAAAACAGTCGTCTACTATTGGCTCAGTGTCTGTTTATCTACGTGGCTCAGACACGGCACCATGGTCAGACTGGATAGGCTTTGGATATCGTCCACAACCGGAGGAAATCCCGAAGTCGTTTTCGATAAACACCTGAAAACAATAAAACGATTTTAATTGAAGTTCGATTTATATCTATATTAATTGTTATAGTTTATTAATGAGGCACTTGAATAAATTTTATTTGATACAATTCCCATTAATGATGCGAATTGCATCATTAATGATCATCTCTTGAAAACTTGGAATTTTCACGAAGATAGTCATACGCTATTAACACGACGATTGTTTTATAAAATTTCTATAATTCATAAATGTCAAACTAACGAGGAACAAATGTTAAAGAACGACTTCACATCCCTTACAATAAATCCATGTACTTCTATTATATTTTAGGAAATATAAATAATAAAACTATAAATTTTACCTGGAATTCGTGCTGTTACATCGTAATACCGAATCTATTTCGGAGGAAGAACCTGACAAAGACGTCAGACCAGTTGCCGAACTGGACCGATGGGGATGAGATAACTTGCTGCCGCACTCGGGAGCCGATGGCCATATCGTCCTATTAGGAGGTCCTCTAATGCATTTTTGGTAGATCTCCCGTTCCTAAAAAAAAAAGTCAGATATATCCTAATGAATCATGATCGAATGTCCTTATACGTGGACGGGTCAACGATCGAGTGGACATATACCTGTTCGGAGTTTCGGAGATGTATCTTGGCCATACTTCCGTATGGGTACTCTTCTCCATCCGGTAAATGGATCTGAGGTGGTAAGTCCAACTCCAAGTCGGTCCGGACAGAGTGCAACCGGACTTGCCGGTTGTGTTCACGGGTCAATCCGTTGTTGCTTCGCATTGTCAACATCTACAAATATTGAAAAAAATTTAGTAATTAAACTTGCCGCACGCGACATTAAAAATGAAGATAATAAGTATTTATCAATGACCCGACATCGACAGAAGCCTTGTAACGCACTGCTACGACAGCCTAGATTGAACATACCACACTCGACAACATATGTCGACCGGAGTAAAAACCGTTATGACTCAAAGGTCTCCCCCAGAAAAAAACGCCCTTTCTCCCTAATTTTTGGGTGGGAAAACTCGGTGGCTGTTCCCAGATAGGACGCGTTCCAGGCGCCGTCGTACACGTCGTAATAGGGTGCGTACAATGGAAGGGATACTCTCTCTTTACATTGCCGACTGATTCAGTAAAGAAATCTCCCTCTTCACGTATCTGACACCAAAAGCGTTTTGTGTTCGTGACGTCTTCAACAACAACAACAACAACATAATTCATACACAACACTAATCTCGTTCGTTTACCGGATTAATACAATTTGCCGAGATATTCTTATAACTAAAACAGTCCGTAATTGTTTAAACGCGAACACTCTACAATACTAAAGTTTAAGTTTAAAACATGTTGCTCAGAGAGAACTTAAATTAGTGTTAAAACATTTCGGGTTTAGATAAAATGTTAACATAGAAATATATTCAACAGCATTAAACATTAACGAATTGTATAAATTAATAAGATCAATTATACCAGATATAAGTAACAGTAAAAACTGCGAATAGATTAATGGACTGGGTATAGCCATTACAAAAAATTGTCAAAGGAGAATCTATGAGTGATGTGGACAATTAAGCGTGCATTAAAAAAACTTGTGTATATGTGTTGTGTCATAATAATAGCTGCAAAACGAACATGACCGTAGATACTTAACCAGAATGCAAATATAGTGTTCGTTGTAAAGATTCAAAGTCATTAGCGCAGAAAAGGTGTGCGCTTAAATGACGTTTTACACAAAAGTTGGTATGGAATTTATTATGTTAGCGTAGATGAAATTCAAATTTATAGGGGCACGACGGAGTTTGAATAACAAAATAAATTCGCCAAAATTAAACAACACTGCGGGTCGACGATCCTTTGAAGGCTTAAGCACAGCTTTTGATAATGCCACTAATGGAAAATTAAAATTTTTCTCCAAGATGTTCTAATAACTATAAAGTATACCCGAGAACTACATTACACAGCTGGCTGGTACGATCTATACACACGAAAAACTTGCTCGGACAAATCGAATAGGGCAAGGGAATTGTAAAGTTCATATATTATTATACGTGACATTTTCCACGAGGCGATTTTTTAACAATCCTGATATTGAACAATGTACCTACCAAAAATTAGCAAGGAAACCATCGAAAAGTGCAAAGACATTATACTTTTGTTTATTACACGATACCGATGGACATTACAACTGAAAAATTACAATGACAAATTATACTGTACAATTTATACTCGAGGAAATTTTTCCGTCGGCTGATTACTGAACATTTCCATGAAAATAATTGCACTAATAATAAGGTAAAAAACATAGTATTTTTTTTTTTTTACAATTCGTCATCGTATACTCGCACATATACATGTGTGTGTTTCGTCGTTTTTCGACCATGAACATATTCAGACGAGGTCAACACCGCACAACGAATCAGACTTGACGTTATGTCACGGTTTCTGTGCACTTCTACTGTACTATTTTCGCCCTATTTTCTGCGATGGTATAATTATGCTTAGACCCTTATTATTATAAATCAGAAATAAGTCTTGTAGGGCTCAATTTTCACAAAACCATTTCCGAGACATGTTAATCGACTTCTGTCATTTGTATAAGTTCAATGGCATTGGTTAATAATAAAAGACAAATAATATAAAGTTAATATTGAGCGTCCCATGAATAGTTGGTTAAAATTTAAGCAAAGCTATGAATTCAACAAAAAGTTCGAGGATGGTTCTATAATGAAATTCAATTCAAACGGATTTTAAATGAATTTAGTGACGATTTCAAGAGTTAACCGCAGCCAAAGATGGAACTGCGACAAAAAATGTAAATTGAATTCTTCTTAAAAGAGCGCCGAAGAAGTGGAGCGTAAAATAGAATTACCTAAGACACTTATAGATTTTATTTAAAATACACTTCGGTTGAATTGCTAGCTAAATCATGTTACACGGTAACCGCACAAAAGCCATTTTCTAAGTCATTCGCTAAGACCAGCGTTGTAATGGCTTCTCGCTTAGCTGGAGCTGTCAAGTGAGATTCGGTTTAACATTTTTCAAAAAACAAAAAAAGTAATAATAATTAAGAAAATTCTGCGATGAAATGCTAAAACGAGTTGTTCGGTCGAAAAATTATTCTATTTTCTAATGGAAAAAATCCGTGAAATTCCGAGAAGGGATATTTTTCTGAAACATCCACAATACAAGTTTTTTTTTTTCTAAAAATATATTTTTAATTTGCTTCTCGTCTATTTTCGTAAGATCACGAACAAAACCTGACAGACTTTGGCGAAACTATCAAAAAAAAATCGTTCGAAAGCATCTCATTATGGAAAAAAGTATCACTTGAATGATAGCAGACGGTAAGATTTCGGATCTAACGACGAGTACAATGGGCAAATTGCGTTTTTCTTACACCCCAGACAGATTTCAGATATATATATATATATATATATACAATAATTCACCCACTGCATCTTCCGAGGACTTTCGACGTACCCTTCTCGTTACATATATCACACACCCTTCCTTTTACCCCCCCAATCTCGCCGTAAGTTTTGCACATACTAACAAAAGCCAACGGCAAGGGATAAGACGTCAGGGGTAAAACGGTGAACCTGGACGACCCGATTTAAACTTGGCACCGCTGCCGCGCTAGAGACGGACGTTTTTCCCGCTCAGGCCGCTTTGCATACAAGAGCTGCCCCCCCCCCTCACAAACAGCTACCTACCACCTATCATCATCGCGTCACCGACGGAATTACGTGTGAACACACCCTGCCAGCGACATGCATGACCCCGTCATACAATCAATACACAATTCTATTTGTAGGCCAGCCATGATATCCTACTGTCGGAAGACGGTGACAAAAAAAAGCAAACATTTCTTTATGAAACAATGTTTTTGTGTTTTGCCCCGTGTCTCTCATTACAATCCACTCGGATTAGTCTTACAGTTTTAAAACACTTACGGCTTGCGAGGAAGTTGTGCCGAAAGTCGGTGGCGTCGACGACGTGGACGCCGTCGTTGACGTCAGCTGCGGAGACGGCGGCGGCGGCGGCAGTGGCGTCGAAAGCCTCTGGTGCGGCCCGGACGACAGACAATGTACGGCAGGATTGTATTGTTGATTGTAATGATGCAGCACGCAGGTGAGCAGCCCGACAGTACCCAGTACGGCCACCGTCACCACCATAAGTACCATCACCGTTCCAACTTGATAAAAAAAAAAAAATGAAAATTAGACCTTTACACATAGTATTGATTAAAAAAATAAAATAAAAATCAGACACCGATGGATTTCCAGCAAACGCCGCGGTGAGCATTGCCTCTGCTCGCCCGCCCAATTACTCGGGGGGATGGTGAATATTTATTCTAATATTTCGACTTTGGAAGCTTATTGCTAAGGCAGTCGACGGTATTCTAACTGTTGTAGTAATGGAAGACTGAAGGACGACCGGATGGAAATGGGCGAGCACCGAATGTAATTGGATATCGAACGAGAACAACAACATACAGTACGAAAAATATTCAAAGGCACTGCAAAGTCGAACCGTTCGAGATTCGTAAAATTCTCTGGGTGTCGTACTCATCTACCCACATTGTCAACACTATAACAGGACAGTTATAATTTAACGTTCAATATGAACGTAATTTTCGACACGAGGTTTTGTTTATGACGAGTAGAAAAGTTGTTTTCGAATGGGCGGACGGGCACCGAATAAAAAATCCCGTCTATGACGATATTTTAATAATACGTCGCACTCGTGCAAAAAAAAATATGATGTTTCAATGCACAAACGGCGGGATGCATAGACCATTGGAATATATAGTAGTTTTAAACACTAATAATAATACTGTTGTGATTCGTATAATGCGGCGGCGTCCTTGTGTCGGTCATTTGCACTCGGTTCATACACGTGGAGATGTTCCATTATACGCCGCGATATTGTAATACAAGTACTACCAAGATAATGATAGAAGAAGCGGCAGATCACAACGTCTAGTCTATACTCATCGTATCGCATATGAGAGGTGTTAATCGAAAACACGGCAAACTACTTTCAAGATAAATTTGTTTTACAATACACACACGTCATGATCAGTGGGCGTTACAACTTATTAGCTAACGATGAACTCGATAAAACTTATAAACGAAATTCTATGCTGTAGGTGCAAAAATTAATTTTTTTTTTTTGTTAACGCGTAAGTTAGTTTATGAAAACACGTCGTTTTTTATTCATTGAGCTACTCGAGTAGAAATATCTAACGATTCCGTGTTATGAATGGTATTTAAAAATGAATACTAAGCGCTTCAAATGGAGAAATAATTGATTGTGTTAAGTAAAAATTACATTACAGTCTAATGGCCAGTGTTGAAGTAAATTTTTTTAGTCAAAACATAATTGGACAATCGATTATTTTTAATGTACTTCAAAAGATAGTTTTAACTCGTTATCGCAGACGGTTTATACAATCAAATTGCTAAATCTAAAAAAACAAACTGAGATGATCGGTACATCAATATTTAGTCTGACGTGAGTATAGACGACACATATGCTGATGGAGTTTGTGAAAAATTAAATAAAAATATATCGAATTTATCAGAAGCTACTTTTTTTTTTAAGTCGGAGATAAAGTACTAACTAAAGTGCTAACACGAAAAACGTACACTCGCAGATGGAAAAGTTTAGTAGAAAATGTATTATGATGGGTGTTTTTTAGGACGACAGAGTGTTTGAACAATACGGTTGCCGCATCAACTGTTTTTATCGAAGAGACTCGTAAAGGAAAAATCTAATTTGCAATTTCCATGTGCTCTCCGTCTACGTCGCACACATCATGTCGGTTGTATTGTACGCTAAAAAAGGACTATATCGCGTCAACGCACTTAGACGGCGCTGCACTTTTTCACGGGAAAATCTATACGATACGTACTCGTGTCGAATACAAAGCTAGACGTCTTTATTGGTACGCAAAAAAAAAGTAAACCCAATAAGAGACGTATTATTTTTATTCGTCCGTGTTCAATGGCCACGCGCTGTCAGCCGGAGCCGTTCGTAAAAAATCGCGTTTCCTTCGAATTCGTCATATCAAATTCATTTATTCTCGGTAAGTATTTCGTCTGGGATTCTTCCTGTTACACCGTTTTATCTGCAACATGTTAGCGGCGTTTGATACGACACAGCCGAGATCAACTCAGCAGCAGCGGCAGGGCCATATGCCAATAAATACAACAGTAAATATATCAAAACGGTCTCGAATGATTGGACCGAATGGTTTGATTTTTCTTATCTCTGCCCGACAGCAATTTACTCGTCGCATAGCTGCTAACCGTCTCTCTTGAAAAAATAGTAATAATAATAAAAAGAAAACGTTTGAAAAAATCATAATAAATATAAGAGCTAACCAAAGCAGCCGTGTTATTACCCGTCGCAGCTTTTAAAAGCCACTCTACCGAATCATTTGTGTTTTAAGTGTACACATTTACATTTTTAGAGAGCAGACCAATTGGTGGCAGTTTTATAATGACGGCGAAAAACGTTGCAACCTTTATTTAAAGTTTTTTACAATTGTCAAAAATAATAATAATAATACCTCCAGAGACATTCGGTAACCGCCCGGCGGTACAGTTGAGCGCATAGGCGAATGACTAAAAAAACTTGGTCGTTATGTGCACGGACAACGAAAATACTTAAAAACTATACTCGGGTGAAATTGTGATTTTAACTAGTAAAAAATGACCACATGTCGCACACGACGTTATTTCGGTTCGACGTCTTGGGCGTACACCACTACGTTGCAGCACATTCCACGCGGCCATATATAATGTAAAACACGGGATATTGCTCTGCACGGGCAGACAAAGGGCTTAGTATATTGGATTTAATATGGCCGAAATGCTTTTTTATTATTTAGCATAATACCCTGGGTATCCTTGTCTCTCGCGTCATTTGCCATTACAGGCGGCAAAGGCACGATGGATCCGACAAAGGGATGTGTTAAACGAAGCCGCATAGACTAACGATGGCAGCAGCGAAGTTCAGTTTGTTAATTAAATGACAAGGACGTACACTGATTTCGGGATGGCATTGTCTATTCGAGTCATTCGCCACGTTGCACGAGACCACTAGACAAAAAGTCGGCCAATACCGACGGAGGACAATCGTTTGCCAATAAAAACATGAAAATCGACGGAAAAAAAACATCGAGTCCAGACGGCGAACACAAAACATAGCAAAGGGACAAATCATATCTATTGCCAGTTGCGCGTACGGCCAGGTTCGGCCAACTAGTGTTACGCTCATCGATTGGGTGCCGGTATTTTACTCGTTAAAAAAACACACGTCGTTGTAATGTTTGGCAACGGGACCGTTAAATCATCTCTCGAACCGCCGCCGCGTCGTTTCTCTTGGAAACCGACCGTACATCGTGACCGCGTACATAATAATAATAATAATACTAGTAATGTTGTGCACACGTTATGGACGACGCACGACGTACTTCGGGCGAATATTATTGTTGTACAATGTAATCGGTTTTGATATTTTGGAAGTTTTGGCACCACCCGAAGCGTTCAGTCGTGTACGCACAACAATAAATCATGCGGCCGAACTGCAACGTCAAAAACGAGCACAGAAGGTCGGCGGCGTACCGGCACGTCGGCTGTTTTGTTCGAACTGTACCGGAATGTCGTGCGCGCCGACCGACCGCCGTCCAGTAATTAATGACTTGTCGTTAAGGGATTGTGGCGGCGGTCCATTACCACCGCTGCGTCTCGGACGTTGCGGCCGCGTGGGACATCACGGGGTGTGTCCACGGCATAGATCAGGCCGCCGTTAAGGGTCATCGCACCAACGACACCGTGACATGCGTCCGCCGAACGGTCTAACGGCATACCGCCAGCCGCCGCACAGATAATGCCGACCGACGAGTACAATAATTGTGGTTCGAGCCAACGTCATCGCCGCCGTTTGTTGCGCCTGGCGCACAGCTATTATCGCACCAAGACACTGTTTGCATAGAGCAATGTGATTACGATTCGCATGATAAACTGCTCGACTCGGACTGCCGTACCTGCGAGTGAGCTTATTCTTCGAGTCGTGGAAAACTTAAGAGGTTGTAGCGCATTTTGTTAAAACGACAACATTCGTACACGACGCTAATGAATAATATTGGCTGTAAAACACTTGCTTAAAAACTCATTTGAGTAGTTTTTCCATGAAAACTGTTCACTGAAACAATTAGAGACACTAATTATTCTTACCGGTCAACAAAACGCTCTAATGAAATACTTTAGAAGATTTATCGTCATTCGTATAAATCGAACCTTCCAAATACGAATATGAATATCGTTTGCTAAGGAGATTGTATTTTTTTTTTCCGACTCTGAACGTTATATAAACAGAATACGGTAACGACTAATGGCTGTGATTCGAAAGGCGAGAGCAGTGCAATGCATGAAACTAGCCCGAGATAGTTTGGCATATCTTTGCAAGTACAGAAAAGTATATGATAACAGCAAACCCAAATTTCGAAAGAATAACATTGAAGTTTTTTTTTTTATCTAAGAGATACAACTCTTATAACCAGTGGACGACGCCGAGTGAAGTTCAAAACTATCAAATGGCGAAATCGTATCTTATTAAATAGTCGGACCTATTGTTGTATTTATCTATGCGCAGTGTGCTTCGAGAGCCAACACTGGAGGATAATGAACATTTTAAACGAAACACTTGGAAAAGCATGTCGGTTACGGTTCGGTCCCAAGAGAACAGTTTGTTTGAGTTGTGATCGTTGGGCACTCGATATTTGTTTTACATTATTGTTTACCAGTGATGACCAAACAAAGTTGACGGACATTGACAACATGCGTTCAACTCGTGTCGCTCAAGTAGCATCGTCAGTAAATAAATAAAGTCCGACCAATGATCGTTCGTGTTTACCACTGGACCTTTGAGCTTTACATAGAACAGTAGCCATAACGACTAATTTTGTACACATAGTTTACAAAGACAATTTGATGCGCAATTACTGTTGTATGTTCCTAGCGTTATATAATTATTCAAATACACTCGTCCGTCGTTTTTCCTTAGACGAATTTACAACGGTTTTGATTTTTCTAACGACTAAACAAATAATTTTGCTAATTAGAAAATCCGATAGTTTTTATCACTGAAAAAACAAGCACACGTCGTTAACGTATTTCCAAACAACGACTCGAAGATAAAGTAAACACTACTAAACTCTCATTAGCGTTATGTTTATTTTATAAGTATCCTTGTTAATAAGTAAAAGTTTAGTTATTGTTTTACTAATTAATAATTCGTGTAGTCGGATTAATCTTTTATTTTTTGTACTTAAAATTTGCATGACCAAGTCTACAATGCCAGACACGTCCAATGTTTTTTTCTATGCATTTTCTTCAAAGTAACGAAATTCCAATGTCAAAACGTCGATTTCGCAACAGTTTCATAACCCGACAATAGATTAAATTAGTCAGATTGAATATCTAAATAGACTCGTACACGAAATATGTGTTAAGCAATGACCTATGAATGGTTTGGTGGAGGAATACCTTAGCATTGGCAAGCAGCATAAAAAATATATATGATATAGTGACGGTCATAAAAATATCAAAAGTTATCAGGAAATTTTACGTGCCTGAGGTTATTTTAGCGAAATATATGAGATTTCACAAAAAATCGGACGCCTGAGCACCGTAGTTTATGAGTTTGAAATGTAAAACAACATACTAGGTTTAATATTTTTATTAGTGATGGGCATTTTCGAATATTTTAAACTATCGAATAGTATTCAATAGTTTTTTAAAACTATCGAATAACTATTCGAATTGTATTTATACAAATGAATAGTTTATTTTTAGCATAAACTATCGAATAGTTCTTAAAACTATTCGAATGGGCTACCAAATGGTTTCAAAAAATATTCGATTGGTTCTACCTGAAATTTTATTAAGTACACTTAATTATAATAAGAAGATAATTAACGAATACTTAAAATAAATTATTATATAATTATTAAAAGTAAAAATTAGTGATGGGCGTTTTCAAATATTTTAAATTATCGATTAGCTATTCGAATTGTGTATATATACCAAATAGTTTATTTTTAGCATAGACTATCGAATATTTTTCAAAACTATTCGAATATATTGTGTAACTATCGAATATTTTTACTATTCGAATAGTTTTCGAATGACTATCGAATTGTTCGATAGTTACTATTCGATATTTCCCATCACTAGTTTTTATCCACTACACTTTGTTTAAAATTATTCTAAAACAATTTCTAAAAACTAATTCAGTGTGCGATTTGGCAATTTCATATCAGAGAAGATATGATTGTCTCTTAATATATAAATTAATGTATTTTTTCAAAGAGTCTTTGTCTGAATTTACAATTAACAGCAAACAATAAAAATAAGTACAGTTATTGTGTCGAGTAAATATACAAAAGCTGAAAGTTTATATCCGAGCGACCCAGCACTTTAACTTTATTAACAATAAGAATTGTATTTTTTTTTTTACATCGGCGTGATATATTGATTATACCGAATGTTCGAAACAAATTAATGTAAGTCAGCGCCATTTGGTGACAAGTAAAACGCATGATTGATGCGACTGTAGCGCAAAATAATTTATTAGGATAAAAAAAAAACCAAATGGCAGCCAATAAGGTCACGACATACTCATCTATTGCACATTGGATTCTCCGAAAATACCGATTTAACGTTATTGAGGTAAATTATTTTTACTTAAAACTGACCCAAATACAATCCAGTACACAAAAGCTCGGAAACTTTTTCATTTGTTAAATGGCAAACAAAAAATATATTTTTACGACGATGGTGGTGAACTGTATACATTGTACACACAAACAATAATAACAGAACAAGTAGATGTACGTACACCTATCCAGTTCGGCAAACATCATAAATAAAATCGCATGAAAAAAAAATGTCGCATTAAACCAAAAAAAAAAAACTACTTGAAAAGCGCGTACAGCCGTGGAACTGCATACAATATTTTTATATCGTCTGATTTATAATGTTTCCAAAAGTGTAAGGCAACGATAACTCGAGAATTTAAAACGATGTACAGACGGAGTAAAAAATAACATTGTACAACATGTGAACACGGTTAATATCGCAACACATTGTGGTCTTTTTTTTTGTTACCCAAAATCCCATCTCGTGCACATAATTATACTTTTATTTTTACATAATAGGATATGACAATATGACCTCGCACGTCTGCTCAATAACAACTTTAATCTACGTTGGGATATACACCACACACATTTGAATTTAAAAAAAAAAAAAAAAAGCTGTTGTGCGGAGACGTATTTAGTTCGCACGTTCCGATGAAAATAATATTTAAAAAAAAAAGAAACAAATAAACGGCAGACTATCGTATAAAAGAGTGTGTTTGTTTCTTTAACTTTGAATAGTTTTTTTTATTTTTTATTGTCTGCATCCAATTATGGCATCTGTTCAACTCTAAAAACTTTGATTTCAGAACTTTTGCTCTGTTAGTTTTTTCGAAGGTATAAAAGACAATTTAATGTAGTCGTATCTACGAAAAATAATTGAAAAAGTATTTAATTCGATTTTGAAAGCTATCCCAGAAAGTTTCGACTTAAAAGTGAACAATTACATTATTTTTTCCCAGTTCGAACTTTAACGGTACTGTACCCTCGTTATAACTTTAAGGCGACGATTTAGATGACTGGCAACGCCAAGACGACAACTAACTACTGAAGGCACCGCTGAGAGCAAAAGACATCAGAGGCACATTTAATTCGTTTACACTCATTAATTGTTTCATGTCGCTCGCTACGGTAGTTCAAAGCGATTCGGTGTACGAGGCGCGTAATTCGTGTCAACGGGTTTTCCCCCTGAAGAATAGCAAACCAACCCATCCAAACACGCGTGTGGGTGTTGGGTTGGGTTGACTACACGTGTATATAAGCGCATTTTATTTTACGTTCGACTATCGAGCTTGGGGAATCGTTGACTTTAGTGCAGTCTCGGCTCGTCTGACGTTGATAAATTCCGAAAGCGTATAAAATTTCGGCGGAACCCAAAGGACGGGAAAAAAATCAACTTAAATGTAATTTACGCTGCGTCGGAGATAAATTCAAACGGTTCGGAGGCACTTACGTTCGACTAACCCGACTTGTCTGCGGACCTAACAACACCCGCGAGAGACCGTCCGACAGCATAGCGATTTGTCCGGACGAATTCTATTTCAATGCGTGTGTTGCGCGCGCTCTTACACACCTGCACCGGTCGAGGTTAGCCGACGAGTAAAATTCCTCCAGACAACGCGCACGCAATTTCAATTGTTTTTTTATTTCACGGCAAACAAATCGGCTACCGCAATAACATTAATTCGCTCGATAACACTGCGATTTTATTTGGACGGTATACGAAATGAAAGTTTCAACGGAATGAAAAATGTCGATTGTACTGACGGCTGCAAAACCAACACAATACTCAATCGGAAAGAAAGTAGACGAAAAAAAATTCTCTTGACTTTCTAATTTGTCGGTAAAGCGGCCAAGTTTGACGAGCAATCGGCGAAATTTCGATGGAATTTTTTAACGACCATCAACATTTTTTTAATGAGCTACAACCGCCAGTTGTTTTTTTTTTCCGCACCTTAGACTCGCCTTACCATAACATTTTAAGTTGCCTCAGCGCGTTCGCTGTTTCGTTATACAAATCGTTGACGCTGTTGTAGGAACTGTGCTAACCGGCAAAGCAGTTCACAGTCAACAAAATAAGTGTAACCCCGCGGATGTCAGGTCAAAGTCGAGATTTATAAAGTTTGTTTCTTTTAAAACGAAACTTTTCCAGTGAATAAACATACGTAACAAAATGATGGAATACGCGATTTTCCGCAGTGAAAAGAATTTCCACTTTGCCTTTGGCACAGACAACACCCGACTCTTCCAATCTAACACCTCTCGGTAGCGCCGACGCCATTTTTTTATTTACTTTATATTTTATGCTTTCAGACTTTGTGTAAACACCAGCGGCGGCGGAAGAGCCAGGAAGACTCCCAACGCCGCCCCACCTCATGTAATGACATATACTCGTATATATTTAATGCCGGTATCAGACGTCTGTGCAGTTCTGCTGTAAATTTTTATATGTTTAAGGTCCTACCGTCAATCGTTATTCCGTCTGTATCCCATACGATCAACGTCAGACGAGGCGGCGTCGTCGACGGCATATTTTATTAATAACAAAGTTCTAAGCGGCTATCCTCAGAGACTTGTGTCGAACGCACTCTAATCCCGTCCCTAGATCATTTACAATATTTCATACCGTAAAAACACTCAAATAGCAAGACGGACGTTCAAATGCCGGAGATGATAGTTCGGAATTTCTGCTGTGATAGACGTGCTTTAATAAAAAAAAAAAGTCAACCGATACATTTAATAAACGGTCGACTATCGAACCGCAAAAATACTATTTAATCGCTTACTAATAACGACTAATTCGGTACATTTGACTAATACATTTTATAATATTTGTTTCTATTGTGATACTAGAAAAAAAAAAAAGCGAGGTCGTATTTGAAGAATTGTTCTAGGGTATTTATTGAACATAAAAAAGTTCTATTTCAAAAAACATAAATAAGAGGTGACGCGGCGATTGAGAACAAATAATGTAATCAAATTTTCGCAGTTAATGTTGACATAAATTTAGAGGACCGATCAAATAATAGTTGTGTCCACGTGACAGATTCTAAAACACGGACTCGGCAACAGGAAACAATCGGCGAAAGTCAATGGCGACATTTGATTGAAACAATCGAATATTTGTACAAATTTCGATGGAAAAAACATTAGCACACACAACAGCGGACGGACACGAACCAGCAGACAGCGTGTTTTTTTTTTATCTGACCCGTCAATCGCGAGACCAGCGCAGCAATAATAATAACAATAATATCATTGATAATAAACGCGTTATCATGCCGTCTGATCGCGATAACAACACAAATTGCCATCACGCAACGCGAAACCCAACGGCGTACCACTACATTGTGCAGTACGACCACAACCGCCGCCAAAAATGTAAATGGAACGCCATCGTGTAATTATATTGTCTGCTGCACCGGTACGGTCACAGTCGTCGGACGTCGTGTCCGGGAAAAACACGACGTGACACGGATGAGTCCGGGCATCGGTTTTTTTTGATAAAAAAATACGCACATTAACATACATGTAGTATTCGGTGTAGGAATTGCGAGTGCAGTCCAGTCACCGAGTCCATGACGACCTCAGCAAGTGAATGGTGCCGAGGGAATTGTTGACGGTAACGGTCGGGAGTGTGGTAATGAATAAAAATAAAACGCGTCTGCCGATGGACCGTTCGGTAGACCGGAAATGATTTTTGCCCGAAACGTTTTTTGATGCGATCGATTATAAGCCGCACACGGTATTTCTTGGAAAAACATTCCGATAGTCTCTAGAAACGCATCGATCCAATAGATCACCACAAGAGCGTTGAGAATTTAGGAGGTACGCGACCAAAGTTTTCAGTGCAAATAATAACCATTGACCAAAATGTTTGAGTACTACGACGATAAAAAACGAAATATTTTCGCTTTAAAAAATCAACATTATTCGGTTGAAAACTTCCAACTGGCTTAACGCCACCGTCAATAATAATTTACAACTGGCTTTCGGCCGTGCAAACATATTTAACGGACATAAACCGCAGGTGATAATTAATGCTTATCTATATTGTTTTTCGACGGTGTTAATTTATACGATTAGGATTAACGAACGAGCACACGCGCGCCCAATACGAATCCTACGGCGGCGGCGGCGACAACCCTCCGGCCCGTTTACGGTTGCCGTCGGGTGGGTCGGACAAGGTTACCGGAACATGAACGCCTCGAGGCCTAGACGTCTAGACGGTTGTTCTGGTGGAAACACGAGGGGTGATGAAGCGAGAACGGCGGCTGCAACGGTGACAGAAAAGGGCACGGCGGAGGGAAAACACCGGCCGGCCGGTCGGACGGGAACGCCGCCGCCGACGGATAGACCGGCTGACGAAGCGGCGTGGAAGGAGGCCGAGGGAAAACGACGGCGGTGGCGGCGGCAGCAACAATACGGTAGAAAGGACGCGGCGGCCGTTCGTATGGCGCGCGCCCCTCTCGTCCCGTCCAACGTTAAAGGGAAATTACAATAAGGCGGGGAAGAGGGATAAGCACCGGCAGCAACAACAGCCGCAGACAGCACTAACCGACCCGCAATTAATACTTCTGGCAGACACCCGCCCGAAATCCGTTTTCACCCTCTGCGACCGGCATTCAGTCATGCAGCGCGCGGTAGACACCCGAACCCCGCGCAGGGATGTTTTATACGTGTCTTGGTTGAGATTTGGAAAAAAACGAAATTAACGAAATACAATAGTGACGATGCGCTATGGCCGATTGTAACGCAGCAAGAAAATACAATAATATCATATTGTTTAAAAAAAAACAGTATTTTACGTATAGCGCACACGTTGACTCACCATAATGCCGGTGGAAGGCCGTTAGTCCGATAGTGATGTGTCGTCACAATCAGTGGTACGCGATACAACGATGGCGATGAAAAAGCGAACACCTCACGTCCACCGATTATCGCGATTGTTTTTTTCTTGAATGAATAAAAATGACTTTTTAGTTGACAGAGCGACGACGTCAGTAACTGAGCCGAAGTTCGACGTTGACCGGCAATGCCAAAGCGTGGAAGGTGGCGACAGAGACGTCTCGACGACTGACGTGTCGGATACAGGCGCTTATTTGTTGACGATTCATTGATGGGTCCGATTGTTAAAATTACAAAACGAGTTTACCTTACAATCACTTGAAAAAATATCACGTCAAAATTAATCTAAAGGAATAAAAAAACACCTCGTCGTCGAAACATTAACATTAACTACTTAAGTAGAACCATTTGTCATTTCAAACATATTTTTAAAAAATTAATTAAGAAAAAAATAATAATAATAATAGTAAATACTAGACGGACGCGACGGTCAAGTATTTTGTTCGGTGGCGTTCAGGCCGTGTGCGACGGCGGCGGCGGTGCGTCAGCGACTGGTCGTGAAACGTGAGGACGCCGAGACGACTAAAAAAAGAAACGGGCGTGCGTAAAATCGTTGCTGCCACTGGTAACTGGCGAGCACAACGCGTGAGCGCGTGTGTATGACCCCCGACCGACCAAGGTGCCTCAACATTTTCGTGTCTGCGCCCACGTTCAGTACGCACGACAACCACACCTTGCCCGCCACTACCACCACCGAATATCGCCACGTCCATGTACTCGGTAACGGCCGCCGCCGATAAACCCGTAGAAACTCTCGCCTAGCCCGCAGCATCGGCCGATAGCCACAGATACGACGCATAAATACAAACTTGTAAAAGCATTACGATTATAATAATTTTATTTCCGGGATACGCCGACAAGTCGTTTTTGCGCAATTACATAACGATATGCCGCGAATAATATAAAATATATTCGCGTGAAGAGTAACAAATACCGACGACGGACCATCGCCGATTATAATTGTAATTATTTTCTTACACCTTGGCTCAATTTCAACGCGATAAACACACACGGGGGTGTAATGCATGCTCGCCGAAAGGTCACGATAACGCAAGGAGGGCCGTCAACACACTATGGCCACCACCGGCATTATGTGTCCCTCTCTCGTCCAACGTCCACAATAGAATTTTCATTTTGAGACCGATCCAAAGCACGGAAGCGTAGGACGACAGGAGCTACACACTAGGAATGCGCCCGTTCGCCGTCGCTTATAAATGTAATATTATTAACAACGTCCACGACCCGTTTATCGCAATAACACGAATATTGCGATAACACCGAGAGTATCACGAAATTCTTAGGTTGGGACGACGTCTGGTGTGGGCGCCATCTCCATTATCGCGGAGGAAAACAATTTTACTGAAAACAGTTCTCTGCTCCGAGTACGGTAATTACACACACGTTAGGACAGAACTGGCGAATGCCAAACTAAAAAACACATTTGGTTAAAATTTACTTTTCCATTTCCAGTAGACATTGAAAAATGAAATTGCTTTAAAATGTAAATCGTTCACACCGACACAATGCTTTTGAACGTATTGTAAGTTAATTATTGTGTTGGGTAATTACTAATCTATTCAATTTTTATTTCACATAATTGTATATTGTTTAAAATTAAGCTGCCAGACAAGATCGGTGGCTGGTTTCTTCAGCGCATTTATACCGATCGAAACAACGACTGTTTTGAAGTAGAATGAAATTTTCGAAAAACGACTAAAATAATGTTTATTATTATTATTTTTTTTTTATGAGAAGAAATAGTTTTAATTGCGCGACTTATACTCGCAAAAACAATAGAATTACTAAATATTTGATATCACTGCTGAAACTGTAAGACCAAACAAAAGTGTTGTAGAATTTAAAAATTTTATTCTTACCATTTGCTAAAAATAAAAGAGGTGCTAATACTTGTATTGTGTAATGTGCATTGAATGGCACAAAAAAATCGAATAATAGTAGAAATATTTACAGCGGATTGGGTTTCCACGTGACTGCACCGATGCATTATTGCACAAGTGCATTTGTTTCGATAGAAATAACAACGCGTAATACTTTCCATCGGACTGCATTGTGTTACATTTGTTTGCAGCAATAGAACTGACAGTTGGTTTTTAAACGAGTGTGTTTTCTCATTATTCGATAGCGTCGTGTTTACCACACGGAAAAATGCTGCATTTTTAAGCGATTTATTTTTATACAGTGTCTCGAGTGGTCATTCGGAGAGCCTTTGTTGGCTCCGATTTTAGGTTACTCGTCGTGTTTTGTCGACAAATCGTAGCTGTAAACTGCAACTTTCTTTGCCAGTCATTGACCCGAGTGTTGTGCACATGCAGCACCTAAACTGTAATCAGACCACAGTCGGTTATCCACACACATCTGGTTTGTAAATTTTAACGGAATCCAATTGCACTTTGCTTATGTCGAGTTATCGGTCGTGGTTCTTATTTTTTTATTTATTTATTTTTTTCATTATTACAACGCTCAATCTCATGCGCAATACGATTTCATTATAAAAGTATACGGTTTTTAGATACTAACACGACGTCTCAAATTTATGTGTACAACACCGTACACTTTTATAACGAGGCGCTAGGGGACGGAAAGCTTAGACGCGGAGAAAGATCAATGGATCGAATTTCATATAATTAGTGTTATGAAAAAATAACTTATTGCGAAAATATTTCACTCGCGCATTTTTTACAAGGTTACGGAAAAAATTAGTAAAACTGTTGTTCAACGCGTGTGATAAATTCGAGATAGTCTAAACATAATATGTTTTGTCTATTGTTTGCGAGCTAGTTAAAATTGGAACAGTTTATTTAGTGTTTCGCGTTCGAAAACGACTATAAAATCTTCGTACATGTGATCTAATTTTCTCAAATCTAAACTGCGATTGGATAAAACGAATACAAATTTAATTATATTGAAAATCGAAACGCAGTAGTCGGTTTTTACCTCATTTCTACAAAACCCCAGTAAATCGGTCGTTGGCTGCATTTTACGCGTTTCTCTGTTGAATTTCCAACGAACTGAGGGATTTTTCTTTTTTCGCGAGCTTGTAACAACAATACGTTACGTTATTTGTAATCTCGTCTAAATATTCTATTTTAATAATTCGTGTCGAGGTAGAACCATTTTAAATGCAGATAAAAAAAAACAACAGTAACACACCTGCGGCGTTGGCCCGCCGTGGAAATTGTCAATTTCATTTTTCGCCATATATGCGCACTGTATAAATATATATATGCATTTCAATTTATATATATATGGTAATATCCGTTTGGAAAATAGACTACCGGAAAAGCTACCGAAAAAATATAAAAATATATACGCGGCAACGTTTGGCCCGTAAAACGTTAGCCGTTTAGTTTTGGAATTTTCATAACAACCGTAGAAAAATAAAATAACGCGCCACGGGCAACATATACGACGTGTATGGGGCCCGGGCGGAGTTGAATTGTTGCCCGACAAATTGCACCCATCGGAATAATATAATAACGCGCTTATTATGTATGTGTCTATGATAAATGGCGGCACGCTACGCCGTCCCCGAATTACCTAATGTTATTCTTTTTTCCGTCTCTACCCGTCCCGAAGACGGGACAGGCCAATTCCGCGTGCCCGATTAACGGCACCACAATTAATAAATAGCACAAATAATAACAATAATACGGTGTTTGTTGCCATCGTCGCGACGCCGAATCCGATCGTTATGCCGTTTACACGTGTATGAACTTTGGTACCGCGCTCCCCGTGCGACTTACGTCCTGGCCGCCCACACCCTTTCGACGAGAGGTTCGTCGTCGTGCACTGCGGTGTCACAATACGCTCGACCGCTATGTAAACAGTGTGCGTAACGATAGTAATTATTGCGCGTTTCGGGCGCGAGGTGTGGTGCCATAAAGCCAAAACGAAAATAGTCGTTCTAGTGCACACCGTTCGGATTACCCGACCGCACATAAACGAAATGTTTATTACGCGGCTGTGTCCGTCCGAAAAACGGTCGTACAGGAAGTGCCATGCGCACAGACAATTTACGAATTTCGAGTACGATCAATTTGTCCACGTTGTGTCGCACTGTCGACGGCACCGAAACGGTCCCGTTGGACACGACGCGTACAACTATTGTAATACATTCAGAAATATTCCATTGAAACGCCTTCCGAACGATTTGATTTGTTTATGTCAAACACTAGTTTTTGCCTCGAAAGGCCGACGGCCTTTGAACGGTTTTATTATTGAAACAATAAATGTTTTACCGATCCGACGACAACAATAAATTACTGATAATGTACAAAAACAGAGTGTTGCCGGTGCGATATGAGTTTTTTATGCGTGAGCGCGTTCGAAATATTTAAATTTTCTGGTGTATTTTCGTAAGATTAATAACTTAAATTCGCCCTTTTGTTTTGACATAATTTATTGTGGGCCCGACTGAAACGCCGTCGAGTTAATAAACTTTCCGAAAAAATAAAATATTGCACCAAGCTCAGGGCCAGCGCACACAGTGTTTTGGGGATCGTCACTCCCGCAATTGTTAGAAATCTAATGGTAACGGTCCAAAATTAAGAAATTTCTTAAGTTATTACTTTCTATAAAACAAGACGATATTTTCATATTTAAATAAAACAAAAAATATATATTTCACGACAATAATTTGTTAATAAACCACTTAAACTTGCTGAATTTTGATATCATTGTTACAAATTAATAAGTAGTGTTGGAAATTTGACCTATAAACCAGTGGACAATAAAGCCTTATGAAAAAAAAATTCATAAACACAAAACACTCTTCGTTTTGATTATTTTAAACTAAACGACATTAGTTCGTATAGTATTGTATAGCATACGTAGACAACGTCTTAGAGAATTGTTTATTTCGACAAAAAAGAAAAATTAAATAGCTCCATATTTTGTATGCGAATATTATAAAAAAATATAGAGTGTGATATATTTTGTTTTCGAGAAACTCTGACGATTCGCTTANAAAATTAAATAGCTCCATATTTTGTATGCGAATATTATAAAAAAATATAGAGTGTGATATATTTTGTTTTCGAGAAACTCTGAAGATTCGCTTAACTTTAAATGTAAAAAACTCAATAAACGTTCCTTTAATTATGATGTACAAGTTTTTTGGTCCTGAAGAGAGCGTGTTTTAGGGAATGGGCGATTGCCCAAAACGTCACCTTGGACCGGTAGCTTCCAAATTTTATGGACCTGTTATTTACGTATTGTGTGTTATTTAGGTATTTTTAAAAGCATAACTACAATAGCAAAAAAAAATGAATTATCCCTTTTAAAAGGAGTTTTGAATACGGGCAACGTATAATTATTATTTTAATCGGCTTTTTGTATCCATTCAATAGAACTTTTTAGTGGCGACCATGACCGAGTTATTATCGAACCACAGAAAACCATGTCGGCCGGGCGGACGACAATATCCTTTGACCATAATCGTATTGGACACTTTTGAGTGACTATAACTAATCACTTTATCCGCACTGGTTGGTAGGTGTAAATGGACCAAGGGCTGTCGTACGCCAACCGTAGCAGATGAGCCATAACAGCAGCTATTCGGTTTTTCCTTTTCTGTTCAAGAGGGTCAAGGCGGAAACAATGCCGGAAAATCCATTTCGTATTCGCCGACACGATAAATTACACGACGATCGCCGATGAATAAATATCATAAATGGCTTTTCTACGAGAATATATTTCAGCGATGCTTTTTCTGTTGTACGAGAAAAACCTTTTTGATAATCACGTCGGGNGCTTTTTCTGTTGTACGAGAAAAACCTTTTTGATAATCACGGACACCGTGCGCTTCTTTGTCTGCTCTCTGCAAAACAGCTTTTTATGAATTTTGTATGGCTTAACGCGTGAAGTGCCAACACGAATAGGAAAACTATTTTATCTTTTTAAAAAACGCACAAATCACAATGTTCGTGTTAATCCGACCGGAAATCGACGGATTCCTCTCATACGTGTATTTTTTGTTCTCGAAGAAAATAAAAACGAAAACTATTGTAATTAAAAAAGCTCTTTAAGCAATGAAACCCAAGTGCGCGTTTAACGTTGAAAACGTCCACAAAAGAATTACGGTACACGATAAAAAATACCCGCAGAGAGTACACCGAAATCCGCCTAATCTTCTGAACGTTTCTTTCTTTTCGATTGACGAACGGGTAAATCTCGTTGGCGGCTTATTTATTCATATTTTGTTTGATTCATTTTTAGAGAAGCCATAACGTGTTATCTAAGAGTTCAAATAAAATTCAAGTCTGACTTGGATAAACATACTCGAGACGCATTGAACACGTTACTACGGAAGTAGACGTTTCTCAGCCCACGTTTTTTCCATGCGGGCCCGCCAATCGAGTTGTTTATCAATCACACGACTTACGATGTTCGGTCCATTAATAATATTTATAACATTGTTCAGCCCAGTAATGGACGATAACGGTTATCTGCGGCGGTACACTCGACCTTTGATGATGTTAATATAATAATATTATTCACACAACAGGTATTATTTTAGTTCGTCTAGACGAATTACGCGTTTTGAATTAGATAAATGTACGTTTCTTGACTTATAAATAATATTCTATAGCTCAGCTCCACTTTACTACAAATGAAGACCCGAGTGTAAAAAAAGGGGACAACTCCATTGTTTTTTTTTCAGGAAAGACCGAAAACTATTTATCATAAGTTTAATTATAGTAAAAGTTTCAACATTTACGACACGAGTTTTCAGTTTTAAATTTAAATCAACGTCTTTTTCATTTAATTTAGAAAAAAATATATCGATAATACTTTAATAATTAATAAATGTAACTAACGGAAACGTTGTACAGCAATTTTTATAATATAATAAAAGTAGGGAATATAAAAAAAAAATTCAACATTTCATTAATACTTATAATTTGATGATAAGTTTGACCTTAAAATTAAACGCGATAAGCCGAAAATAATAATTACTGTCATGTACCCTAAAATCGTTCAATTACACAAAGGGTACTTGTTCGGTTATATTACCAATTTTTTTAGCAGAATGTAACGTAAAACCGTATTTTTGACGTTTGGACGGTCAAACTCAACTACTTTTTTCACTAAGCAGTATTTACTACTACTTAATATAATTTAATTAATAAAAAAAACATTTAATTTGCCCTTACTGCGGTTAACGATTTGAATAAGTCCATGTTTTTTATTAATCGGCGGCTTTTGAGAGCGCATATTTACACTTAAATATATATATATATATATATATATGCCAGCATGGATGTCATATGAAACTTGCACAGAGGGGAGAAATACAAAATTAATTATATAATTAAATTATAGTCGAATAGATATGACCCCGGCAGCGAACGTTTAAAAAAATGACGGAGCCCAAGGTAATTTTACTAATGTATTTTAGTCAACAATGTACAGCGGAAAACAAACAAATAAGTAAATCATGTTACTTTGTCTCTATGAACTCGACACGCCATTGCCTTTATGTGACATACGATTATATATAATACATGATAATTGCTCGGGTAAAACTATAATTGATAAAATTCAGTCCAGAAAATCATTTTTCAGGTACTGCACATGGATATAATTGGCAAGTGGATATTTTTTTGAGAGAAAAGTTCTCTATTACTTTTGAGTATCCAACTTGTAAAATTGTACAATATATTATATTTATATAATATATTATATTATATAAATACAATATATATATTGTACAATATATCTATTTTTCGCCGAAAGATAAATCGTCAAAAAGATAAAAATAGGACAAAATAATGAACAAATTATTGTGGTACTTATTTCACGGTAATTAAACTTAACGATAACTTTTTAAAGTAACAACAAAACTCGCGAGAAAAAAATACTTGTTTCGGAATGTCCGTACAGGAATAACGACGTTAAACTTTTGACCTGTTCCCATCAACCATACGGAAAGTTGTGCAGTAAATACAGCTGTCGGTAACTACACGTGTGGATAGATGAAGTTATCTATGCGACAGACTGTTTTTATTATTCGCGCATAACCCTCGGGCAAATAAAATATAACAATGAAACAGACATAAAAAAAGAACGATGTAACTTTTTTCTAATCAAATATTTGCACACGGCTTAAATTATTCGTGTTGCAGACCTCTGGCGCTGCGAGTCATAAGCACCTCAATACAACATTAGTGTGCCATATTATAAATACATGCGACGTACGTACACAACTACACTCGGCGGCCTCCACGCGTCAAGGTATTTGGTCGTGTTTGGGTCGTTGTACTCGGCGAATTGGAAGCGCGTGCGTCCCATTAACATTCACCTCGCAATTCTCATGGGTACATATTGTCGTGGCCTCAGGTAACGCTCTCTGCCAGACCGCCGGGCGGCGACACGCCGTGCCAATCTCGGACCGACACCTCCTGGCCTCTGGAACAATGTAGTGTGCCACGGCTTCTCGTCCTCCTGCCGCCACCTTTGAAAAAATAAAAGATAGAAAACACCGAGTTCTTTTGTCGTCCACAGCGTATCATTGTTCTTACGGGCCGTAATAACTATTATTGTGACAAAGTCAACAACCTGCGGTTACTCGGTTGTTTTCGAAAGCGCAACAGCGACATTTACCGAGACAAAACTGCAACGAAAAAAAAGACAAATCTGTGCCATAAAAACAATTGTTATTGCAGTAGACAATTGATGTGTTATCCGATACGACGTGTCATAGTTTTGCGGTCATTTTTTACGGACTAGACGTTTCCCTGACAATTCATGTTTAATTATGGCACACTACAAATGAGTCATGCGAAATGAACGGTTTTTGTTCGTCAGCCGACATATGGTCGTCAATCATTTTTGTTTTTTTTTTTTTTAACCGTTTAATTATACTTCCATGATAGTGTTGGTTACGGACGAGAACCGAACTTTTGAAAAACGAGTCTCTTGGCGATATACGACCCGGTTGTTTCTCGCACGTGAAAAGTTCTCCGAGTACGTCGGGACCGTGTGGGAGACGTGTCTATGTATGTCAGTTACCGCACGGCACCCGTAAGACGGTGTGCACTGTCAAAGTAGAAACGTACACAGCGTCGAATACATTAAAACTATTTTATTATTATTATTATTATTATTGTCTTTTACTAGTCTACCGTGTCCTACGCCAAGGTCGTTGTCGCAGCGCGTCTAGACGATTTCTCAGTCGTCTATGAATTTATTTATTTTTTCTCTACGGGCGCACAACATATTTCGGACAACTGCTCTATTATGTCAGCCGCGTACAATTCAAACGAAAACCGTGTCTCTAGCGGTTAATACTTAATTCGGCCGCAAAAGTGTACTGACTGTGTGCACTCTTTTGCTCGCCGTACCCTCAAAATTCGCGTGTGCGAATAGTCAACGTTCGCCGTCGATAATTAAATCTGTGCTGAGATCTAAAAATAATCATGCGGACGTTGCACGAAAGCGCACGAGAGAAAAAAAAATCACCCTGTCAAGGTTGCGGTAATGGCCACTGCCAACGACGCGGCGTATAAATGCGTTTTCCTGGTTTTTTGGCTAAATTCGGGAAAAAATCGCGGTCATTTCGTCACCTTGATCGTCTGCTTTTCAACCAGTGCTTGCGAAACGAACTCTGTTGAAATTCTTCCACGGCAGCCAAAAAAAGACACAATAACAAAATAACGAACAAACGGTTTTAAACTCCGATAGTCACACGCGGCATTAATATGCAACAATGACATTCGTCTCGAGGCAAACGACGCCACGTACACCCACACAGTGAGTACACGACCACTTGGCACCCGTTCAGAAAATGTATTTCATGTCAAATTTCCCTGTACAAATATCGATTGTTTCTATCCACACCTCGACACGGACTGTGCTGATCAGACGTCCCTTACGGAATGCACGGCAAACATTTTCGGGTGTTATTTAACACGTGCGGGTAGGTAATTAACGGCCGACGTGGGTGTTCAATGGAGAACGCCTTCCGTTGCTAATTAATTTGGTGAGATTATTTTTGTCATTAATTCAGCCAAAATAAAGCAATTTGTACACCGTTTAAATATACTCCCACAATTATTCATTCCGATCACGAAGCCAAACACTATACAAATTGGCTTTTTTTTTTTTTGACATACAATCTGTTCCAGTACACAAAGTAATTTAATTAAAATAGAATAAAATTTACATAGTACGCGGACCCTGAATTAAGTAAGCCACTGAAGGAACACATCAATTTAAACCGCCGCAGCCCGTACAAGTTTAGACATGGGGAAATGTCAGTGTCTAGAGCTGTCTGTATAAGCCGGTTCTAGATAGATGGTTGCGAAAGTTTAGCCGGGTTTTTTGTTTTAATATATTTGCATATTTTAAGTCGATTACGGCGACAGTTGCTACACGTCTTTTCACCGAAATTTCAAGACATATTCAAAGTTAACTAATTATTGAAATACATATTTTTCAACGGGAAATTTCGCACGATTTGAACCGACGAAACTTTTGTTAAAAACACGAATGTTTCATAAAAAATAACGCACACTGTCGAAATGTACATGCATCTGCCAAAAGTACTCGAGAATCTCATTTTAAATACAACAATAAATGAAATTTCTGTATTGTTTTTGTTCAGTTATAAGAATGTGCGAGGAACAAAAACGATATTATTCAAAATAAATACACAGTTCAACGTCCAAACAGGACTAAAAATTATACATTGTGTTAATTGGCGCGAGGAAAAAATGATCCCTTTGGAAATATCTTGATGTGCGTTTAAAACAAATTCATAACTCTCTTAGAAGACATGAAATCTATATTTGCGTACTCTCGAGTCAATTGACTGTTTCTGTAGCTGTATACAGCTATTAATAATATATAATTATTCAACATAATTGTACTTTATTTAGTAGATCACAACCAGTACGCTAGTTTTTGAGGGATTCCCGTGCCAGCAGGCAGGAGGTTCAAATGCGATCGATTTTCCCGGTAAAAAATGATTACGCAGTGATGACACAATTGTTTTTAATTTGGTTGGGATAATAAGCATTTTTCTTATGTATATTACCCCAAGAACTACGCCACTGCTATGTACTTTGGCATATGCTTCGAGTTGCGCCGGCACTGATCATAACTTAAATTGACGTTAAATTTTGAAATGAGTCACGTCGGGAACGCGTAATTTTTTTATCAGTTTTTTTTTTCATTGTACGGCATATGCCGATGACATACATATTGCGCGACGTCTAGACGAATAAAAAGTGAGGGACAACAGAGACGCGATAGCGTATAATATGTTACGAGTTTAGTTTCAATAAAAATGGTGACACTTACGAGACTGTGCTTGATTGTCGACCCGGTTGTTGCCGGTAGCAGCAGTTGTTTGGTTGATGACAGGTAACGGAGTCTGTTGGTGACGGTGACGAGGCGGTGGAGGAGACGACAGTGGACGTAGCGAGTTGGTCGCGTTAGCTACTGCGACGACAACGGCCGCGACCACGTCTTCGCGGACAACTCCATGTCCGGCGGCCACAGTGTGTTGGACGAGGCCGACGGTTGCGTTAACTTCGGTTAACGCGGCCACACGGGAGCGCATGAGTGACAGCGACGTGATCACGGCGGCCACACGACAGATCGCCGGCAAGTAACCACCGCAGCCACAGTCGGTGGCCGTGGTTGTACTTGCAGTGTCGGTCGCGACGACGTACAACGACCAACGAAAAATATTGCCGCCGCCGCCGGTGAGGTGGTGATAAAAGTTATTACTATTATGATTGATCTCCTTGTGAACGCTGTTGAATTTGATAGTTTGGTAGACGTCTTCACCGTAGATGAACAAGTAAATGCCACTTAGGCGCATCGATTAGCCGCACTCGGCGGCTCGACCGTACTTTTTTCGAACTCTTATCATTATGCCGCCAACAACTGCAAAATAGAATACAATTTATTTATTTTTTACACTTTGTGTTGCACAAATAAAATATGTTGCTGTTTATTTATGTCAAAGTATTACTGTAATGCGCTTAAAAACGAATATTTTGTAACGGATACATGTAAATTTGTACTTATGACTTTTATTGTGTAGAAACTGCTCGTGTAAAGAGCAATACTGAAAAACTGATGGTAATAATATCTCATATTATTTAGACATTTGAAATTTTACAGTTAACAGTAATGTGACACGTATGAATATCTTACTTAGATTTTGCGTTTCAACAACAAATAACTGAATGCTATTTCTCTAGTCGATAAAACGCTAGTAATACTATTCTTTTTAACCCGAGAAAAAATGTCTGACGATAAAGCTTTTGTAATATTAAGATGAGGTCGTTAAAAACAAAAAAATTGGTACAGAAAATACTCAAGTAGAATAGTTACGAAAAGCGGAAATTTCGTGAAAGGATGAAATAAATTCAATGAAGATCACAAAGAATCTGTACCGATGACACATTTTTTTGTATAACACATCCGTTTAATATTAATTTATGTTGAAACTCGCTCAGAAAATTCATGCCTCGCTAAAACTCCACACGGGTAACAAAAAAGTGTTTTTCACTTGTTATTGTCAGTTTTATTGACGTTACACAAGCGCTATGAAAATCAGCTACAATATTGAGCGTTTCGAGATAATAATACACCAGTTCAATGAATTTCATATAAAAGGCTTTAACACACAATCAATGTTTTTCTAACTCTGATGATAATGAGTCCCCCGTGCTTTGCCTCTATGTAGGCGGAAGCCGTGGGTACATTGTAAATAGGAATCCTCCTAAACATTTATTGATAAACCCATATGAGTTCATGTGTTACGATTAATTTACTATTGTACAATTGATATGATATTAAACGTATCATAAATTATACGCTTGCCACGAGCGTACGATGATATTATTATTATTGATGTGTTTTAAAATAGCACTGCCGCCGAGGTTAGGTTATCGTAATACCAGACGGCAGACGACCTTCGATAAGAACTAGACAGCTGCGGTTAAACCGTCAGGCTTCCATGTCAAGATTACCACCGACCTAGTCACGACCTGGTTATAATTGTATTCAGACACCCCATATCCGCTCTGGAACGGTTCAAAAATATAACTTATAGAACCGAAATAGACATAAAAAACTGATAATCAACGTCTTGATTACCAAATTACTAGTACCTAAAATATGTTTGTAAAGGCAGTCAAAAATTGACACTGCAGTGTCTCTTTTGTTAAACATTTTTAACGCATTATACCTTTGAGGACACGTTTTCGTTATTAAACATTTTTAGTTACTGTCTATCAATTCAGTGTTAAGTAATAAATTATTCATATTTCTCAATGCACTATTTCCTCTCCACATTATCTTATTTTAAGGTACTCTAACGACTGTCAATTAAGTTTTTATTCTAAATGATCACGGTAACCAGTCAGTATCAGAAACTATACATATTGCATTATATAATTAAAAATTAGTTCCTTATACATAATGAAATTGAAATAACTGAACAAATATAAGACTTATAAATGTTCGCTGTTTATGTTGATAAAAAATTACATTTTTAAACTTGAAACTCATGACTAAAAAATATGTACACTTTATAACTCAAATAGAGTTATCAAATCGCCTAAAACATTACACAAAAGTATACAAATACGTAAACATTTTCATGGGCTTAATTTAAGAACACAGATATTGATAAATTCATCAAGTCATTTATTTACCATGTTTGTATGGCTCGTAAAATTAGCCTAGGTAAGAAATTTAACTAATTTACTAGCATCGCACACGTATATGATGATAACTATAAAGTACTATAGTAATACAATTATTTATAGTTATTTTAGAATCTGCAAAAAAATGTATTTTCTATATTTTTAAACTAAACTCCGAATATACCATTGCGATGAATAACACTACGGTCGTTTTATTAAAAAATATAATAACTGGCTTTACTAAAGTGATAAATTATAATCCTAAATAAAAATTTAAAGCATTAATAAATTTGACTGGATGGTTATGAAGTTGGTTATTTTGATAAAGGGTGTGTTTTTGTTTATAATAAGTTATGACTTTATAAGTGGTCACTTTAAACGCAGTCAATGTATCCGAATAATCTTCTACGCCCCTTTATTGTGGAAAATATTTGTTCAAGTGTATACATTAACTGACATATAACTCAATAGCAATTCGAAAAAAGTATGTAATTGGAAGGGGGGGGGCACTTTATTTACTAAAATGTAGGGAGTGTTTCTTATAATAGTGTTTCGTTTTATTTATTAGCGAATAATCAAAATGTTTAAATGCATAAAGTAATGAAATTCCAAACACTCTTCTCATCACGTTCTTTTCACGGCTCATTATTAATTAAAAGAATATGTGATATTGTTTACATTATTTTACAAAGGGTTGTTATAAACATAATTTCAAACAGAATAACTAAATAGCACAATCATATTCAGTCGATTGTTATTTATTCATTTAGCTTTGTAGAACGCATAAAATTTAATCGGATGTGCTTTACTCTTCTGTAATACACCTGTCATTTATTCATTTGTTTGTTTATTTACATAAATGAGTAAGCACGCGAGGAAATCAGTGTACTTAGTTTTTAATCATTCAATTGTTGTGTTATAATTTCACATAAATTATTCATTCTATTCGCAACAGTTTTTTGATTTATTAGATTAAATAGCTGACAATATATTTCAATATAATACATGATAAAATAGTAAACGGTTTGCTTAAAATTCTGAATTCCTTGACTTATTTTTAAATATTTTATAGTTGTGCAACTATTTAGATTACATTTTTTAGATAGGTGTTAAAATACGATGTTATTCTCAATATTCACTTATGTACCGCGTGCATTTAACGGTGTTTATAAAATTTATTGAGTAATAATGTTAAAATAACCACAGTATCGTTCGGAATTCAACATAGTTAAACAAAAATAATAACTTAGGACTGTGTTTAATTCAATGTAGCTAGTACTAAATAATTTATATACATAAATTTTAAGTCATAAATAACATACCGCGGAGTTGTGGCATCAGTTTTGTAAAATTTAAATAACAAATTCTTGATAAATACTTCGTAACAAATAAATCACAAAAAGCGTATGTATTTGTGCGTATTAAAATTAAACAGTTCCAACCAGTGGGCCATACACGTGCTTTCGAGTCTAACAAATTAAAAATTAATTATCTTTTCCTCCGATTTAAATTATAATTGGGTCTTATATGCGATCGAAACTCTGCCTGTGAATTATCTTTGGTGTAAAATCCTAAAAGGCGATGTTTGGTATATGCATATTTTATTATTCTATGCATTAGTTCCATACTAGTTTTGCCGCCAGCCGGTTCATTACACTGTTGCTTTGACCGCCCACATCACGTCATATTTTAATTGTGCGACTCTAACGTCCTCTCTTACCGGATTCTCCGCGCGTGTAGAATTAATTAAAAATAGATTAGAACGGGTTACTCTACGCAATATTGTTTTATGTAAAACAGAATAAAACCACCACACGTGCAAGTCGACCGGCACGTGGAGTGTTCCGTTGGCCACAGGGGAACTGCGAATAAGTTAATAACCGCAAAAAATTCTCTGATGTCAAGGACTAGTTAAAAAAGTCGTTTGCTGAAAAATTACGAGAAGAACCGAACCTAAAACAGTTCACGGTAGCCGCGTGCAGCGGGTCGATGATTTATGTCGTATCTATAATTCATAGAAGAAGGGCCAACAATATTCGACGGGTCAATAGTTTACACCAGAGACACGTGGCTCTAGAATCGCACAAATTTATTTGAGACAAAATAATGGAAAACTAATGATACCATAAATATTAAAACCGTTTCGAGTATAAATTTATCATCGGTGTACTTTCTAACATAGTCGTACCCTGTGGGCCAGTGGCAGCCAAATGGGAGCGGATTGGGGGGATTGATCGCCCTTTTTGACATATTTATATAATTTCATTATATATATTTTATATTTTGAAAACTTTATACATGATAATCCTAAAAATTTCAGAAATGTAATTTTAAGTCTTGGTTATGCGTTCAGCAGGGTACTATTATAAAATATTTGAAACACGATTGTTAAGAAGAATTGAATCCATAATATAGTCAAGTTAAACAATTGTGTAAGTTCATGATAACATTTTGATATAGTAATACGAATAAAAAAGCTCTGAGACATGGAGGCACAGCTCCCATGATGATTTTTTTCATAAATGTATTTCATCTGTTCCCATGGCAAAATCGTTTGACCGCTACTGTTGTGGGCAAAAACATCAGCGTGTATGTGGTTGGTATTTTCGTCTTAGAAAAAGTTCTCTCGTTAAAATTGTTGAACTTTTTTATTATTAGGACAATACGCTGCTGGAGGCTGTACACGACGTTGAAATCGACACGCCATTAAGAGAACGTCGACAATAAATGCGATAAAATTCAACTAAACATTTAGTTCGGTTTATATGAGACGGGCACAACAGTTAGACGATAACAACATTTTAGACTTCGAGTCGACTAATGTTCCATTTTTAATTTTTGTATGTACTAAATGCAATCATTTCCGTCAATTGCACAGAATTTCAATTTATCATTCAACTATACTTTGAAAGAAATATTAATTTTTTTATTAAGTGGAATTAATAAAAAAACACGAGACATTTGCCAATTATTTTACAATTCATACTTTTGATGAAAATAGTCATATATGAATGTACCCTTCATATCGTCTAGAGACATGAAAATAAAACAAAAATTTGACATCTTACAAATTTTTTTGACAGTCAAATATAATAGAAACAGGTATTTCATAAATTTTTGATTTGCAAACAATAAAAAAATATAAAAAAAAAAACAAGTTTGTTGGCTATAATAAAAATAATATTAAAGGTGTGAGTTTTACTTTATTTATTTGAGTAGATTTTTCTTTTGTAATGAAATTTATTTATTTTAATCTAACATTTGTTGCTGGTAAAACGTTTCGTTATAATATTTTTATTTATTCTATACTAACTTAAATATGAATTTTGAAATTAAAGACCACTATTCATAATATAAAATAAAGTATAATATACAAAATAGTAAAAAAAAAATTTTAATATTTTATAGTTAAAATTTAAACTAAGTCAGGGTTGTTATGTTTTAAACTTGTTTAACACATCAAAAATATCAAAATTTACGTTGGTCTTATGGGACTTTCTAAACGTTTTAAATTGTTTATTTGTGTTTTAAACAGATTTTTTTTTAACTTCCCTGACTATAGAAGTAAATTGAAGAAACTCTAGTTTAAATTTACATAATCTCTAAGATTTTGAAGATGATAAATAAAATACTAATAAATTATATTATTTTATTTTAAACTAAAATATAGCAAAATTGTTTTTATTTCATCCTTGAATTTTTTTTATAGAATACTAATAATGTACTGTTTTATTAATAATAATATAACGACTTTTGAAATAAATGAATTTGGCCCAATAAACTGTCTTAAATTGAAAATCATTGAAATTTTGTTGCTTTAAATTTTTCTTCTACATATAATTAATGCATATAATACATATTTTGTATTTTTTTGTTTTAATATTTATAAAATTTATTAATTACTAATGTTGATTTTCGAGAGAGTTAAATCTAATTTCCTTCTACCTTAAAACATATGTCTATAAAGAGCGCCTATGAAATTTCTACAATTTTGCAACCCAATAGTTTATTTTTAGCATAAATTATCAAATATTTAAAAAATTATCGAATAGTTTGAATAACATTCGAATATATTGGGTAACTATTGAATATTTTTACTATTGGAATAGTTTTTACTATTCGAATAGTTTGCGAATGACTATCGAACAGTTCGATAGTTACTATTTGATATTTCTCATCACTAGTTATTACTATTTGAAGATTTAGAAAAGGTTAAAAATGATGGGTAGTCTTTAGAATCGCTCTATTTTTATTATACACACAGATAAGAGTACTTTTACGTTGTGCACCTCGATCGCCTATTACTAACATTTATAAAAATATCAAAAGGAAATTAACAATACTGGTTATGAACCCGTCAACACTTATTGTTTAACAGTACTTTATTGTTTAATATAGTAAAATCATAATAATAGGTTTCATTTAAGTTTCGAAAGTTACCCCTAACATCTACCCTTAGGAATAATTTTTTCCTAAAATAAAGTTGATATTTAAAATAGTTTATAAAAATGAATTAATTTTAATACATTTGTAAGAAAAGATCATATTTTTTCGAAAAAATGAGAATAATATTCATAATAAATCACACTGTAAATAAAAAAGGATAACATTACTTATACAACTTTAATAAATATTATGTATTATTTGTTAATTTTTCATTTTTTATTTTGAAATAGTGAAGATCAAAAATGCTTCAGTAATGTATATTTGGATGAAACATTTTCTCTAGATGAATTACTTGATTTTTCACCTAATCTAAATGAATTTTTAGTTATTTATTCCCAACACTGAATACTTGTAACATCACACAAATATTTTAAATAATGAAATTTATTTAAATTATTTCCCGAGGAATTTTCCATTATTCTAGAAAATAATTTATAAACTTTATGGGCACTTAATGTTATTTTTCTGTTAAATACGAGGAAAAATTAATTTTTTTTAAATTTTATTTTCCATAAACTTTTTGTTCATTTATTTTTTAGAGAAGTTAGTACTTTTGTGTCATAAAAATGAATTTCTTTGCTATTTTTACGATCAATTTGAGAGAACAAATTTATCATACTAATTGTACTTAAAAATAATTGGTTTAAACGTCATACACATAGAATTAGGTTTTCGGGGTACATTTTTTATTATCTTGCTTTCAAAACTGAATGATGAATGACAATTTATTAAATATATTTTCAACTGCAACTTATTAGCCACGATCATTATAATTCACGTCATTAAATATACATAGTCTAATAAATATTAAAATTTTTATGATTAAAAATTAGTTAGCTGGAACTTGCATGATAAAACTAACGATAAATAGATAAGTGAAATTTAATTGTTCACACGTGGAGATAATATTTGAATTAATGGTGTAACATTTACAGCGCTAACGAAATTGTTCGACTAGAAAGCCTTTTACAACTAATTCAAATTTATGATTATGAAAGGACAAACATACTGAGTGAAATTAATATGTAAATCTTACAGCTGTACGAAAAATTGTTTTATTGCGGAAATACTTAATAAAATTAATCACATCAATATTTTTGAAACTATGTACCAACTCAAATAAGTTTGTGAATATGCTGTGAAATTTGATGGAAAAGTAAAACAAAAAAGGCAAACAATTTTGTCGATATTTTCAACGTTTCAAAGGAAGGTTGAATCCAATTTTTTTGTAAAAAAGATAATGAACTATACAACAATAAATATTTGAGTAATAAAATGAGACCATAAAAAATATGATAAAAATGCGAATATTCTCTTGGGTTTAATTAACTGGAAAATTTGTCTTGAATTTCACTGTAGAGTTGTAGTCAGTGTAACAATTGTAATTGCAAACTGAATGTTAGTGTATAGATTAAAGTCAACATTTATTACTTCAAAGGGAAATTAAATTATGTATTTTTTTTTGTAATAAGTCTTACAATTTATTATATTAAATTTCACGATCTATGTGTGCTTACAGACGACTGTTAAAAACCCCTTTTTTTTAAAGCGACATAAACTCTGGTACAAAAAAAAAAATGCTAAGCTAAAAATTAGTACAAAACATTATTACACCTCGTGAAACGTGTAAAATAAATAGAATAATTTATAGCATTGTTGAACCACAACATGGAATTTATTTACCTAATTTTATAAAAGTAAAACAAATTAAATTTAAAATTCAAACTGGTATAGAAACTTAAATAAAAACAGCTTGTCTACTTGTTACTCATTCTGGATAACCTACAAACATAATATATAACCGCATATTTCTTTTATTTTTAGCTTCGATGCGAAGCTGAGATGGTATTGGTTTTACTAAGATGTGTTTTTTTTTTTTTTTTTTTTTTTTTTTTTTTTTTTTTT
>NW_026099574.1:15834692-15965834 GCF_025091365.1 Daktulosphaira vitifoliae | reverse complement strand
AAAAAAAAATTTCGGACTTTATCTTATCTTCATGGTGAAAATGGCTACCGAATGCTATTTTTGTGTGAAAATTTTCGATTTTGTATTTTCCATTTTTAACTTTATTATGCTATAACTTTTTGAAAAATGTATGAATCATTACAATTTTTTTATGAGAAGTAGTATTTATATAGATCTTTCATTCGACATACTGTTTTTTTAAATCGGACCATTTCCCTAAATACAGGGGGGATTCAAAACATAAAAATGCATATAGAAAGTAGAACTTTTTCAACGTAACTTTTGAAAGTGTTCCGGAAGGTCTGACACTTTTATATATATCTTAAATTAAAGCTAATGTAATATACTTTATAATGGTAAAAAAAAATTTCGGACTTTATTTTATCTTCATGGTGAAAACAGACATTAAACTTAATAAAAAAAATACGATTTTTGTAAAAAAATTCTTTTTTATATTTTTAACTTTATAATGCTATAACTTCTCGAAAGATGTATGGATCAATATAATTCTTTTTTTTGTAGATGCATGATGTCTTTACCTATCATTTGGTATATTTTTTTTATAAATCTGACTTTTTACCTGCCTACAGGGGGGGATTCAAAATGACAACTTTTTCACAAAAAATTGACTTTTTCAACTTAAATTTTGAAAGTGTTCCGGAAAGTCTGACACTTTTATATATATCTTAAATTAAAGCTAATGTAATATACTTTATCATGGAAAAAAAAAATTTCGGACTTTATTTTATCTTCAAGGTGAAAATGGCTACCAAATGCTATTATTGTGTGAAAATTCTCAATTTTATTTTTTACATTTTTAACATTATAATGCTATAACTTATTGAAAAGTGTATTGATCAATATAATTTTTTTATGGGAAATACTATTTTCTAATAATCTCTTTTTTATTCGACATACTTTGTCTTAATCAGGATATTAATAAGGAACTAGCAGTTTATGAAGCTTTTGGAATAATCCACCAATTTTTTAAAATTAAACACTATCTAAAGATTTGCATCGAAGCGTTTTATTTTGATAGTGATTTTAATCACTGTCAGATATCATTATACTTGATCCAACTATGCCACGTCACCACTGTGCCGCGACCCCCCTGTGCTGGGTTTTTACATGTGAAGTATTCATTTCTTTCGGTTGCCATTTAGTTGTAATTATTTGAACATTTTTACTCGAATGTTAAGTTATTATTACAAGTATGTTAAACATTTTACGATTAACACGAGTAGTCAATGATTATTTATAATAAAATAAAACGAATTATTTCATTATTGTTTTCGACATTTTTGAAAAGCTTTATGCATTCACTTTTTAACGAATTAAAAAAAAATGTTTGTTTCTACAATCGTATTACAAAATTAATAATAATGTGTAGTCAAACATTTCAAGGAAGAAAATATATTTAAATATACAGGTCATGTACAGATTTAAAAATTAATGCACTTAAAGATATTTATCATTAAAAATGATGAATTTATTCATTTGAAAAAATTGCAGCGATGAAAATTAAAATTTTGGCTTATGGTAAATATAATACCATATTTTTAAAAAACATTAATTTTACTAACTTTGAAAAAATATATTAATATTAAACAGAATCGTTAAATAAAGAGTTGCTAAAAACAAACTTTTTCATTTATCATTTAAAAAGAATTGTACAGTCATTTGAGTTCCATCATTAGTCATTTTGTTTTCTGAAGTTTTTTTTTAGAAAGCTATGTTCGATTCTCAAGAAAAATTGTTTTCTCCAACTAAAAATCTGTCAATAATAATTTTAGTGAAAAATATAAGAACAATAAGTTCATATTTTGGTTTTCCAATACAAAGATCACATACTGTGACGGAGACAATGCGACGGTTTTGGCTCGGAGATAATTTATAATGCATTATAGGGCAGATCCTATTTATTATCTATGCCAATGTCCATTCACTACCCGTGAATTTTCGGATGTCACCATAACAATATAGAGATAGTCTAGTGGCTGTATAAATCCTATTGGGAGCGTACGCTAAAACTGTTTGTACTTTTTAAAAGAATATTTTACAAGAGAAATCTTTTTTCATAGTTTAATACGAAAAAAAGCACATAAGAAAGGCTGTCGAGTAAAACTTTATAAAACATGATTTAATCGAGCGATAAAATTGGTACAGATATACTTACATAAAAAACAACTGTTTTCGTCATTCGCCCGGACAATTAAAAAATTACAGCATGGCAAAAAGAAATTTGTTTAATAAAACTTATTATGATAATAAATGCCCGCTTTGGATAATATTTTGAGATAGATGAAAAAATATTTATATATTTGTTCAACAACCAAATGGAATAATGAAAAATAAATTTCAAATGACACCACTGAATTTTTAATTTATTTTTTACGTATCACGATTTTATCAGATGAATCTATTTTTAGTCTCCAGGTTTTTGGTAAACCTGCGCTTCCTGTATCTAAAGAACCCGAAATTCGAGTTTTAAGTAAACAATTTTATTTCTGACAGTTTTGGCTCCTGAATTTTATAATCTCGCGAGTTTATGACTGCAACACAAGTTATGTATACCGAAAAGTCGTATCTTCACGAATCGTTTGTTGTATAATTATTACTAAAATGACACAAGCAATATTATAAATAGCTAACGTGTCATGAAATATTGCATAATAAGGATTATAAAAAAAAATTCCTTTGTGCCTAGAATTGAAATGAATTGACTCTAACATTATGTTTATATAATTGACGTGCAATTTTTATTCATAACAGTTATCAAATCGTTTTAACTTTCATTATTACAATTTGTCTGCTTTGAGATTTTATTTAAAAGGCACAGAGTATCCTCAACATGGTTCCGAAAAATAAAATAAAAATCTACTGGAAGCTGAATACTATACATAATATTCGGCTTTTTTCATATTATAATGCAAAAAAAAAATATTATACTGTAAAAATTGAAACTTCTCGATTTTTTATTGAATCTAATTAAAACTCACAAAGTGAGTAGATTTTCAATTAACAGTTTGATAACTTGCGGTTAATTTTAATTAAAAGTCTGTATTAATAAATATTATATGAGTTTTAAAGAAAAGAAAAACTGTACCCAGTATTTAAAATTCTTTTTTATACTCATCCCAAATAAAAAGTTTCATATGGTTAGTTTTGACGATAAAAATAAGAAATATAATTACTTGTATGATTTTAATAAACAGTTCAATCTTATAATTTGTACATTTTTTATTGTTTTTGGAAATTCTCTTAATTAAGATGGCAATTAAAAGGTAATAATGACGTAGGATTTATTCAATTAATTATTGTTGAGGGGTGTAATAATAGCATTATTTTAAGGATTTTTTTTCTTAAAAATAATAACAAGTATTACAATAATTGTAGTACAATTATTGACTTTTAATTATCTAAATACTTCGCAATAAATATCGTCGTTAAAATTTATTAAAAAGCATTCTCTCAGTTCAAGATTAAGTCCTCGAAAACATTTGAATATTACATTTATTTTTAAACACACAAATTTTAAAGTGTATAAAATAAATTTATACACACCAATATGATATAATACTATAATATGATATTCTTTAAATACCCACGATGACATAAACATGGATTTATAACTTTTTGTTTGACAGTATTAATAATATTTTGAAAAATATAGCCCTCAAATATATTAGAGTTTTATTTGATTTGATCTTATTTTTATCTTCGTGTTTGTACTCTCTAATCTCAAACATTTATAAATGTGCCTAATTTGTCATGAGATGAATTTAATGACTATTGTTCAATAGATTTTGTAATTTAAATTATTGTAATAAACTTTGGTATTAAGATTATAAATTTTCGTTTATTTTTACCAAAAATAGTTATGCAAAAAGAGAAAATTAATTTAGTTCCGCGAGTTATAAATTGTTTGATAAAATTAAATGCATGTAAGCTCTTGTGGTTTTATATTAGGCAATATTTTATTCAATGTTATTTATTAAAAACTATGTCAATACCATATGTTAATACGTGAGGGGTTGAATGGGAAAACTATTAACATTTTAGTAATAAATATTATTATCAGAAAAATGACAAACCTATCATATCAATTTTTTGAAATAATGGTGAAATATGGTTAAAATATGGAATATTTTTATATATTAAAGGATAACCAAAAAAATCATCATTTAATATATATAAATACAGTTAACTATTTGTTTTTAACAAACCAATTTACGAGTAATGAATTTTGTTTCAATTACCAACTCGAGGGAACACTGTTTCTAAATAATATTTTTAAAATTTTTTTCTAAAATAATTAATAGTTTGTTGGTTAATTATGGAAAGTAAGTAACCTTATTTTAATAAAAAAAGGCACTTAATAACTGAACGTGTAGAATTAAAACATATTTTTAACGGTATTAATTATACTCTTTAATTATGAAAATAATAATTATACCCGAGATATTACTTAAGGTCAACGTTGTATTACTACTTTAACACAAGAAGGCGTCGGTCGAGTACAACACGAAAACGAGCTTTTGCCCGAACATTATTAAGTATAAAGTATGTTCGAGTAACGAAGAAAAAATTGCGTTAAAGAAATTTAATATAACGAAATAAATGAATATTACTCGAGAACTCGAGTATAATAATTTTGTGATATTAAAAAAAGTTTTAGTAATGAGAATTATCGGGCGTTTCGAAACAGCAGTCACCCAAATGAAACATATCATGTATAATGAGAAATAATTCTTGACAGTTCTCTTTGCACACAATAATCCGTTTTGCATCGCTTGTTTCGCACAAATGTAATGTAATTTAATAACGACATACTCACTTCGCGCTATTTACTAATCATTATTTTAATAAAAATGCACGCCTTAGTTGTAATATTTCATATTTCAAAGTGATGCGTAGGTATTTGTTAATAAAGCAGTATTATAATGTACACGCACAAAACAACGAGGAGGTATTTCAATGGCAGCTATTTGTTTCCAACGACAACTTAACATATACATTGTCGTAGTTTTTTACCTAAATATAATACCGCCATTTACTCGGTCTGTGCTTTTTGTATATATTATAAATTACCAGTTTCACTGTCTAGGAATCAAAAAGATCAAGAGAAACGTATTTCACTTTGCTTGATTCGCCGAATAAAACCAACATTTTGTATTAATAATAAAAACGTATACGCAAAATGCATTGTATATAAAAAACGATTTCTCCACTAGACAGTGCAGCCGAATCTAGAACGAAACAGTGCCTGATGTTGTGCACCACTGTCTCGAGTTCGAGACTATCAAAGGCGGTTTTGTTTGAGAGATCGGTTCTTAAAGTCACCATCTTTCTGCCCGTCTAAGGATTAACCACTCATCCCGGAGGAGTACCTATGGTCAAGAAATCTCCTCTTGGGGGGAGGTCATCATGACCATTAATGTGAACTTGAGCCACCATAGAAACATTTATAGATCCCACAAATTAGTCGAATTTCTCGAAGAGAGAGCATAAAGAAAAAGCATGTAGTAAAGAAGTTTCCTGACAGGTTTATTGTCTAAAATAATTAACAGGGTATGAGACTATAGGCCCTACAGAAATTTTTTTTAAGCTAAATATTTAGCAATCCAAAATATTTCATTAGACTACATATGTGTTTAACCTCAAAAACTTCGCGCTGTATTTTCACGAAAGAAATTAACATCTGATTGAATAATAAACAACACAACAAGTTTTAACACACAAAAGCTTTCACTATATTTTCTTTAGGTCAAATTATTCTCCCGTTGTTATTCAATATTTAGGAACATAAATGGCAATTATCGCTTACATACAGTTATTAAATTAAAAATTTCATAACAATTTAACCGACACAAATTACCGCTAATTTACTAGAAAGTTTTATATACGCTATTGCAAATTTTTTATTCTTTAGTTCCTATATGAATACGCTGCTCTTTCACCACTACTCGTCGACTTTAGGAGAAATCATTGTGTAAAAATTGGATCAACAACCTCCAAGGCACAACTTAACACTAACAATTACCACGCAGCCAGATAGACGTGCACAAGTTACCTGGACGCTGTGATAACATGCAATATAAAAACAGGTTTATTTTTTGTATAAATGACACACTCTTATTCTCTCGCGGCCTAGCTGTCATTTTCAAGTGAAAAAATCTATTCTCGAATTGGGTTTTGGCATAACTGCACCTTGCACGGCAGTTAAAAGTAACGAACTTGCATTTGTGTCGTCGTGCTGTAAAACTGCTGGCAACCTAAGAATTCAAAGCGTTAACGTATCGCATGATATTGCCAGTAAAACATTATTAATGCAATTTAGAAAGAAACGGTCAGCATCTTTTGAAGGGAAAATAAACTAGTTAACTCCAAGCCAAACGACTCAGCAATGTTGTGATATTTGTGCGCCCAGAACAATAAAAAGCACATTGTCGACGATTACTCGTCTAAGCGTTTGTTTAAGCCGTAAGAGTAAAACTGCGCACAAACTATTATCCTCATTACAATGGCAGGTACATTAGCGAAAACGGCAATAAATGATATTTATCGAAGCAATAAGAATATTGTTCGAGTGTTTAATGCCGTGTTAGGCCCATTTGTTTTACAACTATGAACAATAAAGATAAAAACATAATAACGACTGATGTTTAATTGACTATCGAGTAACACACGTGTGCACTTGAATAGGTATTACTATCAAATAAAATAGATATGGCAGTTGGAAAAATTCCTCTGTGGTTGTGCTTGGTCGAGATTTCCCTATCGTTATCATTGTAATGACATGAATACTTACGGCTCATCGACGAGCGTTACAATTGAACACTCGACAGAGAAATGTGGTAAAATTTAAGCACACGACTTTGTATATAAACGAGTTAATATCAATACGAACGTGGACAAACCGCTACTTGTACCCGATCGAAACAAATAAAACATACAGTCGTTTCAAAAGAGTGGAGCTGTTCAAAAAAAAAAAAACAATGGAATTATCCGTTAGTGGGGATTGCAATTTTTTATCTTCGAAGGCGATCGTATTGCAACACAGGAGTATCAATACGTGACGGCAAAAGTAATGCTGACCAAATGGTTAATACCGCGCCGGCTTTCCGGCAGTAATTAAAAAAAAAAAAAACATTAACAGATTGTTAAATGGTTCTGACCAAGGGGAACGGCATTATAACAATAAAAGCGACATCAATTATAACCGGCTCATTCGGCAGCACCAGTAAAAAGTAAATTATTGCACAACGACAATACCGTGTGCGCCTCCCTAACGTATAATGTTACAATAATTTATCATGTGTAGACACGTTTATAAACAACGTCCGTTCAGGATGCATTCATTAACACGTTTATTTCTATGCGTTATCGGGTCGAACGCCAGTTCGAAACAGACAACGTGTTTGATGGAATATCGATCATCCCTTTGTGATTCTGCTAGTCGTTCCTTTTCGTAGTCCGGTCGACTAACGTTACATGACACTATTGAGGAAGGGAAAAAAGTTCATTTCTACAGGTGGACGCTCTTGACAAAAACCACTCGAGCATTTTCTTGTTTTTTATTTCCGTGCCGAGTGCACCAATACAGTTTTCGTCCGAATGATTTTTCGAAAATATAATTTCATTCAAAGCCAAGGGAAATAAGATTACCATCACGCGTTATGAGTTTAACATTATTATGAGTATGTATTATTTTCGTTTATATCAGCGACGCGATGGTCACGCGCGGCGAGCGCAAAGATATTTTTACAGCGGGCGACTGCGACGGTGGGTTTGAGTACAGCGGGGCGGGAGAGGGGAGGGGTAGCGTGTCGCAGTCACCGGGAGTACTGTTGCCGCCGGTTCTTGATGGTCGATTATTTTCGGAACAGCTCGGCGGCCTCGTCCTCTTCGCATAGCGTTTGCCACAAACCGTCGTGACAATTTAATCGGGCCGGCAGCAGTTTCAAAAACATAAAACAATAATTGTAAACGAAGGGGTCTGTTACCGAGTTTGTATAGAACTCTGCGAGTGCCTTTCACGGCAAGCGATGGACGAAACGTACTTTTTAGGTGGCAAATTTAAGCAAAACGAGTAGCGACAACAACAAAGCAACGCGATGGTCAGACAAAACAGCATTGTGTGTTTGCACAACGTTACAGCTAAATTTTTTTGTGTACGTACCTCTCTATAAAGCTGTCGCTTGCAACGCGGCCAATCGATAACGGTATTATATATATATTACAATGATAGAAACGGCTAGATAGGTCTGTTTGGTTTTCACGGCGCGAGAGACTTTACAAAGGGAAACCGACAAATCCGATACTAGACGTGGAGACAACGAAAACGGCAGCGGATCGTCTCATAGTGTCCCGGTAAATCTATTGGTCGAAAAAAAAAACAATAGAAAACGATACAATTACAGTTGAAAACTTAATACATACGTGCCACGAGTTGTCGGTACTCAACTTATAAGTTTAATTACAAACGTAAGCGGCGTATTTATCAGAGTGTTATACGTGTGCAAATTGTCTGTGTATGTGTAAAATCTCGTGTGTTTGGTTGTTAATCGGAGGCGGCGCGTGCTTTGCTGCAGAAGTGGCACTACTACTGCACCACTACTCAATGTAAAGAGACCGGCGGCGAAAACCCAAGTGTAGTCGTGTGTGTGTGTGGTAACGGCGGGATATTTTACTAGTATAGTTTACGGCGGCGCAAGCGGCGTTTTCAACGCTCACACCCTGCCGCTGTCCCATCGGACCCTCTCTGAATAGTTCGGTCGCGCATTCGCTTAGCCCGTTCCACGACTGCCAACTGTACGATAGCGTTATCGCCGACGTTCAAATCCGAGTAAATTATTATAGTGCACAGAAAAGAAAATATCCCATGACCACTAAGCCCTGCTTATACAATTTCCAAGCACACCGTAATTATCGCGTATTGAATTTGGATTTACGGTGTTTGTTAATGTCATAAATCAATTCGTGTTATCATTCAATGAATTGATATGATAACAACCGGCCGAGAGGAGGATTTTCCTCGGAACGGATATTAAACGGTTGTGATAATTATTTTATTGTTGTTATCGCCTATTGGCGGGATAAAGCTGTCTAGACGTCGTTCGCGTGGTATGTAAACGTTGATCAGCCGCGTCGCCGCCACCGATAATTGATGCCAGCGATACACCGAAGAGTTACACGCACGATATATTAGCCGGTCATGTGGACATAACGCTTAGAGCGCACGCAACGGTTTACAATCACGTCCCCCGGTGCTCCTTTTTGTGCGTATGTTTATTTACCTCAAATTACATTCTAGGCGTTAATCCCCGTCTCGTTTCCGAACCCTCGCCGTCAACATCACCACCGGCGTCGTATTCGTCTTTGCGGTGTGAAACGAGACAGCGTCCGTGTGCGTGCGTACGAATGCGTGTGCCCCACTCGTCCGCCACCACCGCCGCCGCACCGTCAACAAAACTGTCTAGACGATACGTCACCGGGTATTCGGTAGTAGCAGCGGTTGCGTCACATTCTCTTGCCTATCACTGTCGTCGCCGCCACGTGGCGAATGTGTCCAACGGGGACGCCAATGACGACCCCGATCGATATTGTGTGTACCACGTTGTCGTCGGCGGCAGCAGTCAACGACTTCATGGTCTATTGGACACGCACACACAGCACGGAACCTAAAAGCTGCACTGGTGTAAACTAGACAGTCGATTCCGAAACAGACCATAATAAATAATGAGTGTAACCATTAGAGGGACAGGGAGGAGAAGGAAGAAGTGAAAGGCGACTGGTGCTGTGGTAATTTTTTTATAAACAACGACAAAGGACAGAATAAAAAGGAATTAAAAACAAATAGAGTGTAACCATAACGCTGTGTTTGTCCGAGCGCTGATGTACCAAATGTTTATCGTAACACACTAATCGACATTTTAACGTGGGCGTGTGCGTTCACGTGATATATTATGCGAGTCGCATATTATGTAACCAAAAATATGAGATACCAACGCCGATCATCACAAGTCACAACACACTATGCTCTCCAGCAGTTAATGATATTACACTGAGCATAACATCATTACAATACTATAACGGTAAGTAGTCCTCGGCCTCGATCGCGGCCGGTCTTGTGGATTTGACCTCCAGACCGTGGCGGTGACGGTCGCTTAGTTTACCTAATGCGACCAAGAAATTAGTGGTATCCCAGACAAACAAATAAAAAAAATTAACCTGCTGGCCAAATGGTATGCAGACAGTATGAGTCACGCAAATAAAAAAAATCGTCATGGTTTTTTTTGTAAACAAAAAATTTTACCAAATTTATCGATAGATACAAAAATACACAATGAACTTTAAAGAAAATAAACGAGCTGTGTGAAATTGTTTTACACGTTTCTCCTTTTAAAACAATGTTAAAGTTATTTACTGAAAAAAAAAAAAGAAAAGTTCGCATTATAGAAAAAACCAACAGAGTCGAGAAAAATAATAAAAAGTTCAATGATCCGGAAGTCACTAAAACTGTTGGGTACATTATATTTTTTTTCCCTCCTCTAGGCAATAGCAATAACCACGAATTGAACTGTTTAAAGTAAAAGCACAACAGTTAAAAAAATGAACATGAAATGACTGTTATTTGCAAGATGGGATTTAAGTTTAACGACTATACGACAAAAATTCAATTATTCTCTTTCACAACATAAGTGCTTTTCAGTACAATAAAAAAATACATTATCTATTTTATTCTTTTATGCACGCAATAAACACCTTGCAAAAACACTCTCACATTTTTTTGACAAATTTAGCAACAAAAAACTTAATTGATCGCTCATTTCCTCGACCAGCTTCTCGTCTAACGCATTCGTGTTTATCAACTGAGAATCATAATGGACATTAGATTAGATAGATCTTTTGATTTGTCTGCATTCTTCTACCGACCAACTCATTAAAATCAACATTCTTCATTAAGTATAACTGTACAAAAGCAATCACCGACCAGAGTTATTAATTTTATTAGTTAACTTATTTTTTTTTTATCGAAAATTCCTTTTAGACTAGAAGGACAATACTCCCTGATTTTAATGACAAAGGAGCCGCACGACCTGTACTAGAAACAAATTAGATCTTCTCGGATGATTTCAACAATGACGATAGTTTGATACAAAGCATTGGTCAAGTCTTAATCATCCTTTTATAGTTTATAAAACAAAAATAATATAAAACCAGGGCAAAATAAACTGTATTAAGTGTACCGTCGCCTTTTCATCGGACGGAGGTAAAATGTCGTCGCGTTTCATTTGCTTTCAGAAAAGTTTTGTTTTAGTTTAATAAGTACCTGTGACGTCTAGATAAGTTCTTATACCGAACGTTCTTAACGGGTCTTGCTCGTGTTTATACTTTCAGACAAACTTTTACAATTATTGTTAAGGTGCCAAAAAGAATTTCACGGGCACTACGTGCGTCAAGTTTTAGTGTCTTTTCTGATAAAGTCACACGAAACAAACCGCAATGCTGTCATAACTTTAGGGAAATACAAACATACTAAGTTTGATAAATATCTTGTGTTTGATGTTTGGCTGAACTTAGTGTAGTACATCATTTCAGCACTGATAATTAATCAAGACTGGTTAGGTTAATGAAAACAAAAATTAATTAAATGTCGATATATATGAGTATAAAAAATATTGGGAATAATAATTTGAAGAAATGTAGCACCACCGTTGCGAAATTTACAGAATGAAGAATTTTGACCACATAGTACTTTGTATAGCGAAATAATTTTAATTATTCTCTATAATAATATTAATATTATTATATATTGACATTCAGAGCACTGGGCAGAAATCACATCGCGTCAACATCCATATAATCAATATAATTAAATGTTATACAATAATAAAGTTATCTTTGTATGTCGAATATACATTATTGTTTGTGTATAAAATGTTTAAATAATATAATAACATTATAATCACTTATTTAAAACAAACAGATACTCCATAACTATGTAATTATAATAAGCCAGACTACAGAAACAATAATTATGTCATTTGTTTCTTGTACAATGATTTTCGCATAATGATTAAATGTCTGTGAAAAATCTTTAACTGACAGAACCGGTTGATTCATTTGAAAATAATATTTGGTCGTTGTGCTACTAAAATATCTTAATATTAATTCAATGTAATTTACTCAAATTACTCTAATCTGAAATTAATATTCGTATTAAGTACTTTAGTAGTGTAATAAAAACAGTTGAAATACATTTGTTTGCATATAAAATAGATTAATTTATGCATCCTCCACTCGGGTAGTCTCATTATATATATATATATATATATGTGTGTGTGTGTGAGTGTGTAATTAGAAAAGAAAAACAGAATTCATAAATTGGAGTCCCATAAAAGTAAGTATACCAAGACAGGCAAACGAATCAAACCAGTCGGACCGGAAATTTTTTCTCTTGCAACTTTGACCAAAAATAAAGAAAAAAATGACTCTTTTTAGACAAAATTTAAATGCGAACTGACAGAACCTAAGATTGGATATCTGTCAAACAGACCACTGCTCTTTAATCAGTGTAATCATTCAGTCGTGATGAAGTTCGTATATTAATCCAATCAAAAGATTATTACTTTTATTTCTTATTGCTCTTTTCTACTTACGTAAAGTAATAATCTAAGCAAGTGACACAACTTATGTGATATTAAACAATTGAAAGATTGAAAACTAAAAAAAACATTGTTCATTCGTCTATTGTTGCTTGGGCAAAGTCTATAATAAAATCAAAAATTCCCAGATAGAAATGTGTTCGTAATTATTTTTACTTTGATTTCAGCTTATTATCTTGACCCGTGTCGATTCATTAACATTTCACTATTAAAACAATATTTCTTGAATTCGTTATGTTAAAAATTAACGATTATATTTTGGAAAATCAAACGGTATTAAACAGTTTTTTGATAAAATCTTCAGCCTATTTATTCAGTTCAATAGTCAAACATTGAGACACATTGAATGAAAAAAAATTTAGAACTATTGAAAATTAAAAAACAAATCATGAAGTAATTTAAACGGTATGTAGTTATATTTTTAAACTACTAAAAATGTAAGTAGTAATTTTCTATTTAAACAAAAACCTTTTACAAGATGCATTATTGCTATAAAATAATAATTGAGTAGTAACTATAAATACTATTATAATCATTTACGTCGAACCAATTTTTATGCACAGAACTAAATAATACAATCTGAAAAATACAGTTGAGATGGAATTTTGAAAAAAATTGTACTTACTGTAAATTTTTATAATTTTGATTTTATTTGACGTGTCAAAAAAATGTAATGTGTTCAAATTATCATAAAATCATAATAAATAACAACAGTAATTTCTATAATTTAACGACGATGACATCGTTGGTAGAGCATCTAATCGGCCATGGAGTAATATTAGATAACTTACCTTATCATCAGATAAATATGATTAATATTATTATTAACAAATAGCATCGACGATCATTTCTTATACGAGTTAAATTTTGTGCTAAATATATTCTGAGTGCTAAGAAACCTAAAAATTTGTGGTGAAAAACTTAATTTCATATTTATATAAAAACATACTCAGTAGCGTTTCAAAAAGCTGATATGGCAAAACCTCCTCAATGGTCGTATTGTATTTAAATTATGGATTATAAGTAAATTCAAAAATATGTTTGGTAAGCTAAAAAATCATTTAGGGTATTAGCATCATATGAAAATTCATTAGTACGCGACATTGATCACATAATTTTGAAGTACATTTAGCATCGTGTAATTTATTGTGTGACCTATATTAGTAAGTTATACATAGTAAATTAGTTACATAAAAAATTGTAAAGAATGAATACCTATCAGCTTTATACGCAATAAATATTTAATAGATTTTTTTTTTAATGTACATTTATCGTCAACTTCTTGAATTGATAAAGTAAATAATTGCAGTTCAATGTCGAACGTTGATTGTGATCAGTAAAAAAACATACATTATGACCGTCTGAATTTTATTTTAAACGATAATCGATATCAATTGAAAATTTAACGTATATGAGTAAAAAACAAAATTAGTCGAAAATTGCAATTAAATTTTTTATTTGTACAAAAACTAGAATTTAGTAAAATGTTTATATCTATAATATCGTACTCTGCTAACGCAATCATTTTACAGACTATTTACTTTTACTGTACTGTTTGTACAGTGTTTTTTTCCCTAAATGAAATCTGGTTAGTGTGCAATGATAAAATGTAAAATTAACTTTAGCATGAAAGATTCGAGTTGATTGTCTGGTTGATCAGGTGTTGTTGATTGCCGAACTATAAATTAACATTGCTAAATAAATGCACTGATAACTCCGAGAGTCTCGTGACTGTTTTACTAGTTTTGAAAAAATAATTTTGTATCGTGGCCAATAATCCTTTGTGTTTTGCACCTCAGAGCAGCAATCGCCTAGAGTTCATCCGCAACCCAACCCAACACTATCCATAACTGTACTTGCACACATGAATTATTCAACCGTAACGTCTGGAGTACTCAGTAATGTAATTGCAATACTTTATTGTTTCTTGTGTATTGTATGCGTCCAGACACTCGGGAATACTATGCGTTCCGCTAATTATTATTATCAGCACGGTAAAAAAGTATAGAGAGCAAATACTGACCGGCCGTGTGTACCAAATACAAAACGAATTCCACCTGAGTAATTCACAGCTATCTGCTTCGCGTGTTAGTATGTGTACGGATACTTGTTAAATTTCATACATAAATAGATAATCAAACTTCACGTTTGTGATAAGTTGAAACGGCGTGGAGCGTTGGTTGATAATCAAAAAACAAACTACTTCGTTAACAGTACCGAGTTTGCATTCGTTAAAGCGATAATTTTGAAAATTATACTTCAGTATCTCTTTTTACAAAGTAATTCGATTGACAACAACCAAATTTTTTTATTAATCGGTTAAATACATTCATTCTCGGCGTGGGAATTATAAGATTGCCTTGTCGACTTGACTCATATTTACGATATTATACAGTCAAAGTGCTGTTGTGACACGGAGAGGCTGTGAAGAATTTCAACCTCTGAGCGCGTGTTTATAACAGTGTTAAGTAGAGGATTTTTAAGTCATTCGTTTCAAGAAACGCATACTAAGTAAGTGAGAAAGTCTTTTGATTGGAACCTCTGTACTAGTCAGACAGTACAAGAGTGTCATTGCGGCATCAAATCGGAAGCATTTTCTGAGTTACGGTCTTGGCTAAGGATATTTGAAACTCTTAAATTTCGTATACATGAATATAAATGGTGAATTTTGCAGGAAAAGTTAACGTACTTTAAGTATTTGTTAAATATCTTTATTTTATGTTAAGTATCTTACACCGCCGTGCGTATTAATCACCGACAGACCGGCTTTTTTCGATAACTCTTGAATGCAGACACAACAACTCGGACGGGGACAATACAGGGGCAGGGTGGTTAAAGTATGATCTCGGGTGGGGATGGGGAGGGGGTGCTCAGACAACAGTACAGACATAATATTATTATTTTTATTATTGTACTTTAGATGTAGACACCGTTGTATGTTGTACTCAGCTGCCGCCGTCTGGTATCCAATGCCTACATGTATATTATGTAATGTGTTATTATGATCGGGTCGCATGCAGAAAAGAGGACCGGCTGTAGATCATTTTTTTTCTTTACTCGGTAAAAATCTCTTTACTTGATTGAGAAATCTGAAATCGGTCTAAACCCGTTTTAAGAACGCGACGCTTTTTTATTCACGCTTTTTAATGCGTTCCATTTTCCCGATACAATATTACAATCAAAAAACTTACTCTATCACATTCGAAGACGAAAAACGTCCGCACGTGTTGATTCGGCTTACCAAACAATTCCATTTTATCCCGACCGATATATGTACAGACATTTAAAATTGACTTTTAGGTCGTCCGGGTCATTTTTTAACTCGGTTGTTTGAAATCCAAATAAAATCAAAAAAACAAGACGTTTCCAATGCTCATTGTTTTGCTAAAATTCTCTGAATTTGCTTAATCTTTATTTTTTGTTAGCAGCAGCTAATTGATAAATCAATGAAACATTAAAGTAAAACAGCTTCATTTAATGGTCACGGCTAGCGTAAAAATAAAACACAATTTTTTTTTATACAAAATTAACTACAACTGTGTCAAACATATTCCATACAAATTATAACGACAATGTAGTTATGCGTGATATTTAATTAAAATGATTGAATTTATTTAAAATAGAATGTACAAGGAGCAGGTTCTTCATACATTCATTAGACTATTAATTAACCATATAGTTGTGTAATTTATTATATTTATTTCCAACGTCTTTCTCTGTCTCAATACTTATTATACAATTTATTACATCGCTTATCAATACCAGTGTTATAATCGACAAAATGTTTATCGGGAAACTCAATATTTATTAAGTTGTAAAAAATAAACATTTATCGAAATTTATTTATTATTGACAAACACTCGATCATAAGAAAAAACGTGTCACAGTTTTTAGTAAATACACGTTTTAATGGAAACGCAACAATTGTCTGTTCATCGTTAAACATTCAAGCGGGAAGCGTAAAAAAGCGCAATATCAATATTTTAATATATGAAACGATTTAAATTACCCTGCGTTTAATTAAAAAAATTAAACAACGGTAAACCTTTGGTACCGTTTTCAACGACCGTCATTTGTTGACTGTTATTAATACATGACAGTACACACGAACCAAAAGTACAGACCAACGACCTTTGGTTACTCTGCAATATCTCGTTCTGTCGAAATAAAAACCCATTGGGTACACGTGTTTCCAACATTCGAGATTTATCGAGGAAAATCACAATAACAGCGAGTTCCCAGCGGACGGACGGGCAAAGACCTTTGCACGCGATTTTTGTAAATCGGCATCAACATATCTGATGGTAAAAATAAAATATGAAATATGTTCAAGACAGCGTTCTTTATTGCGTTTAAATTTAATAATATTATTGCCAGAGATGATTTATTATTGCGTTTTTAGACTCGAAATATTTGCAACAATGGGCAGACGAAAAGTGTCGTGGATAAATGACAATAAAACGAATGACTTTTTCTTCGATAATTACCGAGTTATTTCCAAAAATAATCGTCAAGAACGAATTATTAGATTTCGAGACTCGAACAGACGGATGTTTTTTGTCGGCAAGACGCATTTGAATATTAAGCTAATGGATTCCTATAGAATATTTGATCTCGGCCGAGACCCAAAAACACCTCCCTACCGTTGCCGCCCGGATCTTCTGTAATTTGTGCTGCACAGTCACCAATAATTCAATACGGTAACTTAAAGTTGCTGAAATACATTCTGAAATACTAGTGCAGTCTTTGGTTCCTCTCGGAGAGTTTATGTAAAGTGTATAGTATTTGCATACCTCGTGGATTGTCCCGTGTGACCTCCGCAACCGACTGCCGTCGTCGAAACGAAATACATGTATAAATTATACGGTGCAGCACAGAAACGTTCTGTAAGCATAGACACCGTGAAACTTTACAAACGCAGACGAATGTAATTTCAACGCATGCAAATCGTCGAGAGAGAGCTTTGCTACTAAGCTATTGAAATGTCTACACTGTCTACACAATAGACGAGCTAACAAGCAGAATTCAATTGAAAATTGGTAAACTATTGCTGAAGCAGTTGAGCATTAGCAAAAAAAAACACAGAAAATAATAAAACTGCACAACAATCTCGACGTTAGATGGCCAAATTAATATCAAATGTCATGTTTCGGCGCAAGAGGATATTTGCGTGTTAGTCGTTGCGATTACTTCGTTTTGATGCGTGTGGCCTTTATTAAATTTTCACCGTGACATTATGTTTATTCGTATGCGGGACGGTTACTCATGAAATTATGCTAACAATTCGTATCCCAGTGTAAATATTGAACCCGTCGGCAACAGTTATCTATTCCGAGTTTTAGCCATTGGCAAACAAACATACACAAATAACAAGCGAGCACACATATAGATGTGTCTGTTCGAAACAAATGACCTTTGAGTCTGGCATTTGTGTTGTTGTTATTATTCTGAACGCGCGTGTTACAACGATGTAATAATTCCTAATACCCAAACCGTCGGGTCTGTTTTGGATCGAGTAGGACGTGCGCAAAGGACATGCGGGGGGCGATTCTTCCGCGGGGTGGAAACGTGACAATTTGACCCAATTAACAGCGAGCACGTTTAATGTTGTGTCGACGATTACCTGCACGGCGTTTGACCGATCGTTTGCACTGCTACAACAAATGCACTCATTTCCTAGTCTCTCGGTACATTGCACCGCGTCGGAATCGTAAAAACAAAAAAAAAAACAATCGTAAATCTTAGTTTATTATAAGAAACGCGGCGGCCGCGCCCTTTTATGGGCTACAGTCTGCCGCAAAGGTCCCTTCGTCGCCATCCAGTAATAATAACTTACGAGCGGACTAGGTAATACAATATAATATCTGCCATTGCATAATTAAACGTTTAAGGGCAGGCCGACGCTTTCCGGTCAGTGCGTTAGACACGCGCCTTCTCGCTGTCATATCATTAGCTTATACGCTCGTATATCACACACATGTGCGTGAGACTCCGAGGGCGAAGGGTCGACGCTGGCCAATGTCCTCAACCGGTTCGGCGACACATGTAAGCTTTTACGTGCGCGTTATTAGTATTCGCAGCCGGTGACGTGTGCATTTCAAGTACGCGATACAAAGTGAGCCACTGGACTGTCTCGGCCGGTAGTATGGAAAAAATTAAAAGGTTCCAAAAAGAACAGGAAGACACCGGCGGAGGAGACGGGGGTGGATGATGCGGGCGCGGAGGCGACAAACGTTATAGTAGTAAAGGTAGTGAGTATGAGAGGACACCGAGAGTGCAGCGTAATATGAATGTGTGTGTCGAGCACACGCACACACACGCACAGTCTAGACAGGCCGCCGATAAACACGATGGTGAGTATTATACGGCACATGCAACGAGAGCGAGTCGACGGCAGCGGCGGCCAGACCAAGTGGGCGAGACAGGATCGGCGGCGACGGTGTGTGAGACACGGTAGAGGGTAGGTGAGGTATAGTGTAAGAGGAAGAGGAGGTAATGACGGCGGCGGAAAACGCACAGACGGCTGTGTATGTGTAAGTATACATGTACATGAACCGTCATTGTCTGGGTCTATGGTGTGTATGTGTCTGTAGTATGTCTAGTTAGCCGATCAAACGCGTTTAATTATTTGTGACGAGCCAGGGTTTTTTTTATTTACCCTCTGTCCCTCGATAACCCTTTCTCGGTCCGTCTGGGGCAGTTTTTCATGACGTCGACGATAATAAACACTGTTTCACGGGCGACTTTTATTGTGACACTCCTCTTCTGGCTTTTTCTTTCGTTATGAAAACATGGAAATCCCAGAAATGCACCACCCACGCACATCGATTTCGATAATTAACATTTCTGTTTTCAAGGGTTGTGTCAGTGTCGTTGTCACTTTCCCGTTTCTTCGACAGACCGGTCAATGACAGCAAAAACCAGACGGTATGTCTCAGCTTCCATAACTGCCATTACTAATTTAGATCATAAAAGTCTCTAGGAGGAGTCGCTTAATCATTGATTTTCTTCAGATTTAAAATAAGTGACAGCGACCACTGGAGAAACGAACTGAACCGATTTGAACGATTAGCTAACAGATATAATCAAGATAAACCTAAACAAATAATTTAGCAAAATTTCGATTTTTGAAGGAAGTCAAGTATTTCTAACAAAATCTATTGCGATAATAGCAAAAACCCAACTCTATTTTTGTAACTCTCCCGTAATAGTTTAATTGGTTTTGTTTAATAACAGTACATAATTGGTGTTTTAAAATACTCCCTGCTACCGTATATGAGCATGTTTTTGGATATGTACTATTAATTAACACTTAGAAATTATTTCCGACTCGTTTACATTAATTTTGTGCAATCATATAAAATAAATTGCCTCGTTAGTGTATTTCATCGGTGGCATAGATAAAATTTACAATTGGAATGGTACAACAAATATGATTTGATGTCATTTTCGTCCTCTTCACCAGACAACGTATTTCTCCTAGTTAAATCTAGTCTGGTTGATTTAATAATATTATTCTTGTTATTGACAAAGTAATATATTATTATACGTATATTACACATTTTTAAGATTTATTTGGTAAATTAAAAAAATTGATGCCATTTTTTCATCGTGTATTAAGTAACTTAAAAAAATAAAAAATGAAAGATACCACCTGTTTAAATATCAGAATCCCTAACAACCTCTTTAGATATTGAAAATATCTAAAAGTAATCAAATTAATTCCGACAAAATTACTGACTGATAGAAATGTATTGTTTAGTTGATAATTGTATTTTACAAATTTAAACATTTTTATAATAGTACAATTTTAACAAGACGACTATGCACTGAACTAATTAAATACAAATAATTAGTTATGCATAACCTATATTTTTTTATGCGGTTGTCAATGAACATAATTTATATTTAACACGTAATTCATTTTTTATACTTTTAATGTTAATTAAAGAATTTTCTATAAAGTGGATTTGACAATAATTCTTTACTTTTTTAAAATATTAGGCGTGGGACTGCCGGTGAGAGTTACTATTTTCGACTACTTATCAAGTAGTAATATTGGGCATTTTTTTTATATTATGCGTTTACTTCATTAATTTATCAAACAAATATAAAGGTTATTAAAAAGTTCCTCCCAAGTTAGTCGAAAAGAAATGCAAGTAACACTATGCAATGAATTGTAGTGCAATGACCCTAAAATGTTCGTGATCGCTGAAACACATCAAGTTCTTTTTACAACGACCTCTTCGAAGGTAATGTAATGTTGAATTATTAACACGGTCAAGATTTTAGGAGTATTTATGTTATCGGTTATGGTGTGGTATTATATGGTTAACATTTCCAAACGAGTTAAGATTAATTTCTAAAAAGAAATATAAACATCAAAAAATGTAAGACTAATGAATTTTTAATTAAGATTTGTTTTACAATTTTCTAGGGTAGCCATTAGCACAACATATAATACAAAATTATAGTCTAGTATATCCATTAAAAATGCATCTAAACTTTTGGTAAGTTGTAATATCTTCAAATCTATTCTCAACTCTAACAACTAAGTACTAAGTTAATAGTTTTGTATGCCATTAAAATTAATCAGTTGCTAAACAAAGTGATTATAAGTATTGTTTTCCGAGAAAGTTTTGCTATTGTCAACATAATAATACATTTCTCACAGATAGCATATTTTTTTTTCGTAGAATTCTTGTTGTTTAATATTGTGCAGTTGGGAGGATTTCTAAAAAAAATTTTGAGTTAAATATTTCCTGGAAACAAATTCATAATATTAAAAATAAATAAAGTAGCGTACATAGCTTAAAAATTAATCCTTTAAAAGGCTTTACAATACGTTTATAATTTGGTTGATTTATTAAAATAAATATTAATAACTTTCATTACATACGAATATTTTACTTAAATATCTATAGAATACAAAGTTCTCCGTATTAAAAATATTCTAGTTCCGATAATTTTTTGTTTCGATCCTATGCTAAAAAGTTATTAATTTTATTATGATGTGTTTTTTTTTTAAATTTTTATTTTTTGTCTCTGTCGTTACTTTTTCTCAGCTCAAAAATCAGACTGATTTTTTTCAACAACACGTTGAAAAATTATAAACTGAATTTTACTCGTTTTACTTATTAGTAATTACCTCAAAAATTAAAGGCGATAGAATAAACCTAATTGCAGATTTAAAATCCGCGTAAAAAATGAATCTATAAAGTCAATTTTTTATTCTAATGAAAATTCCTTTAAGCCCAATCTATTCCTATAAAACAAAAAATTATTTTTTGAAAGGTTTTGCACAAACCCTTTAACTTTTTTACATGTTTACCATAGAAGTAACGAAATATACACCTAATTACTAATTTTTTTATAATCATTCCGTAAAAATTATAATATTAAACAGTGAATAACAATGTCATACTGAATAAAATTACTGTAATAAGTATTTATTCATATAATATACTTATAAATCAAATAACTACTAATCACGATTTAATTAAGGAAATAGGAGTTTATATTGCTTTAGGAATAAACCACCAATTTTTTAAAATTAAACACAATCTTTAGTTTTGTATTGAAGCGTTTTTAATCACTGTCCGATATCATCTCTACTTGTCCCAACTATGCCCCAACCATATTGTACCCCGTCCTCACTGTTCTATTGGTTTTTTGTCTTGAATATAGAAATATTTCAATGTTTTGTGTGTGACCTTTTCTGTGTTTTCATGTCATTAAAAAAAAAAAAAACTCGTATCAAAAACCGACACGGGTCGATGGTTATTCATTAAAGAGGCCATAGAGTGTTTTCATCAAAAATAATATCCAAGGCTACTTACCTTGGCTAACTCAAAGTACTGGTCTGACATGTATCAAGATTGTTTTAACGAAAATTTTCAAATTGCAAGTAAAACGATACGTCCAGTTTAATTATTTTTATTTTCCAGTGTAATTAAAATGTCTTATGCATCGATGTGAGACAACCTTTTTTTTTTACATGACATAATAAATGTTTTTTTTTAAATTCATAATATGATTATTTGACTTGGTATATACAAATATTATTTATTCATAACAATTTATTTATTTTTTACACATAAGACAAAAAAAACTCCGGATATTAGTTGCTCTATTCAAATTTTTACAGCAAATCGTCATTAATTAAATATTACACGATTTTACACAGACCAGACGCCTCAACAAGTATTTTCATAAAATGCTGTGCTGTAAAAATAATTAATATACACATTAAAATGTAAAAATAAAATAAGTAATAGCTACACCTCGTCTACCGGATAAGATCAGACTACTTAAGCAGTTTTTTGTAGGCAATTAAAATTTTTCCTTTTATAGATTAAGTCCAACGACCAATTAAGTGCTAAAGTTTAAACGTCAACTACCTTTTTCATTTTATAATAACAATAATTTTTTATAAAAATGTGATAAATAAATAGCGACTGAGTTGGAACGCGGAAGATAATTGTTAATTGATTAGTGTATTGATTGTATATGAAAATTATTTCACTGGACTACATAATTAAATTATTTTTTTTAATGATATTATTGAAATTAAACTATCTGTCGAACTCAATTTAATTATTAATAGTTTAATTAATTATCAATTTATTATTATTAAAAAATTTTGTTTTAGTTCTGATGCTTTGAACTTTTCTGATATATTTTCGCTCGTGTAAGTCCCTTCGATATTTGACCTTGTGGTTAATTTATGTATAATTATACTTTAGCGGATACCAATTAATATAAAAAAAAATATTATTTTCTAAATTTGTCATTGAAAATGACACATTAATTATCTTTTAGAGTTTTCGATGTAGTTAATAGCTATTTTTTATATTTACATAAGTTAATTATTTTTATGTAAATAAATATAATTCTCAATATTTTTTCGACAAAGGTTATGTTCGAAACTATAAGTGAAGTTTTGGAAATGAAATTACATTTAAAAGTTGTTTATTAAATATTATATTCAAATAATATCCTTCGTATTATTATCAAGATTAAATAGCTTATAAGTTCCCTTAGAAGGATTTTTAAATTGTAAATTTCAACTTTCATAAAAACTAATGATGAAATAATTAATATATACAAAATTCAATGCACTATCTTATTAATTTAAAATAAATATTTTTTTCTTGGCGAATGAATATTTTCCATTAGCGTGAAAAACTTTGGACGATCGCTAATGGTAATGAACAGATATCAGTTTAACTTCTTTGTTCACAAATCTGTTTTATCATTTGACTAGTTTGTAAAGAGCCACTAATCGTTTTAACAAAATTGTTTCCATATTTCAATGATAAAAAAAAACTAATAGTTCCTGTAACACAAACTTTGCAGACAAATATAATAATTCCTTATTTGTAAAAAACACATTGAACGAGCCAAAATCCATTTGATTCGGTCGCTTATATACAGACTTGATGCCTTTACCAATAACGTAAAAAGCTTTCCGTACAATACACTAAGTTGCGCGAAAAACTGGCATTGCAACGAAATACAATAAGTGTGTGTGTGTGTTATTTCAACTTCACTCATATGAGTTTTTAAATGAGGTGTTTAAAAAAAGATTGTTAAGTTTTTACAATAAATTATTTATATAAATGCAAAAAAAAAAAAATCACCTTACATAAAAATTAACAATATTTACCAACGAGTATTGTGATAACATAAATGATTTATAATTACAGTAAATTTATATTTACTGAGATTTTTTATGTTAATTAAATTTTTTAATTTGTTATATTATATACTTTTAATATTTTGTTGTTATGAATTTTGGTACAAGAATAATCTAGAAAAAATGGCCAATAATAACAATATTTATTTATTTTCACATTAGAAGCAAAATTTTACAAAATATCTAAAATGTAATGAAATTTAATCAAAATAATTATTTAGATAATTTTAAAGATTAGGAAAAATTATAAATTTAATTCGACATTTTTCTTTGGGGGTGTCATTGTTAAACATTTTTTTTGGTTTCCTGATGTTTTTCTAGGCGATTTATAATTAAATTCTATTTTTAAGCTTCAGTAGTGTAGGTATAGATGGCTTATATGTTGAATTGATTTTATTAACTACCTTTTTATATTAATTATAATTTATTCACCAAATAAAACTTTTATATTGGACGGTTGAACGCACAAAACATCACGTTTTCATACGTTCTTGCCTGGCCTCGATAAAAAATATATATTACAAAAAAACAATAAGTTTATACAAATTTTAAGAGGTCTATTATTATAAAATCTATAACATTTTTAATGATAACTTTGATAATTTAAAAATGTTTTAAATTGTTTAAATGACACATACATAATTTAGTCCATTCAATTACGTAATATCTCAAATTTTAACTTATATTAGTTAGGCTTGTTTGTCCTAAAAGAGTAATAAATTTATTTATTTATTAAAAACTCGATATTTAGACGTTCGAAAATAGACTTATTCATTTTCAATAATTTTAATTTATTTAAAATTTTTTAAATCATTCGTCAAAAATAATCATTTTTTTCGAGGTATGACGTTTTTGAAAGAAGTAAGACACGTATATCAATATTGAAATATGTCACCTTGGGATGTATAAACATTTAATACAAAAATAAATAATTGAATTTATCTAAAGGTCGACAAATATTTTAAAGGTAATGTTATTCATAAACTTCAGAATGACTAAAATGTATTTGCAACAAAAAAATAAAATATCAAGTGTAGAACTCGTATATCACAATGAAAGTCGATGGAAAACAATTGTTCAATTTCAACATTTTCTTTTCCTCCATGTTCCAGTCTGATTTCAACTCTATTACTTTTAACGCTGACGTTTTCCGGATTTTATTTTGATATACAGACAAATGTAAAAGTTTCAATTTAATTTAGATCAAAAGTTTGGGGAATTCAACTAATAAATATAAAAGGTTGTCGACACAATACTTGGTGGTCTCTATAGTTTTAAATAAAAAGTTTTTTCCTCGGTATAGTTATATATAGACTGTTTATTTGTAAAATAAAATTTTGTAAAATAATTTCTTATCAAATAAGAATGATTACATTTTTTCTTAATGAAAAAATTACAAGTACGTAATTAGGGTAGTGTATTCAAACAACTTTTTAAAGATGTATACATACAAATAACTACAGGTATTTCGGCAAAATAATCAATATGAAATATTGAAGCATAAATTATATTATGGTAATATTTTAATTATTTAATCTACGCGTTCTATAACGATTTGTAAAAAGGTCATGGACTACAATAAAATCCAACCCAAGCAATTATATTTGTTATGATAAAAATACCTCTTGGACAGTTCGTTAATGTCTAGTTGTAATTTCTACGTCAAACAATTTAATAGATATTTTTTTAAACATAAAATGAGTTATAATTTAGAATGTTAACAATGACAGAAAATGTCCGATGAAAATATAATGGCGCAAATAGAGCGGTTCTGTACACTCGGTGTGATAAATGAAAAAATCAAATTAAGAAATTCCCGGGAAGAATGGCGATGATTTACCCAAGCTGGAAACTTAATTAAAAACGGACGACCTTAAAGTGCGATACTGCCGTCTGGTGAGCACTTGCTGTGCATAAGCACATAGACATATTGTTATGATGGGCCAACTGATCGGTTTCTGAGGAAACTGAACAATTGTTGAACAACGCAACGTCCGATTAGAACAGTGCGTTAGCATTAGAGTATACACCTGTTCTCGCAACGGCCAAGTAGTCGATTGAACAATGGAGTTCAATTTATTGTTGTTCGTTTGCATACACGTGTACGTGTTTACGTTAAAGAGAGCTTTGCGCAGATCATAATGAGTTAAACGGTATTATTTGTCATACGCAGATGTGATTGGATCTATTATGAAGTCTAGAACAACACTTTGGAAAATATATAAATACAATTGTATAAGACTACCTAAATTGTACAGACAATAATTCATAAAATAGATCAGGTTAAATTGCGCATCATAATTATGTTTTAAATCAGACTTAATTACTCCTTTCGAGTATTTATCATATAAGCTGAGCATTTGTAATAGCACACATAAAAAACCGTGTCATAGTTATTAAAAGTAAAATACATAAAAGTATAATTATATTTTATCCCTAGTTAAAAGATGTTGCGTTATATTTAAAAGATAATATTTTTTTAAATAAAAAACTAGGCAGGTACTCAGTTTTATATTTTTATGGAAACTTTAAATTTTCCTCGACTGTACAAGGTACTGGAAGTACTTATATTGCCAATAAAAAGAGGGACAATAACAGTCTAATCTGAATGAATATTATTACTTAATGAAAAATTGAGGTGCCGAGAATTGTAATTTTTGAAAATATTTGTAAAATGTTTTGAATAAAAAAGTACAGAATATTGGACTTAAACGGATTGCAATAACATTTTTTATTTATAAAATCTAGTGAGAAAAATTCAATTTATATAGGAAAATAAATAAACTGATTGATCATTGGATATCTTCCTTGAGATGCCAACGACTATTAATCGAATCAATTTGCGTTCGTATATCTATTGTCGAATGATTCAAAGTTATCTCCTTCGTCTGCCTTTTGTACAATATATTGAACGTCTTTGGAGCATTACACTGTCAATTTATATGGTTTCGATAGATATGAGCTGTGGATACTCTGCCAATATTTTCACGAGCACATGTTATCCGAATAAAAAATATAAAATTGCATCTTAGGTAACCAAGGTTATAAAAATTTTCGTTTAGCCTCGAAAGCAGTGCGGTCGTTGTAGTCATTTAAGTTATCAAGCAGATCGTTTCACATGCGATACGCGCACGCACATAATCAAACTGTTGCCCGAGAAAATTGTCTGGTCAGCTTAAAAAACTAAACGATGGCGAAGACTCGCCGTGACTTGAGCAGTGCTTTCTCTCGCGGACCACTGCACTTTGCCACGTAGTGACAATTTTGGCCTTAGAGAACAATGACCGCATCAAAATAATTCTAAGTATTGTATGTTTGTGCATGGTAGTGTATTCATAATATTCCAGTATGGATGTGATTTTATAAAAAAAATAAATAAACAAATTGACAGACCATGCGTGCACGAATGATATTGTTATGAAGAATTCGTGTTCAGCTTCTGTATCGAAATTGAGCTCTTCGCGATAGACACACGTGGGTCGTCTGCGGTGGAGTAGACTTAATACCACACACAATACTCGCGCAGCATTCTGTACATACGAATGTTGTTATGCAATTTTATTATTTAGTCTACTGTAGACAAAAAATGCACAACGGACGTCCGATTGAACTTATGCTCGAAAAAATCTACTTCGGATCTCCATTAGATAATACAGAAAATATATATACCCTGTACGTTTTGGACGAAATAAATACGTGCGCAGAGTTTTATTTTTTTTTGAAAAGTCTTTTGCGAAGAATAAATTGTTAATTTGATTAAATTATCGTCCTATGTGATATTCACATGTCGTCAAAATATTAGTGTAAATATCATTTCATGTTTACAGATTATAATTTTACTATAATAGGAAAATTAGAATCATCTAAATCTTTATTTGATAAACGATAAAGGGTCGCATTTATAAAAAAAATATACCAAATGAAATCGGATCATTTTCCTTTATATATTACACTATTATTATACGTTCCCAATGTGCTGGGTTTTTTTAAATCTCTGAATATGTGATGATTTTATTTTTCCCATTAGACCTTTTTTCAAATAGTCTGTCTATACTTAAATTATGTAAATAAATTATAACTGGATCTGATCGAGTACAGTTATATATTAACGTGATCGAATCAAAAATGAAATCATTTAAGGAATATTATTATTTTGACTATTTAATTAAAATTTCAATTTTATCCATCTTCAATTAAGTTTATTTAGAAAAACTTTTACTTTTTCGTTTATTTAATTATGAATGTTATGATTATCATTCGCCTTTTTCAAGTGTAATTTGAATTTATTATTGATTTTATCAATAGGCGTATAAATTTGTTCTATGATACTTCTTTTTCACAAGTTTTCCTAGAAACGCCATGTGTAAATTACATATTTCATTTTTTTAATTTATAATATAACTAAAGTGAGCATAGAAACTATTATTAAAAAAATTTCATTTGGAGTCATTAATTTATTGTTTAAGAAAATATCGATATTTGTGACTATTTATTTGGCAAAAATGAAATTACTATTAAGTTCATAATAATTCACATTGTCTATAAAATTTAGTTTATATAAAGTATTATTTTGAAATTGCTGTTATGCTACACAGAAGTGCACAGTTGTTCATTGGTACTTTGACGAGGCTGCTGTCGACCCACTCGTTTTAACAATGGTCTGTGAGGTTGAAAGAGATTTTAAGATACTGAACTCTAAGACTTTGGGGATAAAACCTTCATTATAGAATAATGGTGTATCACGTACGGTGTATCCATTCACCCACAGTAAGTACATTACATAACGTGTATTATATGATAATAAACAGAGTTTATCAGTGTGAAATTTAATGTGCGATTCCTTGGGGACCTCTCTGATTGATATACTTAGTTCCTGAGAGTATTACGAGAGTGTTTCAAATCCCAAAATCGTTTTCACTGCCCAACTGATAACTTAAAAGACGCCATTACATCTCTTGATTATAACTATGTTTCTTAGCTTTCTCTTCGATTCGAGACTCTTGAGTTAATAGCACTTACTCGGTATTCTCGTTAAACGATATCGTCAATGTTTATCTTTTTTATTCTTAAATATGCGGTTAAGCGGCATAACGTTTAAAAATTACGTTAAATGCTTTTTTATTATACACAGGGCCGGATCTACTTTTAAATAAAATAAGCTTTGCCTTCAAAAAAATCCAGACCACTGAATAACGTTGTCGAAGTTTTTTCGATTGAAGGAGGAGGTTAAACATAAGAAAAATGTATAGTAACCTGTTAAAATTGTATACTACACACACTATAATAAAAATGAGTGAAATTTACAAGTTTATTGTTAATATACTGGCAACGATATTTTTTTGTTAATTTGACAAAAATGTTCGTTAAAATTAAAATATTGGAATAAAATATTTATCAAAAAAAACAAATATATTATTTCAGTCACAAAAATATTATTAATTTAGCAACAAAAAATTTTTTTTAACTCGTGATAATATTTTTGTTTTAGAAGGACTCGGTCACTATCCGCTGGGCAAACCCTTGTGAATATCATCTTTTGATAAAATTCTAAATTACGTTACTTATAAATTTATTAAAATTGTGTACCAGGGATTCATGAGATAATACACGAAGAGTTTATGTGATGAATATTTTAGACCGTATTTCATAAGAAAAACTAAAATTTAGTACCAGGAACTCATAAGGTCTAATTAATGGAATTATGCGTCTGGGCATATAACACTATGTCCATTGACTCCTCGTGGTCGTATTTTCAATATGTTATTTATGCAGTTTGGTGTCTTATTCGTGATTGCGGTTAGGCGGTTTAAAAAGAGCAGGGACGACGAACAATTACATCTAATCGATAGCGATGCACTATGACTTTGACGACCGACACCTAGTTCTAGAACATAAACTCATCGATGTAAAAATTTTGAAATTATAGAAATCACTTGTCAAGTGCAAAAAGTTGCACTGAATTGTCGTTTGTTGGAAACATTTAGGTTATGGTGATTTTGGGCGGAGTAAAACCACAGCTTGGACAGCGTATATCACCACACCATTTAAACATCGTACAATTAATGTCACGGTAAGGTGTCCAGCGTCGTTTCGCTAGCAATTATCAAAAGACCACTGTGACCACTAACACAATTAATAAAATCACCTAAATAACATTACCTAACTATCGATAGCTCCTACAAATTGCTGATACTTAAATTTTACTTTTCCTCTGTAACAATGCAAAACCAAATCTCACGACAACTTTGTTTTCACTTCTTAGATTCGTTGGTAATAATTAGGTCCATTTCAATAATTTGTTTATGATAAATACTAAATTCTCTTTTGAATATACAGAATGATTATGTTATTATTGATGAATACATTTGCTGCACAAATTAAGGTTAATTATTAATTAAAAAATATTTTGTTACTTTAGTTGTACTTTTTTTTTACTTAAAAATTTTACGATTTTTAACTTTGCGTATTCGTATTATATAAAATCATAAAAAAACAATTTTTTTCCAAAGTTATCATAAGATATAAAAAAATTATCCGCACATAACAAAAAGTATTCGCGGGTAATAGCTCTAGCCTTAATATTTTGAATTTTATTGAGGTTTCCTGACCACTGCTGTTTACCCACGTCCTTATTTTCTCTTAATACGGAAAAGAAAGGTTTATAAAATTTTAAAGGTAATACCTTTGATTAAATAAAATGTGTGGACATTATAATATTATTGAGTAATATTAGTCCAATATGATTCAATTTTTCATAGCGACAGAAATTAATTAATCATATAGCGTACAAATTAATATTCCATCGACTTTTAATTGAAGACAATATATGATCGAACTCAAATCTATTTCTATAAATAGAATTTTTTTTGAAAGAGTTTAATACAAAGTCCAATTATTAAACCGTAAAGGTTAAGATTAGATACTAATTTAACTACCAGCAAAACGGACTAACTTTCGATCTTTTCGGCTGAGATGTACAAGCCTTTTGAGTTGATTGCCGCTAAGAAGTAGCGTATTGAAAAATTATAATACTCACACAAAATTATAATAATGAACTTATACTAAAAAAAACTGTTTGAAATAAATACAATTTTCTTTAGATTAACACATAGACTCTCAGGGCGTCTAATTGTATTTCAGTGAAAATTTGTAACGCAAGAAATTCAAGACAATATCCACTAAAATCTAAATGATTTGGTTGCGTAATTTTGTAACCACGTAGTTATAGTATTTAAGTTTTAGTCGAGGCAAAATATGCTTTGAGAGATTTACGATTTGCGCAAACTAAACTGTTGTAATCTCTACAGTAGTAAAACAATCATAAAAGATACAAAATATGTTAAACTATTAAAGTAACAAGACAGTTAAATTAAAAACTTTTTTGTATTTAAAGGATATATTGTGAGTAGGTATAAAGACAATCCATAAAAGTTATTTGATTAGTTTTCAATTTATGGTATTACGATTTAATTAGTATTAAAATGTAGCACTAATTAATGATATATAAATATAATAATTACTTATTATAAGGTTATCGTAGGTTAAAAATTTAATCACAAGAGTAATTATGAACTAAATAAGTATAAATAGATTATAGAATTATAAAAATAATAATACAGATAAAAACTGTATTTTAAATTAAAAGCATACAGTTTATGCTTTTCATAACTCAAACATGACATGTTTGAGTAATTTACGCAGAAAAAATAATTAAATATTGCAATTAATAATGTTCCAAACATCAAAAATATTATTTTTGTTTACAGAAAATTCATGTTAAATTAATCAATTATCTCCATTAGTCATTGACATTTGTCTAATTTTTTTTTTATTAATCAATTTAACTTTTATAAATGAAAAATGTCTAAAACGTTAACTTATATTCAGAGATTACAAGTACTCAATTACTGTGCAAAACCATTGATGGATACAAGAGCTAAATTATAAAATATTTTGACACACATGAAACTTTTTAAATCAATTGTAACACTAGTTGTGTATCTCAAGTACTCAGACGGTTATTATTATTAATGCATAATTAATTGTGAAATAATTGGTATAGGTACGCTACCAGCCAAGTAGTTATGGCTAAATACACTCATGATTATATAAATGATTTATTTATTTATAAGTCTATCGACTCAAATCATGAATAGATTGGAGTTTACATGCGAGTGATATATATATGATAGCACACCATCAATTTTTGTTATTTCAATAGTATTTCATTCTGTTTAATAATTATATGAAACGGGGGCGGTTGAATTATAGGTCTCAGTTGAACAACCGATTAAATTTGAATACAGATATAATTATAACTGTTGGAATTAGAATATTAGGTTCAATTATAAAGGTAATAAGCAGCCAGCCCTATATTGAAATATATACGAATTACAATATGGTTCTAGTTCGGTTGTCATTGTTTTGATAACCTCGTCAAACGTACAAAACATGATTAAAATATATTTTATCGAAACACGTTAAGCTTTAACACGAATAATAAAGTAAAATTTGCTTTAAACGCTTTACGCTCGTGACACAACCTTATTATAATGAGGTCAGACGGTTTGTCTAGACAAATTACATAATAATAAAACAAATATTAGATTAGTTATCAAAATCGCTAATTAATTCAATCCTTTTAATGAAATAATTAAAACTGGAATTATCGATACTTAAAATTTAATGCTTGAATTTTATCAATGAAATAAATTAAAAGGTGCCTTCCACTAATTAATGTTGTTAATCAGGAAATATGAATAGTTTACTAGTATTTTTTAAGGTTATCATTATAATAAATATATAAGTCGAATAACTATTTAAGTGTAATTTTAGAGATAATAATTTATTTTTTACTACTTTTACATCATCTAACTCTGACGACTATTTTGAAAATTTTGAAAACAAAAAATGTTAGAACTATTTAAAAAAAAAAAAAATATTTTTTGTTACAACTCCAACATCACGAAATTTAAAAGTCCCACCAAAGTATATCGATTTAACTATTTATTTTACATTTTTTAATTCGTAAATAATAAGTAAATAAAAAATTGCATTGTTTACAATTATTTAATTTAAGATCAAAATTTTTCAAAAATATAGTAAATATAAATAAAGTAACACAAATGGTTCGTGGAAAACCGTCTAGACTAATCGTAAACATAGCGGTGACAACATTCAGAATGATACTTTTAATGTTAGTCACTCTATTTTACTTAAAATAATAATTATATGTTAAAAGTATTATTTTTTAGTTTCAAATATTTCTTGATTAATAATTATTAGTTATTTTTTAATTCATCCTTTATACCTATAAAAAAGAGTTCTTATAACATATTTTTAAAATAGTCAAAATATGATGCTAATATTTTCTCATAAAAATACAAATATTCGATTTATACTTTTTTAAAAATCAGTGTAATATGCAAAAAATGTTATTTTATTAAAATCCTAATAATTTCAAAATACAATTTTATAAGCAATAAAAAAATTTATTATCATACTAGATTTATTTTTACTTAAATTTTCCAAAGTAAACTCGTTTTATCTAGGTATGTATTTCAATAAAATAAAATAAATATTTAACTTTTAAAATAATTTTTATAATGGTATTTTTAAAAACATCGAAATTCTATCAAATCAATCAATATATACTCAATAAAAAATATTCTTTTATGATGTAATTTTCTGAATTATAAAAAAATTTCATTTAACACATCAATATTCATTAAGATTTCGAACCCCGTATTTGTTCGTGTACCTCTAAAAATATACATAAGAATAAAATTTCAACCGCTAATTATAAGGATATCAAATTTATTTTAGCTTCGATGCGATGCTGAGAAGGTATTAATTTATCCATGACGTGTTTACTTTTTTGAACAGTTTTTGAGTTATTGCGAAATTAGCGATTTTCGAGTGCCGCAAAAGTGTTTTCATTATTTTCTAAATATCTTTAATTGCATTTAATCAATTTTCAATTTTTTACATAAAATTAAACAATATTAAATTACCTATTACTTTTGTTTTGACAATTTATGATCTGATTTTTTCTCGTTTGCTATTTCCAAATTTATTACTTAATTTTTATAATTTTTTTTCAAAATATCAGAAAGAATTCAGAGTTTTACCTAAAATACACCAATAAAAAATAAATTTATCAACAATATATTCAATAGACGTTATACTCTAAAATATTGCACAGAAAATGATATATTATGTATATATGTAATATTGAAAAATGAACATGTTATTCGCGATTGAAAAAATAAAACAAATTTCCCATTTTTGGAGTTTTTATAATTTGGTGCTTTAATTTTGTAAAATATAGAAAAAAATATTGCGAAATTACTCACAATATTACTTATTACAAAATTTCGATTTTTTAAATAAATTAAGATTGTGTTTTATATAGTTTTGTTAGGAAATTTATTTTTCCATAATAAAGTATATTATATTAGCTTTAATTTAATATATAAATAAAAGTATCAGTATTTCCGGAACACTGTCAAAGGTTAAGTTGAAAAAGTTAATTTTTTGTGAAAAAGTTGTCATTTGTAACCCCTCTGTAGCAAGTAAAGGATCAAATTTATAAAAAAAAAACACAAAATGATAGGTAAATACCACATGTATCTATTAAAAAAAATTGTATTGATCCATACATTTTTCAAAAAGTTTCAAAAAACTTAAAAAAGTGATTAAAAAGAGTGATTTTTAAATTTGTAATTGTTTTGAAGATTTCATCCATTTACGGGAAAAGAAGTTTAAAAGAAGGTTAAAAGAAATCGGTTCATTGAAACCTGAAAATAAGTGGTAACAGACACACAAAAAAAAAACTTCATAGTAAAATTAATACCTTCTCAGCTTCGCATCGAACCTAAAAAATGCAAAAAATATCATTTCTATGAGTACAGTTCGAACCTCGTACCCCACGCGTGAAAGACTCTATTGTTACCGACGCAAAAGCTTTACATCACGTATACCAAAAAAGTAGCTAAGAGCAATTTAAGTTAATTTAAAAACTCAAAGTTGTTTTTCTAAACTTAAGGGATAAAATTTATTCAAAATAAGTTAACATTTATATTCAATAAAATTAGATTCATGTTAATTTATAAAAATCGGTGGTACCATTACAATGACATACCTTAAAATTAAATATTTAAGATATGACATACCTTAAATACCAGGGTATTTAAAAAATAAATTTGAACACAAAAATAGCATATATAAACTACGGATGTAACTCTGAAAACAAACTGAAAACACCTTGTATGGCAGAAAAGAATGCAAATGAAAAAAAAGCTGTGCAATCTTTGTTGATAAATAGGAAATCACTCTGAACTATTATTAAAGAACAAACGTCTATTATACGTAGCGATCATAAAACTTATTTTAACTCAACAGTGAGCTTGTAATTGTAAGTCTAACATAGAACTTGTACAACTCTGTTAAAAAATCGTTCTTCTTACCATTGTCGCAGCATACCAATTCAATAGAAAGGATGTATTCACCGTCATAAAATACTGCCAGATCAAGTCACAGTTTTAGAAGATTAAGTCATTTGGTCCGCACGTAGGCATACAACAAGGTTGGAAAACTATGAAACCTAGTGTTAATTCAATAATTGGTCAATTCCAAAGACTTAAGACATTTAAAACATATGAATCCATAAATCATATGGATTTACACGTGGTTTCTATTTATAAATTTCTATATACACGTTTTAGCCATTAATTTAATCATTAGATTAAATAAGGATTTACTTCATTTAAGTGCAAGTTCCATTCGTCGTTCCACTGTCGCAGCATATCGATTTGACGAAATTCATTGTGATTTAATGTTAATAATAACTATAAGTTATATACTATAAAAATATACAGATCGTAGAGTATAAATTATAAAAAGTACATAGTTTAAAATATCTTGGTACAGAACTAAACAGCCAAAACAACAATCACGAAGAGACTAAGAAACTTGTTCTAGTAGGAAACAGATGTATACATGCACTATCTAAATACCTGCTCTCAAAGCTACTATCAAAGAAATCGAAAATGTGACTATACAAAGTAATAGCAAGATCTATCATAACGTATGAATGTGAGACATGGGCAACAACGTTAGAAGATGAGAGATAATTGGCTATAGTAGAAAGAAAGTTTCTAAGGAAGATATGTGGACCTAAAATAAATAACATAACACAAAGATATAAAATTAGGTCAAACGAAGAAGTACATAATGTCTTTGGAGAACCAAATATATTTGGGGTAATTAGAGCAAAAAGACTAAGCTAGCTGTGTCACATACTAAGATCTAACATGATTGCAAAGGAGGCCCTAAGTTGGAAGCCACGAGGAAAGTGGCCCTTAGGCAGATTTAAATAACGATGATTTGATAAAGTCTTGAAGGATCTAATAACGCTAGAAGTTGAAGACTACAGGTAGCAATGGATAGAGAGAGATGGAAGGAAATATGTGTTGCAGCAATGGGCCTTAACGGTCTTTAAAGCTAAAGAAAAAAATATATACACTATAGTAATATAGTAAGGTCTAATTATAATAACAACACTAAAAACAATAGAAATTTATTACAATTCTTTTAAACGTGTAAGAATAAAAAAAACATATACTTCTTGTAATTGTATAGTTAACAGTATTTTTGGTGACAATTCTGTCATCAGTTAATAAAAAGAATATATTTTTCATGCGCAAAATTCCATATTTCCATTTTTAAGCCTATTTTAAATAGGATTAAAGTAAGACGGCATTCTAGTGCGGTGCACAACAAGCCGTCCTACGGTCTAGCTGCCTCGTACAAATCTTAACTTGTTACTCTATTAGAGTTCTTCAATTGTGTAATGAATAAGAAAGACAATATTCGATAATAGTCTGTCTTAAATGTAAAAAAATCGATTGAAATATAAAAATATAAATGTTCCATAAATACTACAAACGAGGTTTACATATAATAATTCAAATATTACTATTTATCATTCCATCGCTTAGCACACGACAGTAGTTTTGTCTATAAACAGCATTAAAATCAACAGTCTACTCTAATCTTATTAAATATGCTCTGTACGTTAAAAATAATTGAGAAGGGAAAAGCGTAGAGTAGTTTATCAAAATATAAACAACATTTTTATATTTATAGGATATAGTATCGCATTTCAAATGGTATTATAAATTTTATGAAAAATGTTATTTAATACTTTAGTTAAGAAAATTTATCAAAATTTAAAACGTACTTTCACGTTTATTGATTAAATAATGGGACATTTTAATTAAACATAATTTAAAAAAAAACGTTATATTAGGACATTTTTAAGGAAGTAATAGTTAAAATATTTACTAGTTTCATACATTGAATACCGGAAAATGAACAAAAGCTTTAAAACAACGCCGTGTAGGTTTTGATAAATTGTGCGCGTTAGATTAGGGAACTCTTATAATTTAGGCAAGAGAAGCTTTTATATAGAAAGATGGATACAAAAACATCTCGAAGGGAGTCTATTATCTTTGAAGTTGTATAATTTTACTGAGTGTACTAGGTATAAATTTAAAATTATTGGAATTATAATTTAAGCTGATAGGATCACATATAGTATACATATCTCTATTCTTATAGTTAATATAAACCGTCAACCTGACATTACAGTTTTGACACACTAACACATAACAATACTGATGGGTAAAAAAACTGCATGCATAAACACTTTAGATATTCGCGGTCAGCTTAATACATACGGGCTAGACGGCAGCTGACTATTTATGATCCTCGCAAGAACTTCGGATATATATTATCATTTCCATATAATTATATATACAACTTAACTTAATATAACTTGACGTAATCTTACAAGTGTGTGTCACAGTCAGCTCCCTGTTGGATTAACAATATCTCTAGGTGTCCAGCTGGTTGTATTATTCTATTACTAGTAAGTTTATACAATAAACTGTATCGTTGTTTAATCGAAAGTGTTATATATATTATTATAGTGCGACCCTTGATAGTTCCTCTAAGGATACATAAATTAAACAAGAAACTTTAGTACCTAAGGTACTAAAGAACACTAAGGCATATCCATCTAAGGAGCAACGTATCAAAGTAATTTTATATTTAAATAAATATTATATTATGTACAAATTGTTAAAATAACAATAGGCACAACTTAAAAATGTCATTTTGAAGGATTTTACCTCAAAGTTATGACTTCCCATATAGATTACATTGTGTAATATATTTTTAAAATTATTTGTAAAATTTTTGTTAGGAAAGAGTCAAATTTCTTTGACAAAACTCTTAATTATCTTCCACATCACTCAAAGTTTAAAGAAGAGAATTCTACCACAAAATTGCGCGTTGTTTTTAATAGTTTAGCCACCACAACTTCGGGATCATTATTAGCGCTAATTAGGTCAGTAAGTCTTAATGGCCTATAAAGAAGGGACTTCAATATTATTTTATTTTTATCTTCACAAAATTGCATTGACTGTTGATATAGAAAAATGTATCGATAAATAGTTCATTATGAAGACTATCAATTGCAACGGATCATATACCAATCGAAACCGCGTGATCACCTCCAAGAATATATCCTAAGGACCGTACATATGGCACAAAAAGAGCTCCATACCTATCAACTAGATGTTTAGTAGAACTTGGTCAACATGTGTTGAACCTGAACTCTCGAATATTATTCAACGGGATTTATATGTTGATGATCTACTTACAGTAGGTGAAAATGATGATCAATGTTCTCACATTTAAATCGAAAGGCATTCGACTAAAGGCATATTCAAGTACTTAACAGGGTAGAGTGAAAATGTATTTACTAACACAATAGCCTGATGGCAGATTAGATGATTTGACTGATTATAAAATACATTTTATTTTACACTTTATAAAATACATTTTCTACTTTGAAAATAAGTACTTTTAGCTTCGATGCGAAGCTGAGAAGGTATTGGTTTTACTAAGATGTGTTTATTTTTTTTTTTTTTTTTTGTGTCTGTTACCACTTTTTCTCAGCTCTCACCGAACCGATTTCTTTCAATGATACGTCAAAAGATCACAAATTGTATCTAGTCGAAGACATTACTCTANCAAAAGATCACAAATCGTATCTAGTCGAAGACATTACCCTTAAAAATTGAAAAAAATTCCCTCGTTCCCCGTAAATGGGGGAAACCTCCAAAAAAATTACGAATTTAAAAATCGCTAATTTTCGAAATTTTTTCAATTATTTTTACTTAAAAGTGCCATAACATTTTCAAAAATGAACATATCAATATAATTCTTTTTTATATAGATGCACAATATCATTACCTTTCATTTGGTATATTTTTTTCATAAATTTAACCCTTAACCTGCCCACAAGGGGGGATTTAAAATGACAACTTTTTCACAAAAAATTAATTTTTTTAACTTAAATTTTGAAAATGTTCCGGAAGGTCTGACACTTTTATTTATATCTTAAATTAAAGCTAATGTAATATGCTTTATCATGAAAAAAAAAAATTTCGGACTTTATCTTATCTTCATGGTGAAAATGGCTACCGAATGCTATTTTTGTGTGAAAATTTTCGATTTTGTATTTTCCATTTTTAACTTTATTATGCTATAACTTTTTGAAAAATGTATGGATCATTACAATTTTTTTATGAGAAGTAGTATTTATATAGATCTTTTATTTGACATACTTTTTTTTTAAATCGGATATTTTCCCTTAATACAGGGGGGATTCAAAACATAAAAATGCATATAGAAAGTAGAACTTTTTCAACGTAACTTTTGAAAGTGTTCCGGAAGGTCTGACACTTTTATATATATCTTAAATTAAAGCTAATGTAATATACTTTATAATGGTAAAAAAAAATTTCGGACTTTATTTTGTCTTCACGGTGAAAATGGCTACCAAATGCTATTATTGTGTGAAAATTCTCAATTTTATTTTTTACATTTTTAACTTTATAATGCTATAACTTATTGAAAAGTGTATTGATCAATATAATTTTTTTATGGGAAATACTATTTTTTAATAATCCCTTTTTCATTCGACATACTTTATCTTAATCAGGATATTAATAAGGAACTAGCAGTTTATGAAGCTTTTGGAATAATCCACCAATTTTTTAAAATTAAACACTATCTAAAGATTTGCATCGAAGCGTTTTTTTTTTATAGTGATTTTAATCACTGTCAGATATTATTATACTTGATCCAACTATGCCACGTCACCACTGTGCCGCGACCCCCCTGTGCTGGGTTTTTTTAGTTTTATATTTCATAAAAATAATAATTTATTTTTTATCAAATAACATTCATATTTAAGATTTGTTATATTAATAATACTAACATGAAAATCATTAAACAACTAATATTTAGTTATTATTAACAATTATTGTAGTCTTATTTCGTTTGTCTGGTATTTTGGTTAATTTATACTCTTTTCAAAATTCAAATGCACGGTCGTTCCACTGTTTCAATACGTTATTCCAATATAAAAACACAACCGCCGGTTGTTATGGATTCTCTATTTAAAGCGTCCAAATGATTAGTTGGACGCTTTAAGTCCAACTAAGTATTATTATCAGTTATTACTAACAAGTTTCTTTTTTTCAAGTTGTTGAAGCTCATGCTCATTATCTTATCTGCTGTTACTATCACTGTCACTGTTGCCGCCTAGGCTGTTCTAAAAAATCCCAAATAAATATGGGGAGCAGAACTTCGCCGTACGGCTTAAAATAGGGGCAACTTTTAATCAACAAAAATTTCTTAATCGATTTAAAATTTGTTAAATGAAAAATATTTTTTGTTTTTCCAGAATAGGATTGTTTAACTCAATAAATATAACGAAATAATTCAAATAACAACCAATTTTTTATTATTGCTGAATTAAATCATTAATAAATATGATAATCCATACTACTTACATTTAGTTATGCTCCATATGAATAAAATGAATTTATAGTAGTAATACAATACCCGCAGTTTTATTGTAATAATATACCAGCCAATATAAAATAAAATAAAATGAAAATGAAAACAACTGTATACCTTTAGAAAATAATATGGAATATGTATTTTGACATAAAACTTGAACAACGTTTTTCTCTTTCAATAATACAAAAAAAATAACACTTAACTAACAAGCCAATTTAACCTAACTCTGTATAATATTACAACAGGTACATAAACTACATTTTGAATAAAAAACGACCGAACACGGTAATAAGCTGATAAGGCGTCTTAACAGGTGATAGCGCACAAGCAATACCAGCTGACTACACCCAACCAGTGCAGCTCTCACACTTGGTGCGAACAGTCACTATTGTTTATCTGATAATTGCTATTAACCATTTGTGTGAAGTGTAGTAAAATCAAAAATAGTGCTTTTATAATAGCGTGTTTTTATTGCACCATTTAAAAAAGGTTTTAAAGGCGCTATACAAACAATAATCCGATACACGAAGTAAACATTTGTTTTATATGTTCTAACAATGTTTCGATAGGCGTGCTGCGAGTGACACTGTCCTTTATGGATTGTGTGCACTGTATATACATTAGCCCGGTTGTATATTAATCGCGCGATTGACATTTACCACAGAAAGAACATACAATAATATTGAAGTCAACATGTCACCTTTGTTATAGATATGTGTTCAATTTTCGGTTGTGTACGTTAGTAAATCGCTTCCCGTAATGTACCCTAGGCAAAGTCTATGACGCCTAAAAATCTATCACCACTGGTTGCTGAACTGTTACTCGTAACCTCACAGCAACCCTTTTAAAGGAATACTTAATTTAAGACTTAGCCCCCAGATCCAAATCTTATTACTACATGTGTAATAATTATTTAGAACGATTAGCACAAGAACAAAAAATAAATGTAGTTATACTCCAGGAAAGACATGTGCCAGAGGATTAAAAAATGACACGAAGAGTGAGAATAACTGGCTTTACGATTGTCTCAGCCTTATATTATAGACATTATGATTCTGCAACTTATTTCAGAAATGACACATACAGCTCAAACCATTTATATTCTACAGTTGCTGACTTAATATTCATTATAGGTATATTCATAGCGGACGTAACCCTATTTAATATATATATAAGCCACCAAATGTTATGTAGTAATTCAAAATGTAATAAAAAAAAGAAAAATAATATTATAAGAAAGTGGCTAGAAAAATGTATTGAATTCTGAAAATGCATTAATAAGCGTTAATGTAGTATTAACAAAATTAGTAATTTAGATAAATGGTATGTCAATTCCGGTGCAAGTAATCGCATGATCAGTAGAGTCATTTGAAATTCAATTGACACTATGTATAAGATATGTAAACATAGTATGACTATCAATAAAGGTAAATAATATGTTTCACAAAAATTGCCGAAAAATGAGTTGAAAATAATTTTTTAGATATTTTACTTATACATACGCTGAAAGAATAATAACAAAATAAACGTAGAAAATTGGATCAAAAAGTTAAAAAAAAAAAAAATGGGTATTCAGAAGAAACTAAAGAATACGCATAAGCTTTGATGTATAGGAAGTATTCATTAAGCAGAGGTATTATATTCAAAGAAGTTATAGAAATTAACGATGGAAAAGAAAAGGATGAAATAAATTCAAAAAACAGTAGACGAAAGTGATAAAAATAAAATTGATAGTAAAAATAAGGTTGAAAGAGAACAACATATAGATGAACTAAATGAATTAACAGATGAGGCTGAAGAACAACCAAAAATAAGGCTTAAAAATAGACATAATACAGAAAAATTTAATAAGTCAAAGAACAGATACATTTTATTCAAAATGTGATGATCCAGTTACGTATAAAAAAGCTATAATATGAGAAAATTCAGAAAATTAGAAAGAAAAATTAAATGAAGATATATCATCATTAGAGGTGAATAAAAAGTAGAAATAATGGATTTACCAACAAATAAAAAGGCACTTAACAACGACTGGACATATTAAACCAAACATAAGAAAATAGAGAATTTGATAGATTTATAGACAGACAATTAATAAAAGGCTATGCACAAGTGTGTGGAAATGACTTTCAAGAAACTTCTAGTCCAGTTGTAAAATATGATTCTATACTATTTTTACAGCAATAGCAGTCAGAAAATTGAAACTTAAACAATTTGATATTTAAACACCCTTTTTATAAGGTGATTTTAAAAAAGAAATTTACATGAGTCAATTTTGTAGGAATTAAAATTCATCATAGCTCAGATGAATCAATTTTTACACTTCAGTGGTCATTTTGCCAGCATGTTTTGGAAAGATTCAATATGAGAGAAGTCAACATTCTATGTATTCCTGTAGACCCATAACATTCATTGTATCCAAATTTGTCAGAATCATTATAAGCAAAAGCAGATCTATACAAATAACAGTAGGACTTTTGTCATATCTAAGTCGGATCACAAGGTCTGATATAACATTTGCTATAAATCTTGTTAGTCACATTTTGGAAAAGTCTCCGATAATACCTTGGAATGTGGTGAAACATATTTTAATATATTTAAAACAGAATAGTAGCATGGTGTTCACAAAGATAAATTTAGGTAGTACTTTAACTACTGAGGCTTAATATAGGCTGGTCTAGTGGTATTAGAACACAGGGATACACCTGTTTTAAGTGCGAACAATTAAAGTGCATTCAATATATTATATTTAATTAATTAATTAATTTAATATAGAATTCCATAGACGGACTAAACATAAAGATGTTCCTTACAATTATACTTATGAGAAGATAATAGAAGAAGGGATAATTTCATTAGAGTACATGACCATCAAGGAGCAGGTAGGTGATATTTTGACTTAGCCAACGTCACAATAAGATTTTAAGAACTGAGTAAAATATTAGGAATTATGTATAATTAAATATGAGATATATAAAAAAAAATTAAAATTAATTATGTATGGGTGTATTTTTTATAAGGGGAAGTATTGATTTTATAAAACAATATACTAGGTACAGAAATTTGACTTAAGTACATTAAAGATAAAACATGATTTAGAATATACGTTCATATTTGTTAGCATAGTATAAAGGTTGAAGTTATATTCCTTTTATGTATGTGACAGTTTACATAATACAGTTATCAGTATATTTTTAGTCGTTTATTGTCTATCGTGTTACGCGACCTATAGCCGTTGTACATTTCATTATATTATATACTATTACATTAAAAATAATTGATAAGTCTTTAATTATATTATCTATTCCTTTATTCAATAAAGAAGAAGTCATGGTTTTGTTATTAATTTATAGAATGTTTAATTAGTGATTGTAATCAAAAATTATAAAAAAGATTTTATGTTTTTGATTTATCTAATTTATATTTAATGTTTATAAAAGAGAATAAAAAATAAAAGAATTTCTATTAAAAGACTGAAGTATTAATAAGTTTCTTGCAATTATTTTATTAACATTTATTTGCTACATATATGAAAAAAAAACCCAGCACAGTGGGGTCGTGGCATAGTTGGGGTTCAGTATAGATGATATCTAACAGTGATTAAAATCACTATCATAAAAAACGCTTCGATGCAAATCTGTAGATAGTATTTAATTAAAAAAAAAAATTTGTCAAAAAAGTAGGTCAAGTGAGAGTTGAGAAAATAAATGATAGCTACAAAAAAAAACCACATAGTAAAATAATATTTATAATGAATTTATTCTCACGAGAGGAGACTACAGTAATGGAATCCTTGATATTTATTGAAGTCGAATGTCGAATGAAAGAAGTATATAAATATTATTTCTTATAAAGAAATTGTATTGATCCATACATTTTTCAAAAAGTTATAACATTTTAAAGTTAAAAATATAAAATATAAAATCGAGAATTTTAACACAAAAATAGCATACGGTAGCCATTTTCACCGTGAAGACCAAAGAAAGTCAGAAATTTTTTTTTTTCATAATAAAGTATATTACATTAGCTTTAATTTAAGATATACATAAAAGTGTCAGTATTTCCGGAACACTGTCAAAAGTTAAGTTGAAAAAGTTAATTTTTTGTGAAAAAGTTGACATTTTGAATCACCTCCTGTGGACTGGTAAAGGGTTAAATTTATAAAAAAATATATACCAAATGATAGGTACAGACATCAAGCATCTATAAAAATAATACATTGATTTGTTCATTTTTGAAAAACTTATGGAAGTTTTAAATAAAAAAAATTGAAAAAATTTCGCATCGAAGCTAAAAGTTAATAATGAATTAATATATTCTTTTGTTTTTACCTGAATTTTATTTAAATTTTGTGCATGTCAAATTAGGAAAATCGCAGTTTAAAATAAGTTAATAACTATTTAAACGTATATATCTCTCACATTTATGATCTTATCAAAAATGTTAATGCATAATTCAGCAGATAACGAGATAAAATAAAATTATCTATCATGGAGAATATTCTGCAAAAAGATTATTATGATAATTATATATTATTACCCTACTGTAGAGCGAAAAGTAAGATAATTTTAGCATAAACCTGAAATAATAATTGATAAAAGAATTTAATTTTAAGAAAAAATATAGAATTATTCATTTAGCGTATTAAATAACATGTCGATAACAATTTTTAAATCAGTATTTTAAAAGAATTTAGGACTTTTATATTATAAAGAGAGGAGTAGTGTGGTTTATATACGTACAAAGATAAAAATAAAAAGACCCGTTTTGCTGCTTCTACTATAATACACAAGTAATAATATGTTTTATTATACTGATACAAATGTTGTTATCGACCAATGAATTTCTTTATTAGAATTTGTCAAAATTACTTAATTTTGTTATTTTATAAGTTAATTAAACATTCCATTTAAAAACCTTAGTTGATAATATTTTAAAGAGTAGAGAAGGAGCAAACAACCATTTTATTATTATATATATATATATATATAAATATTAATGAAAAAATTAATTTCTTAAAAGAATAAATTATAATATTTATATTACATTTTTTTAAAACCTTAAAAGGACACTAAAAATTTAAAAAATGTATGGAATTAACATATATAAAATCAGCTTTTTTTTAATTGCAAATTGCATTATAAAATTAAATCAATGTAAAAATTAATAACATATAAAATATTTATATATATTCAAAGCTAAATTAAAAAAAAAAAATGTAAAATATAATACTATATAACTAAAGTTATAAAATAATAATTCAAATTTGAATAGCTATTATAATAAGAAATAGATAGTGTACATTAAAATAATTTTGCCAGTCACAATTATTTGATATAATTATTTCAATATGAATAAAAGAAATTTCTGAATTTCTGAATAGTTATTATATGAAAAATATTTGGAAACATCAAAATAACTTTGCTAGTCACAAATATTTAATCAAATTATTTCAACACAAATAAAAGAAATACTAAAAATCTAATAATAGAAACTTTACTACATAAAATGAACTGACTTTTAAAAAGTATTTTATATTAAATTATAATATTATTTTACTTATAAAACTTCCTTATAATTAAAGAAAATGATTTTTATAACTTTTTTATTAATTTTATTATTTAATTTCAAATCGGTGAATTCTATCAGCAATGTACGTCATTGTAATTTTTCTAGATACATGTTGAACTATTTTAAACTAAATGAGCATTATTTGCTACAAATGTATAAAAATTTTGATATGTATACTGAAGAAGATTTAAAGAAATATGGACGAGCATTTCAAACACATGGCGATGTCGTATTATTCATGATTGAAGATCTACACAAAATTAATGAAAAGTATGTTGCATATGATTTGATGACAGTAAATTTATATTTAAATAATAATTCTGGTTCGATAAATGTAATGTATAAATATCAGGCAGGTAATAATATTGATTATAACAAAGTATTTCTTGGTATACAAGGATTAAAATTACTAAATTATTCTATGATGTCAATATTAAAACGTTTCATAGATACTTTTTGTGATAAAATACCAATATCAGATTTTATCGAATATCCTAATGAATACATAACTCAACAATTAAATATTGACGTATTAGTCGATAATACAAAATATTTAAGAGAAAAAATAATTAAAGAAATAGATCCTGACATAATTGAAAAAAGCAATATGACAATATTTCATCCAAAAAATCAATTATTCTATAATATTATGTTAAACCAGTCTGATAAAATTTTAGCAATAGGTACTGAATTAAGACAACATCAAGAATTTGTTAATGGTAAACCAAAATACATTTTAGACCTTCTTCGATTTGCTCCTCTTACATTACAGTGTGCAGACAAAACAGACTTGACTGTAATTGATGTATTTCGTTTTGTGAAGTATCATTATTTATATGATGATGTAAGAACATTCCAAAAACTTTTTCTCGCTGCCACTTTTCATCCAGTTGGAATGCTTATTGCCTACTATCTACAATTTGTTTGTAAAATGATACAAATTGGTCTAAGCCCTAAGAATTATATAAAGAATAATAAATTATGTATATATGATTTGGGTGAAAAAATAAAAATGATTTTACAACAGTTTATTAACTTAAAGATTTTTTTTGGTAGTGCAAATTATTATCTCTTATCTATTATTAATAATTTATATGTAATATTATCTTGGGTTCGTGGCATGTCACTTAAAATACCAGATTTACCAAATATATTGTTGAACAAATTAGAATTATTCATGAATAATAATTTATTAAAGTTTAATATAGAATTAGTACCAAACGTTATGGAAGAAAATGTAATGCACATACATAACAAAATAGTTAAAAAAGTAAAGCAAGTTGATACATATCTCCAAGAACTCAGAAAATATACAAATTCATTTGAAATGATTAATGTAATACAATTTTTAGAGAGAATTGTGGTTAGTGACGACAAATTTTTCTTGCAACCAAATTTAATTGGTAAGCATAATTTAATTCTTCTCTATAAAGTACGATCAATTACCTATAAGGTAAATCACGAAAATATGAGAAATCCAACAATTTTTCTAAAAATAACTTATCGAAATTTGAAATTTGTATTTTTCTTAAGATTCAACTTAAGTTTTACTATTTTTAATAAATTGTTATTATTTACAGATCATTTATGCATAGATAATCCGATAGATTATTGTAAGAGTACTAACACTAAATGCGATATTAAGGATGAAAATAATGAATTAAATGTTTACGACGTCGGAAATAATGATGGTTTGGATGAATTTAAAATTACAAATATTGAAAATTTCAATAACGCTTTTTTTAATAGCAAAAAAGAGAAAAGTCTGAATCCATTAATTGACATGAAGGATTCGCCAAAACACATGGTGGATTATTTCATTAGTTCTGAATAAAAAATTATATTTTTGTAATAGGGCTACTATAATACCTTGCTTTTTTTTAAACATTTATATCAAATTTATAATTTCATCACATAATATTTTATTTTATTTTAATATGTATACATTTTTTTTTTCATTTTACTTTTAGTTACAATTTTTAAAAATGTTAAAAAATCATCTTCTTCTTGTCGTGTCCGATTATAAATAATTTTAATAACAATTACATTAATAATTCAAAGTAAAATAAAATCAAATGCAGGTAAATACTTAGATAACAAAATAAATAAATATATATCAAATATGTAATAAACCAAAAATAAAAAGAAAGAATTAAAAATAATTTAAGTGTTATCGATGGTATGGGTAAATATAAATAAATAGATGGTTCTTAGTTATATTAATTATGTGGTTTTTATTATTAAATTATAATAAAAATTAAAATTAAATGTCTGGTCTATAATATTTATTATATGATTTACACATTAATTGTTTCTCTTATTAATTATTAATTTTTCCATTTCATTTTTATTAATGATTTATTACGCAATAGATTGTTGGGGATTCGAAAGCATAGATTAAATTGTACTTACCTTACGTCTTGTGTAATGCAATAATATTCAAATAATCCAATGTTGATTTTGGTTTTAAACGTACTACATATACGATTTACACTATACATCATATAGTCTATATAATTACTTACAAAAACTATTCAAAATTTTAAATAATAAGATTTAATTACACAAATTCAACGACTGATCTTACTTGTAAAAGATTCTAAGCACTCTATATTTTATTATAAATATAATTTTTATTTTATTTTTTACGTCTGTTGAATAAGTAGTTTTTAGAGTATATTTTATTGAGATATTGACACCAATATTTCTTAAATTTTCCTCTGGCCTGGCCAAAAAAAAATTCAGAAATATTTATATCTGTGTAAAAAATTTATCAAGACGAAATTGTGGTGGCCCAATGTGTCCCGGCACTAGAAAGCGCCTTGAAAGGATGCGGCACAATAATCACAAAGACAAAAATTAAACACTAAAAATATATTTGTAAGTTTCTTTGCGCTGTCCGCCGGCGCGATGCTCGTTAAAGCAAAGACATTAAGCTCAAAGACTAGCTACCCAATAAGTATAGAGTTGCAATACACTTAGTCCAATATATTTATTAATAAATTAATTTAATTCTCAGCATTGACTGAAAAAATTGTGACCTATAGCTCTGTCCGCCGGCGCGATGTTCGTTAGAACAAAGACATTAAGCTCAAAGACTAGCTACCCAATAAGAAAAGATCACAATGTATTTTTATTATTAAATAAAATTTAAAGTTGGGTTGGATTTATTATTAAAATAAAATAATTTTAAAAAAAGGTTTAATGTTTAAAATATTATTTGACATTTATTTCCACAATAATAAAAATAAAACATTATTATTTAATGAACAAATTAAATTAAATTAAAAGATTCACCAAAACAAAATTCATCTTAAAATTTCTAAGTGTCTTTTAGTTTTAAAGAAAAATATTCTAAGTCCAAATTAATTTAAAAATTGACTAAGTCCCGGAGAGTGAAATCTTGAGTAGAGTGTCGTAGTATTTGTATATTTAAATATCGCCGAAAGAACTGGTTTAGACGGGGGAAAATGGTTTTTTATAGTTTGAAGGGGGTAGCCCAGCGATCTCTACCGTGATCCTGGAAGCTGAGACTTTGTATTTAATTGGTTAATTAAAAGAGGGTCCTGCGTGTAGGCGTTACTTAATAATTCCTACAAGAGGGAGATTTTTGCATTATTAAAGGGTTATTTTGTATTTTAAATAAGAGAACCCTGTTTTGGTGATTATGTATAATCATAATATATAACATACATGTACAGATGATAACATCGTATTATATGTAATAATATAATATTACAAATAAAAATAATAATAATAAATAAATCAATTTGGTACGTCTAATAATATCACATTTTTGGAGTATTCTATACTTATACTGCGACCAGTAAGTAGCTACCTCTAGAGCATTTGTATTTGTCAAAATCAGATTTCCTTTGGTACATAGTGCTAGATAGTGCTGGAAGATGTCCACCCAACAGAAGTTGTTGTGTGGTCTGAATCAGTTCTTTCGGTTGTAGCTCATCTTGCCATCTTTGCAGTCTAACTTTTTGTGAGGGTTCGTGCAGTTCTTTTGTTGTTTGTATGAAACTTTTTCGAGATTAAGGTCTTGTGCTCGTGATTTCATGTCCGAACATAGGATGTATTTTATCATTTATCTCTTTGGTTTTCTCTATATCGGTGGTTACTTGTCTTTTAATTTTAGGTGGACCTATGCCTGATAGAAGGTATAACTTTTATGTAGGCGTTGGTGTAAGGCATCCCGTTATAGTTCTAAGCTACGGATACATGTTTGGCGTGTCTGGTTTGGCTCCACATTGGACACGCATATGCTTCAGGTGAGAAACATAGGGCTATACCGGTTGTACGCATAGTGTGAGGTCGAACTCTCCATTAGATTCCAGCGAGTTTTTTAAGTAGGTTGTTCCTTGCTTGCACTTTCATTTTAGTTTTGATACAATGTAGCTTAAATGTCAAGATCCTATCTAGGGTGACGCCTAGGTACACGGGGTAATCAGTGTTTTGCAATATATTTCCTAACCATTCTATATTAAGGCTTTTTTTGGCGTCATGGTTTCGTAGGTGGAAGCAACATACCAGTATTTTTTTGCAGTTTGGTTTTAGCTGATTACTGTCATAATAATTGTTCATGACCTTAAGTGCATTTGTTAATTTTTTTCTACATTATCGAAAGTTCTATCTAGGGCCGTGATTGCTAGATCGTCTGCATATAAAAAATGTTTAACGTCTCTCGGAGTTGGCTGGTCATTTGTGTATAAGTTAAATAACATTAGTGCTAACACGCTACCTTGTGGTAAGCCATTTTTAGGGTTCTTTATTTACTCCATTTATCGTTCAGATTTGCCGTAAATGGACGATTTTGTAGTAATGAAGCAACTGTTTGAACGAATTTCCAATCCCTGGTGTAGTAATAGACTTTTTATAGCAGTTTATTATGGTTAACCGTATCATACGCAGCTGTAAGGTCGACAAATACTGCTCCCGTTATCTTATTGTTTTCGAAGCCGTCCTCTTTATCTTGACTATGTTGAGTACCTGGCCCATACATCCTTGCCTGGTCTAAAGCCAGCTTGCTCCGGTATCAACTGTATATCTTAATGAGTTTTTATACGGTTCATAACCATTCTCTCTTATAGTTTGTAGGTGTGGCATAACAGTGATATGGGTCGATAACTTTTTAGATCACTTAGGTCTTTTCCTGGTTTGGGAAGGGCTATTACTTATACTTTCTCCAGCTTTTGAGTACACATTTCCTATGAAGACATATATTTAATAGTAGATATAACCATTGTCTCGCTCCTTACCCAAAGTATTTAATTTGTTCTACTGCAATTTCGTCGTACCTAGCCGCTTTCTCATTCTTCATTTCTTTCAGACTGGCGATGAGTTCATTTATTTGAAAGTCAAGGTGGAAGATATGATATTCATTGTTTTTGTCTTTTATGATTTTTTCTTTCTTGATTTTCCATTTTTAAGTAATTTTGAGGCTATCTGATTAGCATTGATATTTATACAAGTTCTATGTACCGTTGGATCTCCACTGAGCTTTTTCATTAGGTGCCAGGCTTTCTTGCTTTTTTTAATCATATCAGTATTTTTAATAAGATCGTGCCACTTTCTGTTTTTGTCATCTCCAAGCTGTTTAATAAGAATTTCTCCTGCTGCAATAGTGTCGTCACTAAATAGATCGTTTTTAAACAAGTCTTGATATATTTCTATCAGCTTTCCAGTTTTTTTACCTAGGTCTGGAATGTTTTCTTTGCAGCCACGTGGTATGTGTTGTTTAGATATTTTCCTTACTTCATTTGCAAATATTTCGAAGTTTTCTGGTGTTGGTTCTAGGTTCTGAATTTATTTATCAATAGCCTCTCTGAATTTTTCCCAATTAGCTTTCTTATAATTAAATCTACTCTTGAATGGTATCCTTTCAGATCTAATAAATTCGTTTATTTGTAGTTTTAATGCTCTGTGTTGTGTTTTTGGTATAGGAATACATACATCCTTAAGACATTGCTGGCTTACGTTACTACGTACATAGATTATGTTCGTTTTGTATCCTCTTTTCCCAACGCCCACTATTAACTGAATTTGGAAGCTTGGGGTCGTGAGTTAAATCGAGTAGCTCAGTTTCAGTCTATTATTGAACCTTTTCAACGATTTAATCAGTTTCTGAGTATCCTCAGGTAGGACTGTGCTTATTGAAATTTCCAACTACTATTTGTGAGGCTAGTTTCAAAATTAGATGATTTTTCAAAGGTAAAATCAGCGTTCGGTGTCTTGTATATCGATGTAATTGTTCATTTTTTAGTTTCAATGTTAAGGATATCAATGTTATTTGTGTGGCTAAATGAAGCGCTGTCTATGACTAGGTCCGGCTTAGAAAATATTGCACTTCCATAGAGTGCGTTAAGTCCTTCAATAATTAAGTTCATTCCCGGATTCTTGAACGGATATTAGTTTCGACCTGGTGCGTTTCTTACAAACATAAAACATCAAATTGACCTTTTGCGTATAAGGTAACAAGTAGCTCCCCCAGGAATCATCTTAGAAACAATGGACATAATTAGTAAAAAAAAACGGCAATATATTCTTGAGAAATACGTACATAATACTAATTAGAGAAAAATGGAAAATTTTCATTTCCATTGGACATTGTATAATAAATAAATAAAAATCATATTTGTGTAATTACATTTTTTGTTTATATGAACTTTAAAAGTACTTGAAAAAATAACATTTGATATCATAGATATTATTTAAATATAGGAAAAATGTTTGTGTTATAATTATAGGATTACATCCCCATTTTGAATTATGCAAAATTAAAATATAAAAACAGTGGTTAGTTTCAATGAAAATAACAATATGTCTAAAAAACAACAAATACAATCGGCTAAAAATGACAACTTCATTCTAATTGTAACTTTATCAGGTCTTACATATATAACAAAATAGAACATGTTTATAAACCTAACAAAATTGATTCAAAGTCGATTATGCACAATACCAATCGCTAAACTAAACAAATTACAAAATACAGGCTTTTTCACCACTGAATGTTCCACATGAAATCGATACAAAAATTAACTCTAAAAAGCACCGGATTATGATGAAATCTACTTTTGTATTCTTATAGAATTGTCAAAAAAGTTATCAATCATCTAACACAACTGACTATAAATCAAATTCGTCATATAAAATAAATAAAGCAATGGAAGAAAAAAAAGGTTATTACCGTGTATCTGGCACATAACATTAGGTTTACTCATAAAATTACAAAAACAACTACCAAACTCATAGTGTATATTTATGGAGTCTTACTCACTAGAAGACATTTCCGCGTTTTGCACGAATAAGCTTTAACCAATAAAAAAAATATATGAACTGAAGTTCGACAAGTGTTTTGTATTTTGGTCTATGTCTTATACCAACACTACACAGCCCATATTCAGATTAACAGTAATTCAGAGACCTTTATGTTTGCATATTATACTACAATATTTGCGACACATAAAGATTAAAGGATAGTTTCTGATCAAATATAAATAACCATCAACAACATTTCAATAGATAATCCCCCAAGATAATTCATTAAAATATCTGGGAATACACTTTGACTGCCGCTTTAACTGAAAACACCTTGTAAGGTTGTGATATTATCGATACTATCACATAGCTATCACAGATCCCGATTCTTTATTGTCGAATATGACTATCGACAGAAATATTTTCTGTATTGCTAGTTGGTGTATTTATAAATATTAACTCATCAATGTATCTTACGACCACATTTGTGGCAGATCGTCAACGAACTTGCGGCACTTGCTGGACTTTGTACCGTGGCCTATCGCATGCGGTGCTAGTCAGTCAATTTTGGTTTATGGCAACGTGAAATCTAAAACAATATTGTTATCGTTAAGTAAACACTTTTATATTATGCAGCCTATGTCTTTCAATCATCTTAATGACGACCTAGGTTAGATGCGAATGTTCTAAAGATTTATGCACAGTAAATTATTTTAGTATTCAACAATCCGATCGCCCGCACTATTTCCTTTTGTTTTACGGCAAAAATCAGATTGTCAGGTCGACAAGTGGAGAAATATTTTGAAGACAACATAATAATCATAAAAAAATCCATTAGAAGCATAATTTCGCGATTTTGAAGAAAGAACAAAACGAAAATAATAAAAATGAATTATGTAAATGTCTTACTAAGATATAATTCAGTAGTAAACAAAATTAGTCTTCTTTTTCTTTTAACTCGCCTTTATCTCAAAAATCACAGTCATGTGTATATGACCTGGGTAGGTTTGCAAACATGAATGGTAAAACAGCTACCACACAAGTTATCCGGTTGGTATCAAACACTTTATTTTATAGGACTTCTCTGTCTCTAACTACTTTATTTCCTCTCAACTTTTGTACCCGCATACATCCGAGATAAGACAAACCATCTAAGTTCTGTTCAAGACTTCTCATACATTTTGACAAAATTTTACACAGGCTGTCGACGCTAGCTCATTAGTTGTTTCTTTCGACTAAAAGAGGTGCCGTGGAAATATTTTTATCTCCTTTTTATAGAGAAGTAAACAAAATTAGTAATTCAGATATATATTATGTAGGATTCCGGTGCGAGTGATCATATGATTAGTAGGAGAAATTGATTCAGAAGCTATGGGTCGTTTGAGATTCAATTGAAGGTGAATACAAAGTAATGATAATAGTGTCCCAACGAGCAATGATGTTGTGAAAAAAAGGTGGAAAGAGTATTTTGAAAAATTATTGAATGACGAGTATCAAAGAGAGACATTAAAGGATATCTTCTGGAACCAGAGGTTGGAAGATTTAATTAATGAGAAAAAGGTATGGGAGACTGTGGCATCCATGAAAAAATATATATCAGTAGAACCAAATGAAGTGCCAGTAAAAGTATGGAAAATGGTAGTGTTGGCATAAGGTGGTTGAAGGATCTTTTTAATAAAATCCTATTAGAAGGGAAAATGTCAAAAGAATGTAGGAATAGTGTTGTGGTACCGATATTTAAAGTTAAAGGAGTTATACAGGAATGTGGAAATTATAGTCATAGTATGAAGATATGGGATAAAGTAATAGATAGGAGAATGAGAAATGAGACATCCTTATCTAAAAACCAGTTTGGATTATGCTTGGAATGTCAACAATGGAACCATTATTATTGTGTCAGTCAACAAATAAAAAAGTGTAGGGAAAAGAAGAATAATCTGTGTATGATATTTATAAATTTGGAGAAAGCGTTTAATAGAGTACCGAGAAAGGTTTTAAAGTGTCTAGGCTATTTAATGATGAGTAGCCTCAGCCTACCTCCCTCTTCCTACGGCTTTCCACGGGGTAGAAGCCACCTCATCCAAGGCGACCCGCATAACTATGAGGTATGCGGGCCGTTGGGTAGTCTTTTTGAAAAAGTGGTCATTAATGAGAAAAGGAGTCCCGAAGAGTTACATTAATATAATAGAAAATATGTATTATGGCACAAGTACCAGGGTTTTAAGGTAAGAGTAAGAGTGCACCAACTTTCTGCTTTTATAGTTAATAAAATTCTGATTTTATAATTTTCTATAGTGATAGATGAAATTACTAGAGACATATAAGGGGAGGTGCTATGATACATGTTGTTCGCTGACAATATAGTGTTAATAGGAAAAATTAGGAAATAAATTATTCAGTTCCTGAGGAAAAGGGATTAAGAATAAACAGGAGTAAGACAGAGTATATAGAGTACAAGTTTGATATAAGAGAACAATAGGTAGGTGAAATGAGGAGATCAGTGACAATAGGCGAGGACATGATAGGAGAGTTAACATACAGGATTATGTGCGGGTGGGTGAATTGGAGAGAAGCATCTGGCTTAATATATGATAAGAGAATTTCAATGAGTTTGAAAGGTTAGTTCTATAATACTGTAGTAAGACTAGCTATGATATATGATTCAGAGTATTGGGTAGTTGACAAAAGAATAAATCAGAGATTAAGTGTAGCAGAGATGAGAGCGCTTAGATGGATGAGTGGAGTTACTAGTGAAGATAGAATAAGTAACGAACATATAAGATGGATTATAGGTGTAGCGTCATTCGTGTATAAGATGAAAGTAAATAAACTTAGATGATTTGGTCATGTTATAAGGAAAGTGGAATCTAAAGCTGTAAGAACATTTAGGAAAATAAATTTTGAGGAAGAAGAGATAGTGGAAGACCAAAAAAAAAATGGAGAAATGTTATTGAATGCGACATGAGGATGGCTAATGTGTGCGTAGATGATGTGGTAGATCGTGTCGAGTGGCAGTTTAGCATAAGGGTGCACGACCCCAAGTAGTTGGGATAAAGGTGAGGTAAAAGAAGCAGAAAAACAACAAGGCACACAACAATGGCTGGGTATATCGAACCAAACTTATGAAAAATAGAAAAGTTGATAGATTTATAGCCAGACTAGAAATAAAAGGCTATGTTCAAGTTTCACTAACTGGATCTAAATTTATCAGGATACACATAAACAAGGGAAGTTCTATAAAAAAATGAGTAAGAAAATTATTATATTAAATTTAGATAACAAGACCAAATATAACATTTGCTGTAGATCTTATAGGTCGCTATTCGAAAAAGTCCCTGATAATACATTGGTATGCGGTAAAACATATTTTAGATTATATAATAAGAACGTTTAACTACGGTTTAATTTTTGATTGTAAGGTCAAACTAAAGTTACTTGATTACAGTGATGTAGACTATGACTATGTAGACAAATAAAAAAGGCAATCAGAATCTGGATAAATGTTGTGGGTTAACATAATTTCAAAAATATAAGGAAAAAAATGTATAATGTATAATTAAGAAAACGAGTAAAATTAAATTCTCTACCCTGAAGAATACTCTACAAACAAATTAGTATGACAATAATACATCATTACCACCCGACTGTAGTGAAAAATGAGATAATTTTCCTTAACCAACTATTGAATTATAATTGATAAAAGTGTATAACTCTGAGAAAAATTGTAGAATAATTTATTTAGCATTTTTATATTAATTATTCATAATAGAACCTTATATGAATAATTAGTACAACGAAATATTTTTAAATAATAGATATTGGGTTTATATTTTGACATTGTATTAATTTAATACGATTACATGTTTTTTACTTTATACACTTATTATTCTTATTTTAAAGAAGTTTTTATAGTACAACAGCTGTCATTAAAAAAAACGTAAAAATTAAAACGTAAAATATAACAAAAACGTTATGTTTAAGTATTATATATAATATATATGTGTATACAGGGTGGAACGGATCTAACTGACAACTCATTTAACTTATGACGTACATAACATTTTATACTTTTTTTTTTAATCAATTTTTACAATATAGAACTATATTGAAAATATGCTTTATGTTATTTTTTGCAATTACAAGAAATATTTTAAAAATTAATTTTTTTATTAAATTTATTTTTAAGATTTTAAGATAACCACTTTATAGATAAGTTTTAAAGAAAAATTGTGATACCAAAAACTCTTACTTTAATCCAGTAGTTACGTTTGTACAGCATTTTGAAATTTGTTAAATTTTAATTTTTTTTACAATTTTCCTACGGTATCAAATGTTAGTCCATATTATGTGAAGTACAGAAGTAAATACTTATTACATTATTTACTGGTAACAGTACGCGATTTCTTTTCCATGAAAATTATTAACACTTGAATAAGCATTTGTAATTGACATAAAAAAACATTTAGTAGTATAATTCAGATTATTAAAAAAAATTATAGAAACATTGTCTAAAACATGTTGAATTATTATTTAAATAAGTTCATATATTATAAATTGAAACGTGAATAAGTGCATTTATTATCAAATCTCCTAACAAGGAGTATTCTATAATAATATGATTACAATGATAGAATCAAGCAAATTAATAATTTTTATCACTTTTAACTTGACCAACCATGGAACACTCGTAGTTTACATACGATGATGTCTAACTTTAGTAATAAAGATTAGAGATAATCATTTCTGTATAAAGCGCGTTAAACGTTATTATTATCCACGGAAAAGAAATTGCGTACTATTACCAGTAAATATTGTAATAAGTGTTTACTTTTGTACTTTACATAATATTGACTGACATTTGATACCATAGGAAAATTGTATAAAAAATTTTAATCTAACAAATTTCAAAATGCTGTATAAACGTAACTACTGAATTAAAAAAAGAGTTTTTGGTATCACAATTTTTCTTTAAAAATTATCTATAAAATGGCTATCTTAAAATCTTAAAAAAATTTAATTTTTAAAATATTTTTTGTAATTGCGAAAAATAACATAAAACATATTTTAAATATAGTTCTATATTGTAAAAATTGATAAAAAAAAAAGTATAAAATATGTATGTAGATCATGTTATATGAATTATCAGTTAGATCCGTTCCACTCTGTATATTATATTTATATAGTATTATAAATATTCATATAATTATAGGATAAATCTTACTTTTACAATATACATTATATAAAACGAAAATCACACCATATGGAGTAAATTATAATTTATAAAAATTAAAATACAATGTAATTAAATTATATTTGAAATGCACTTTATAAATGTTGATATTAGAATTTAAAATTTTAACAGTAATGAGGAATACTAAGAAGTTATTATTAAATTACATTATTTTGTCTATATTCATTAATGGAGTTATATTGTAATTGTATCAATACATAAATGAGTCAATAAGTTAAAGCTAAATTATGTCTTCAAAGTGATGAAAATTAAGACTTGATTGTGTTGTTTGTATAATGAATATTACAGATAACTCCATTACAGAACTCCATAATAGTTATTTATGACTTATAAAATTTATAGGTCTCTCAAAATTTAATGTCAATATTATTGTTTTATTTCAAATTGTAATATTAAATTAAATTATAATAAAAATTAATGATAAATAAAATATTTACGTTTGTACAAAGCTAAATTGAAAAAAATTACCATTTAACAAAAAGTATAAAATATTAATTTAAATTTTAAAAAGCAACTATGATAAAAAATAGATAGTAAACATTAAAATATTCAACCAGTAACAAATAATTAATCAAATAATTTCAATACAAACAAAAAAAATACTAAAAATCTAATAATAAAATATTTACCATATAAAATGAACTGATTTTTTAAAAGTATTTTGTATTAAATTATAATATTATTTTATTTATAAAATTTTTTATAATTAAAAAAAATGTTTTTAATTGCTATTTTATCAATTTTATTATTTAATTTCAATACGATGAAATCTGTCCACAATGAACGGCATTGTAATTTTTCTAGATACATGTTGAACTATTTTAAACTAAATGAGCACTATTTGTTACAAATGTATAAAAATTTTGATATGTATACCAAAGAAGATTTAAAAAAATATGGACGAGCTTTTCAAACTCATGGCGATGTCGTATTGTTGATGATTGAAGATCTACACAAAATTAATAAAAATATTGTTGCATATGATTTGATGACAGTAAATTTATATTTAAATAATAATTCTGGTTCGATAAATGTAATGTATAAATATCAGGCAGGTAATAATATTGATAAAAATAAAGTGTTTCTTGGTATACAAGGATTAAAATTACAAAATTATTCTATGATGAAAACATTGACACATTTTATAGATAGTTTTTGTGTTAAAATACCAATACCGTATTTTGTCCAGTATCCTAATGAATACATAACTCAACAATTAAAGATTGACAAATTAGTCGATATTACTGAATATTTAAGAAAAAAAATAATTAAAGAAATAGATCCTGACATAATTAAAAAAAGTAATATGACAATATTTCATCCAAAAAATCAGTTATTTTATAATATTATGTTAAACAAGTCTGATAAAAATTTAGCAAAAGGTACTGAATTAAGACAACATCAAGAATTTGTTAATGGTAAACCAAAATACATTTTAGACCTTCTTCGATTTGCTCCTCTTAATATACAGTGTGCCGACAAATCTGACTTGACTATAACTGATGTATTTCGTTTTGTGAAATATCATTATTTATACGTTGATGTAAAAGTATACCAAAAAATTTTATTCGCTGCCACTTTTTATCCTGTTGGAATACTTATTGCCTACTATATACAATTTGTTAGTAAAATGATACAAATTGGTCTAAACCCTAAAAATTATATAAAGAATAATAAATTATGTATATATGAGTTGGGTAAAAAAATAAAAATGATTTTACAACATTTTATTGATTTCAATATTTTTATGGGAACCGCTTATGATTATCTTGTATCTATTATTAATAATTTATATATAATATTATCNCGCTTATGATTATCTTGTATCTATTATTAATAATTTATATGTAATATTATCTTGGGTTCGTGGCATGTCACTTAAAATACCAGATTTACCAAATATATTGTTGAACAAATTAGAATTATTCATGAATAATAACTTTTTAAAGTTTAATATAGAATTAGTACCAAACGTTACGGAAGAAAATGTAATGCACATACATGACATAATATTTGAAAAAGGAAATCAAGTTGAATTATATCTCCAAAAACTCCATAAATATAGAAATTCATTACATTCGATTTTTGTTACGCAATGTTTAGGAAATATTACGAGCAAAGTCCACAGAAGATTTTTACCACAAAATTTAATTGGTAAGCATTTATTTTCATTTATTTTTACTCTAAGGCATGATTTTATAAGAAATTAAATATTCTTTATAGGTAAATTTCGAAAATATAATTATTATTATATTTAACATATTGCATTACTTTAATAATTAAAAATTATTTTTAAATTATTGCTAGAAAGTTATTCTACAGTTTTTATATAAAAAATAACGTATTTGTAATACACGGGAAAAAATGTACAATTTTAATAGTTTATAAGTAGGTATTTTTAAAAAATTTTAGAAAGCTATTTTGAGGATACATTTTAAGGAACACTTGATAAGTAAAGTTTTACTTATAAAAAATATAAACTGTAATAAAATATCTAGAGTATTTTAAATTTGTAGAAATTGTTGGTTGTATATTTAATGGTACTCAACTAAACTAATGTTCTGAATAAGTTATTCATTAAAAAAAAATGTATGATGATTGTTGATATTGAATTAAATGTTTATAGACTATATCTTTCTTTGATAAAACGCTAATCTAAAATGTTATTTAACTATGATTCAATAGGAAGAAATTTTGATATAAAACTTTTATAAATACTAACTTAAGATTTATTTTTATTTACAGATCATTTATGCACAGATAATCCGATAGATTATTGTAAGAGTACTAACGATGAATGCGTTATTAACGATGAAAGTAGTGAATTAAATATTTACGACATCGGGAATAATGATGGTTTGGACGAATTTAAAATTACAAATATTGAAAATATCAAAAACGCAATTTTTAATAGCAAAAAAGAGAAAAGTTTAAATCCATCAATTGACATGAAGGATTCGCCAAAACACATGGTGGATTATTTCATTAGTTCTGCATAAAAAATTATATTTTTGTAATAGAGCTATTATAATACCTTGCGTTATTTTAAACATTTATATCAAATTTATAATTTCATCACATAATAGTTCATTTAATTTTAATATGTACTTTTCATTATACTTTTAGATAACAATTTTTAATAATTTTATGGAATCATCTTAGAAACAATGGACATAATTAGTAAAATGAAACATGGTTATATATTCTTAGGACATTTGTATATAATATTAACTAGAGAAAAATGGAAAATTTTCATTTTCATGAACATTGTTCAACAGGAAAATAAAACCCTATTTCGTGATCTTAATTTTATGAAAACTATAAAATTCTGAATTTTTAATTTAAAAATCATATTTGTGTAATTTAATTTTTTGTTTATATGAACTTTAAAAGTACTTGAAAAAAAAAATTTGATAGCATAGATATTATTTAATTATAGGAAAAGTGTTTGAGTTATAATTATAGGATTACATCCTCATTTTGAATTATACAAAATTAATAGAGACTTATTTTTGTCCAGAAAATTACTCGATGTATCGATGACCTAGTCTTTTATCATAATCGGTTGTTGAACGCATTACGAGTAACCTACCGGTCACTCGAATAAATGGTAGCTATGTGAGTCCTAAGTCAATAGTCTTAGCAAATCCGCGATGCACCGTGCCATTTAAATCGACTTGATAACGGTTCAGATCACTTCTACAATTTGATGCATACCGGGAAAATAAGTTCACGATCAGACGGTTCTGTATTCCAAGAAACAAAGTTCAGATGGGTTATTGCTAGTTCATAAGAATAAGCGACTCAATAGTATGAGTCTACAAACGGCAGTATTCCTTACGGTCATTGACGATGCTTAACCGTCACTAGAACATATATATATATAGTAAGTTTTGATATTTAAAAGAGTACACAGCAAAAATTCATGGACTTCAGAAGAAAATGTGTACGAAAAATATTTTGATCGGGCTGTTCAAAGTTCAGTTGCCATTCAAAGTAATGTTATTCAATTAGGTAACTCATACAATAGATAATAAATATAGTTTAAAAAAACTAAAAAAACACGCTTTTAAAGCACATCGAACTAAAAATTATTTTAAACGCTTTCATCACAATAATACTAGTATTTTTTTTCATAATTATTTTTAACTTTTTAGTTTGATGTACTTTAAAAGCGTGTTTTTTTAGTTTTTTTAAACTATATTTATTTTTTACTTTTTAGTTCCATGTTATGATAGTAGTTACTATCAATATCATGGTGATAACGGGTAACGGGAAATCAGGGTTCGATTCCGGGGAGGGAGTCTGAAAAACGGCTCCCACATCCAAGGAAAACAGCGGGCGCGTAAATTACCCACTCCCGGAACATGGAGGTAGTGACGAAAAATGACGATACGGAAATCATCCTTTGTAATCGGAATGAATGAGTTCTATATCTCTAAATAAGAATAAAGTGTGTTAATATATATTTTTAATAGTAATTAGAGTATATATACAGGGTGTTCAGTAAGTCAGGAAACGGGTTTCTATTGTTCTCATTGTTTGTAACAATGAGAACAATAGAAACCCGTTTCCTGACTTACTGAACACCCTGTATACATGTAGAGCGACTTAAGTACGTAAACGTATCATGCACGAGGTATAGCCGTGTTTTGTGGGCGGGCGGGTCGGACTAACGTTATACCTGAGGTTTAAACGGCGGTAGGAATATATACGTAAGCTGTATGCACGTGGATGATATTGGTCAGTCAAAATAAAAATTTGTTTATATATATATAATATTGATGACACGCACGTGTGTACGGGTACGATAACCAAAAATAAATTTATACAGGAATAGTATTGCCGGCGTGTGACGAGCGAGGCGCGGGGTGGGGTGAATGCGTTATGACAGTCTAGTCTAGACAACGGAATATGCGATAACGCGTGGCGTTTGGAGAGTTACATACATACAGGTGAAACTAATTTAAGCGTGTTAAAAAAACGATTTTTATCGATAGAACGGCGTCTACAGTCAAATTCCGATATGCGGGCAGAATATTCAAAATTCATGAACGAATACGAACAGATAGGGCACATAGAACTTGTGACTGATCAGGAGCGAAATAAAAAGGAGTTACGCTGTTGTTATTTACCTCATCATGATGTCATGAATAATTAATAAACAAATCTTCGACTCCTCGTTTTTGACGCATCATGCTCGGGTCTTAGTCTTAATGACGTATTATTAAAGGAGCCCGTCATCCAGGACGATCTACTTTATATTCTGATTCGGTATCGTAAGTGTACTGACAGCGGATATCGAAAAAAAATATGTACTGACAGATAAAAATCGGCGAGTGCCATCGTGAGGATTCTTGAACGTGATAATCCAAAGGTGCCACTGAGAATCTACCGCCTGCGAACTGTGACGTACAGTACAATAAGTGCAAGTTATTCGTCAACAACTTGCCTAGAAAAGTTGGCAGAATGTGAATTCATTCGATATCCCTTGACGCGTATCAATCATTGGTTATTGACTTTTTGGCGGTGCAATGAAACGGACAGAGGCATTAACATTAAGAGACAATATTATTGCATTCGTGAAATGTGTCTAGATTTACATAGTAAATGGTCGTCGAACGACAACAGTTTAATAAGTAATTTATTTACTACTGTATACGACACAGACAGCGACGTCCCGCTCGTTATCGCTCACGACACGACAACAATATTTGCACTTGTGTTGGGACCCGCCATCGGATTCATTTAAATGTACAGTAAGTGAAAACAATAAGCGTACAATCTTATCGAATATAAGGACAATTTTCGAACCCTTGGTTTGCTCGGATCGACGTTATTGGTTGCAAAAATGATCGTGTAACGTTTATGGCGTATTCGACTTGGATGGGACGAACCCGTTACGGTAGAAGTTGCTGGTAAATGGCGTAAGTACAGTACACAATTAATACGAGTTCAGTATTCCGAGACATGTGTTGTGTGAATTACAGCTAAACGGCTTTGCCGATTTATCTATTAAAGCGTATGGTGCATGTATTCACATTAGATTGTCGTTACAGTAGATTTGATGAAAACGATTGTCACACGGCGAGTTTATTACAAGCGAAGTCCAAGGCCGCGTCAATAAAAACTACATCACTGCTTCGACTTGAATTGTGTGCAGCGCTAATATTAACAGGTACTGGAAGCCGACTAGTGCCGAAGTTGAAATGCAAAATTGATCGGCAACTTTATTGAACTGGTTCAAGCACAACACTCGCTTGGATTTCACCTCAATCTCAATCTGACAAATGAAAAACATCCGTGTTGGTAATTTTTTATCATATTTCGTGCGCTTTTAAACAAAACATATCATGATAAACCATATGGGTGCTATAAATATCTTATGGTATTATTCTCATGTGTATAATTTTAATTAATATACTTGTCATTTTTCATTTCATAAAGCGGTGAACAAAAATATATCATAGACTTTTTTGTGAGTACAGTTCGTACTAGTTTAATTACTTACGTTAATATACACTTTATATACTAATATACCGTAACAGATGAACGATCTGTCGGTTAAAAAATATTGTTTATGTTAAACTTATACTTATATTAATTATGTATATCCTTATTTACTATATTTTTTAGCTTCGATGCGAAGCTGAGAAGGTATTAATTTTACCATGATGTGTTTATTTTTTTTTTGTGTCTGTTGCCACTATTTCTCAGCTCTCATTAGACCGATTTCTTTTAACAATACGTCAAAAGATCACAAATCGTATCTAGTTGAAGACATTACCCTTAAAAATTGAAAAATTTTTCCTCGTTCCCCGCAAATGGGGAAATCTCCAAAAAAATTACAATTTTTTAAATCGGTAAATTTTGTCATTTTTTTCACTTTTATTTTTTAAAACTTCCATATTTTTTTCAAAAATCAACGAATTAACATCATTTTTTTTATATTAAAACCTTAGATATTTCCTTTTCATTTGATATCATTTTTTTTAGCAAAAAATGTAAAACTTGCAAAACAAATCAGCTTCTATCGTGATGCTTTTTGTATTTAAAACTACCATAACTTATTGAAATATTAATAACAACAAAATAATATTTTTTTATATTGAAACCTTGGGTAATTTCCATTCATTTGATATCATTTTTTTTGAAAATCTAACACTATTCAACTCGCAGGGGAGGATTTAAAATAGCAACTTTTTTACAAACACTAACTTTTTCAACTTAACTTTTGAAAATATTCCTGAAATATTCACAGTTTTATTTAATCTTAAATTAAAGCTTATATTATATACTTTACTATGAAAGAAAAAAAATTCGAAATATACATATTCTTGTTGGTGAAAATGGCTACCGTAATCAAGAATATGCTATTTTTGTGTTAAAATTCTGTGTTTTGTATTTTATTTTATTTTAAAATATCCTACAAGGGGAATACACTGACTTTTATGAATATTATATAATTTAATAGACATAGAAAAAAAATGTATAAGACATAAGAAATTAAACTTATTTAAATATTTTTACTTTTTTAATGTCGAAAAATTAATATTTAAATTTGAATTAGCTTAAATTGCTTATTTTATCATGCGACGAAAGCAACGAACAGTTGCCGAATCGGTAACACTTGTGTTTTTCATGCTTAAGGTACGAGGTTTGAATCCACCTGTGGCTATTAACATTTTGCATTTTTTTTCGAGTTAAAAAAAAATTTCAAATTATTTGATTTTTATCTCATTTAGATTCAATAACTACAATAAATATCAAGGATCCCATCACTATAGTCTCCCCTTGTGAGAAGAAATTTCTTATTCATGATAATGTCATTTTACTATGTGGTTTTTTTTGTGGCTACGATTTATTTTGCCAACCCTCACTTGACCTACTTTTTTTAACGATACATCAAATGATTACAATTGGTATTTAGTTGAAGATATTACCCTTAAAAATTGAAAAAAAATTACTTATTTATATAAAAAGTAGCTTAGCCAGCTTTTTCCATACAAACAATTAAAATCATTCATTTCTAATATTTTTAAAGTATTTATTGTCGATTTGATATGATAAAAGTATTCAACTACAAAAGTAAATAATTTTACTTTGTAATTTATTAATTTTTTAGCTCTATTTGTGTGTGCTACTACCTGTCTATAATATTCCAAATTTTTTTGTAATATTTTGCTATATAAAATACAAATCTAAAAAAAAAATTATTTTTAGTTTCGCCTGAATTTAACGATGGATTTTTACAATTATAATCAAATTTTATAATACGCTTAATTGAGTAGATTATGATTGAGTAGAGCGCTTATGATAAATGAAGGGAAAACTAAATATTTAAATAATGGCAGTTGGTGAAGGTAATCAATTACACCAAAACAGAAATTTGAACATTGAAAATTATCGTTTCGAAAAAGTAGAAAGCTTTAAATATCTAGGACTGTATATAAATAGTCGCAATAATTACCATGAGGAAATAAACCTGAGAGTAAAAGCTGGAAACCGATGTTATTTCACGTTACAGAAAACCTTCAGGTTCTTTAAATTTGTCTTCATGATGAAAATGACTACCGTATTTAAAAATATGCTATTTTTGTGTTAAAATTCTAGGTTTTGTATTTTCTTTTAAAATACCTGAAAAGGGGAGTACACCGATTTTCATAAATATTATAAGAATCAAATTGATATAACATAGACAGTTAATCTTATTTAAATTTATAATCACTGTCAGATATCATCTATAATTGTCCCAAGTTTAGAAATGATTTATATAGCAACATGATGTTACCAACAAATTTGGAATATGTCATTTTCGTTATTTTTAACATATTAATAATCAAAATCAATATTAATTTAAAACAATTTTTTTTTGTTCTTCATTTTTTTTTATACATATAAATACTTATTTTTTAATAATAAGTAATAATGTTAAAACTTAGAAGTGATAGAAAAAGTCTAATTGTACATTTGAAACACTTTGCGTAAAGTTGATTTAGAAAAGTATATTTTTGTTTCTGATGAAAGTTCCTTGTAGTCCAGTGTATAAAACTTATAACTTTGTTATAAGCAACAAACATTTTTTATTGAAAAGTATTGCATCAAGCCCTTCTAATTTTAATATGCGTTAAAAGTAAAGAAATACGAACTACTTTATTATTTTTATATCTCCGTAAAAATTACAATATTTTATTATTGAATATCAATTTCATACTAAACTTAAATATTATTATTATTATTTATATATATATTACAATTATAAATCAAATAACTAATTGGAATAAAATTAAGGGAATAAGAGTTATTGTTGCTTTTAAAATAATCTACCAATTTCTTAAAATTAAACACAATCTACAGATTTGGATCGAAGCGTTTCTTATAATAGTGATTTTAATCACTGTCAGATATCATCTATACTTGAACCAACTATGCCTTGTCCATATTGTGCCGCAACCCCACTTTGCTACCGATTTTTTAAAAAAAATTTTAACTTATAGAACGTAACATAAGCTTTAATTTAACATATATTTTAAAGACGTAGTATTTTAAACAGGTAATTTGAAAAAGTTCTACTTTTTATATGTATTTTTCAAGTTTTGAATGCCCCCATTATAAGGGTAAATAAACCTATTTAAAAAAAAGTATGTCGGATGATAGAGGTTATATATAAAGTATTTAGAAACTAAATTTTGTGTTGATCTATTTATTTTTCAAAAAGTTAAATTATTTCAAAGTTGAAAATATCTAAGGTTTCAATATAAAAAAAATTATGTTGATTTATTAATTTTTGAAAAAATTATGGAAGTTTTAAGAAAAAAATATTTAAACATAAATATTATTATTATTATTTATATATATATATATATATTACAATTATAAATCAAATAACTAATTGGGATGAAATTATGAAAACAAGATTTATTGTTGCTTTTATTATAATCTACCAATTTCTTAAAATTAAACACTATCTACAGATTTGGATTGAAGCGTTTCTTATGATAGTGATTTTAATCACTGTTAGATATCATCTATACTTGTATCAACTATGCCACGTCTATACTGTGCTGCGACCCCTCTGTGCTACGGTTTTTTTTATTTTTTTATTTTATAAATTATCCGTAAAATTTACAAAACTAAATTATTAAATATTAATTTCATACTGTATTTAATTTCTTTAATAGATATTTAATCAAATATTACACTTATAAATCATAGAACTACTAATTAGAGATAATGAAGGAAATAGGAGTTACTGAAAATTTCCCATTTTACTCTAATTAGTATTACGTACATAGTTCCTTAGAATTTATCACCGAATTTATACAAATTATTTTATTAAAATATATAAAGTAACGTAATAACGTATTATATTAGTGTTTTATTATTTAAATATATAATTTTTTATTAAGGACAAATGAAATAATCCACCATGTGTTTCGGCAAATCCTTCATGTCAATTAATTCATTCAAACTTTCATTTTTTTTGCCTTTGCAGACAGGGTTTCTGAACTTTTCTATATTTGTAGTTTTAAATTCATCCAAACCATCATTATTTCCAAGATCATGAACACTTAATTCACTATTGTCATCGTTAATAACGCATTTATCTTTAGTACTGTTAGAATAATCTATTGGATTATCTGAACATAAATGATCTGTAAATAAAAACAATTTACCAAAAATAGTAAAACTTAGGTTAAATCATAGGGAAAATAGGAATACTAATCTTAATAGTTTTTATTAGGAGTAAAATAACCAACATAAAAAAATACCTTATTTAAAACGCCATTAAATAGTTAGGATAATAGTTTAAATTTATAAATTTTTATAACTTTGATGTGTTGTTGAAAAGTTATTGGTTTAATACTTTAATTTTTTTAGTAGAATAAATTTTATAAAAAAAATTTAATATCAAAATTTCTTATTGTTTTATTGTAGTTAAATATCTAGACAATTTTCATTTGGTTTTTTATCAAAGAGAGAAATCATATATAAATATCAATTATTATGCTTTTGCAAACATTTGTTGACTGAACTCAGTCCGACGCTATTAATAGTATTGGATAAAATTACGAGTGTTCATTAAAGTGATAATAAATTAATTATTTTTTTAAATTATCTACAAAATAGCTTTTAAGAAATTTTTTTTAAATATTTTACATAAACATTTAAAATAGTACATATTTTTCCGTATATCAAAAATATGTTATTTTATATATAAAAACAGTAGAATAAGTTTCTAATAGTAGTTTAAAAATTAAAATAACACAATATGTTAAATTTAATAAAAGTTGTTTGATTTGTCATATTTTCACAATTTACCTCATATGTAACTTACAATTAATCATTCTTTATAGAAAAAAATTAAATAAATGCTTACCAATTAAATTTTGTGGTAAAAACTTTTTATTGACTTTAACTTTAATATTTTCTAAACATTGCGTAACAAAAATCGAATGTAATGAATTTCCATATTTATGGAGTTCTTGGAGATAAAGTTCAACTTGATTTCCTTTTTCAAATATTATGTCATGTATATGCATTACATTTTCTTTCGTAAAGTTTGTTTCTAATTCTATATTAAACTTTAATAAATTATTATTCATGAATAGTTCTAATTTGTTCAACATTTTATGTGGTAAATCTACTACTTTAAGTCGCATGCTACGAATCAAAGATAAACACATATGGAAACTATTTTTTATAGATACAAGAAAACCATTTTCGTATCCAATAAAAATATTTAAATCAATAAACTGTAGTAAAATCATTTAAATTTTTTCACCCAAAACTTCTGTGTATAATTTGTCATTCTTTATGTAATTTTTGGGGTTTAGACCAGTTTCAATCATTTTACATATAAAATATAGGTAGTTAGCTACAAGCATTCCAACAGGATAAAAAGTAGCTATATATGAAATTTTTTGGAATGTTCTTACATCAACGTATAAATAATGATATTTCACAAAACGAAATACATCAGTTATAGTCAAGTCAGATTTGTCGGCACACTGTATATTAAGAGGAGCAAATCGAAGAAGGTCTAAAATGTATTTTGGTTTACCATCAACAAATTGTTGGTGTTGTCTTAATTCAGTACCTTTTGCTAAATTCTTATCTGATTGGTTAATCATAATATTATAAAATAACTGATTTTTTGGATGAAATATTGTCATATTGCTTTTTTCAATTATGTAAGGATCTATTTCTTTAATTATTTTTTTTTTAAAATATTCAGTAATATTGACTAATATGTCAATATTTAATTGTTGAGTTATGTACTCATTAGGATACTCAACAAAATACGGTATTGGTATTTTAACACAAAAACTATCTATAAAATGTGTCAATGTTTTCATCATAGAATAATTTTGTAATCTTAAACCTTGTATACCAAGAAACACTTTATTTTTATCAATATTATTACTTGCCTGATATTTATACATTACATTTATCGAACCAGAATTATTGTTTAAGTATAAATTGACCATCATTAAGTCAAATGCAACATAATTTTTATTAATTTTGTGTAGATCTTCAATCATCAACAATACGACATCGCCATGAGTTTGAAAAGCTCGCCCATATTTTTTTAAATCTTCTTCGGTATACATTTCAAAATTTGTAAACATTTGTAACAAATAATGCTCATTAAGTTTAAAATAGTTCAACATATATCTAGAAAAATTACAATGCCGTTCATTATCGACAGATTTCACAGTTTTGAAATTAAATAATAAAATTGATAAAATAGCAATTAAAAACATTTTTTTTCAATTATAAGGAAGTTTTATAAATAAAATAATATTAAATTTAATATAAAATACTTTTTAAAAATCAGTTCATTTTATATGGTAAAGATTTTATTATTAGATTTTTAGTATTTTTTTTATTTGTGTTGAAATAATTTGATTAAATATTTGTGACTGGCAAAGTTATTTTGATGTTTCCATATATTTTTTATATAATAACTATTCAGAAATTCAGACATTTTTTTATAATTTTAGTTAAACGGTAATTTTTTTCAATTTAGCTTTGTATAAATGTCAATATTTTATTTATCATTAATTTTTATAATAATTAAATTTAATATTACAATTTGAAATAAAACAATAATATTGACTTTAAATTTTTAAGGACCTATAAATTTTATAATTCATAGACAACCTTAAAAAAATTTAGTTAATTTTGTAAAATTGTTGTTATATGGAGTTCTGTAATGGAATTATTTGTAATATTCAAAGTACAAACAAGACAATCTTGTTTTGTTTTTCATCACTTTGAAAACTTAACTTAGCTTTAACTGATTGACTCATTTATGCCTTGGTCCAATACAAAACACCTCCATAAATTAACATAGTTTAATTTTAACTTTTTAGCATTCAGTGGCGTCGGAACCTGTTTTTACATGGGGCACATAAATTTAATGACCAAAATACGGTCCTCTTGATTGTTACTAAGCTAAAAAGCGGGATAAGCTATTTTTTGGTGATTTTAGTGATCACATAAAAAAAAACCCGGTAATTTATAAATTTTAGTCTTAATAACACATATTTTAGCTTCGATACGAATTGTAATCATTTGAAGTATCGTTGAAAAACGTAATCAGAGAAAAACGATCAGAGAAAACAAATAATAGTCACAAAAAAATACCTTCTCAGCTTTGCATCGAAGCTAAAACCTAAAATAATTGTAATATGAATAAGAAATTTCTTTACACAAGTTTTACCGACCGGCAACCGTACCTCGCTTCCGTAAGAATATCAGTATTTTTGGAACACTTTCAAAAATTAAATTGTAAATGTCCTAGTTTCAATACGCATGTGTTAAGTTGTGACCCCCTTGTATAAAGGGATATGATCCGATTTAAAAAAAAAGTGTGTCTGATGTAAGGGGTATAATAGTTATTTATAAAATAATAATAATATTGATCCAAACATTTTTCCAAAAGTTATAGCAATATAAATCTAAAAATATAAAATATAAAATCGAGAATTTTTTCACGGACATCGTACGTTTTTCTTTAACTTTGATGTCCGTTTTCCTCATAAAGTCAAGTCTAGAGGTCAAATTTTTTTTTTAAATTAAAGTATACTTCATAAGCTTTAATTTAAGGTATATATAAAAGTGTTAGTCTTTCCGGAACATTTTCAAAAGTTAATTTTTTGTGAAAAAGTTGCTATTTTGTAACCCTTTCTGTGGGCTGATAAAGGGTCAAATGTTCACAAAAAAATATCAAATGATAGGTAAATATCTAAGGTATCTATAAAAAAAAATATATAGATTAGTTCATTTTTAAAAAAGTTATGGCAGTTTTAAGTAAAAAAAATTTCGAAAATTTCGAAAATTAGCGATTTATAAATTTGTAATTTTTTTGGAGGTTTCCTCCGTTTACGGGGAACGAGGGAAATTTTTAAATTTTTGAGGGTAGTGTCTTCGACTAGATACGATTTGTTATCTTTTGAAGTATCGTTGAAAGAGATAGGTCCAGCGAGAGCTGAGATTGAGCGGTCACAGGCACAAAAAAGAAAAAATAAATAAAAAAAAAAAACACATCATAGTAAAACTAATACCTTCTCAGCTTCGTATCGAAGCTAAAATTATAAAGTAGTTGTTACTTTATGGCAAACGTATAGAAATTTTTTTTTTTTTTAATTTATAGTAAGTAACATAAGTTTTAATTTAAGGTATATATAAAAGTGTCAGTATTTCTGTATATATTAACATATTGTATAGTGTCAGTTCTTCAGTATATATAAGCAAGAAATAAACTTAGTTATACTAACAAAGTTCGTTTTACTTGTAAATTGATTTATATATAATATCATAAAATAAAAATAGAACCTCTGAAGAAAAATAAAGGTGTGCTATAGTGTAAAAACTGTTAGTCTTTTGAAAATGCTTAAACTATTATTATAAAAAAATTATCTATGTATAATTTAGTAAAGAACATAAAACAGAAGATTGCCCAAATCCATTTATGTTTATTTATACTTAACCTTCTCTCTAAAAGTTATTGCTTGTGCTAGAGAGGAAGGGATAAGCACACAGGGGTTATATAGTTGACAGTGGTTTTTTGATTAGTAAATTTATATCAAAGAAAAGTATATATTCTTCTAGCGTTTATTTAGTATTTATTTATAGCATTTACTAGAAAAAGTTTAAACTTTTTATTTCATTAAATTATATACATTACATTTATTAACATTAAAAAGTATATAAATTACTGTTCTAGTTCTTCTAAGTAATTATTCAATTACAAAATGAAAAATCTAATATTGATAGACTGAAAGTTATTGTTTTAACGAAATTATGATTAATCCAGTGTTGGGAAAGTCCAAATAATTATATAGATTTTCTATTTAAATAATAACAAATTATTTTTTTTTAGCTTGTTGACTTTATAAATAGTTATCTAAAATCATCAAAATAAGGTTTTTTTCATCTAGATATTTCATTAATCAATGAGTATGATGTTCAGCAGTACTTAGTATTTTATGATATTTTTTATCATATTTCGTGCGCTTTTAAACAAAACATATCATGATAAACCATATGGGTGCTATAAATATCTTATGGTATTATTCTCATGTGTATAATTTTAATTAATATACTTGTCATTTTTCATTTCATAAAGCGGTGAACAAAAATATATCATAGACTTTTTTGTGAGTACAGTTCGTACTAGTTTAATTACTTACGTTAATATACACTTTATATACTAATATACCGTAACAGATGAACGATCTGTCGGTTAAAAAATATTGTTTATGTTAAACTTATACTTATATTAATTATGTATATCCTTATTTACTATATTTTTTAGCTTCGATGCGAAGCTGAGAAGGTATTAATTTTACCATGATGTGTTTATTTTTTTTTTGTGTCTGTCACTACTTTTTCTCAGCTCTCACTGGACTGATTTCTTTCAACAATACGTCAAAAGATCACAAATCATATCTAGTTGAAGACATTACCCTTAAAAATTGAAAAATTTTCCCTCGTTCCCCGCAAATAGGGGAAATATCCAAAAAAATTACAAATTTAAAAATCGGTAAATTTAGTCAATTTTTTCACTTTTTTTTCTTAAAACTTCCATAACTTTTTAAAAAGTAAACAAATCAACATAATTTTTTTTTATACTAAAACCTTAGATATTTTAATTGTATAATTAATATTAAATACTAATTAATAGTATAAAAAATAAATATTTTAAAACTATGAATTACTATCAAATAATTGTTTGGCTCTAAACAATTTTTCAAGCAAATGTTAAATAACCTTTGTGATTCCAAATTGTTATTTAAAATTAAACTTATAAAACAAATATCTTCTTAGTATAGATTAAAATAAAAATATCTGGTGGTCTTTTTTTACAGATAAATATATTGCGTATACAAGAGGTCTGTGCATATTATAATATTTACATATTATAAACATCGACTGCAATGTTGCAAAATTAAATGAAACTCATAATTTTTTATTAGATAACATTTTTTATATTAGCAATTTAATACCTTATTCAAGAACATAAAGTATCATTAACGACTAGCATGACGTCAATGCAAGTGGATTGCAATGATTACTAGTAAAAGCAATCCACTCGGGTGGATAACGTTAAATTGCAAAGGTATTTATTTGAAGACAAATTCAATTTTTTATTAACTGAGAGTATACATTTTCTTTAGAAAAGTTCTCATAATATGAATGATGTAATATTATAAGGGTCGTATAAATTTAACTGTTTAGTGCATACATTTGAAGAATAACATTGTTGCCGTTACAAAATTACAAGAAAAAATAATAGAAGTTTTTAAATGTGTGGTAATTCTTATAAGACAGATTATAATTTTTTAGTATATTATTTTAATTTTTTATTAAATCCAATTTAATATTTATGAAGGTTAAACTGACTAGCAGCGTGTACATAAAACTTTAAACCTTATAATTATGTAGTGTGCCGTAAAAACATTTACAAACGATACTTGATAATACTAAAAAGCATCTGGTCACCTACTTAGTGGTTCATTGAATTAATAATAAAAATGATCTTTTGATAAAAGTATAATTTGCTCTCTACAATTTAGTCAAACTTGAAGATGCATTAAAGTTACATTTTATGACGAAAAAGAAAATTACTTACTGTTGTTTTTAAAAAATTTTAACTTTACTAAGATTTAATTAGGACAAAATTTAAACTTTACTGTGCATAATAAGATCATTTTTATACTATTAATATAGATTACGTATCAAATAATTAATAAGTAAAATAGTAAATAAATAAACTATATAACATGATTAGGTCTAACCTTATAATGATACCACACTGTTATATATAGTTACTTAACAATACTGTGTTAGTTCAATAAATAACGCTGAAAAATAGCAAAATATTTAATCGATTTCGTCCAGAACTCATAGTAGTACACATCAGACATCTATTAAATTGTATTATTGTTGCCAAAAACTCTGATTTTTTTATTAGAAATGAAATAATCTTTTCAACATGTCATCAAAAGAGTTATCGACTAAACGACTAAATACAAATAATAAGAAAAACAATAACATTCACAAAGAGAGGACAAAGAAAAAAATAGTTGATCAGGTACAAAGTGACGGAAGATTGTAAGTTTAACCACAATATCTTTAAAATTATCATTTAATATAAAATAGTTTAAGAATCAAATTATGTATTTTTAGAAAAATTTACATAAATCGTGAAAACGAGCTTCAAGCTCAGTGGCCAGAAAGATGGGGATTTTATTCGAAGAAAAATATAGAAAAAGTACGATAAACTATTAATGTCCTCACCCCTTTTTTTAACTTTTACAGTAATAGACAGTTTTCATATAAAAAAAAATAAGTATATATATATAAATGAAAATTATGTAGGTATAAAAAATGTAATGTAATACTACTTAATTTTTCAATTGACATACAAGTAATTTCTACTGGCACAATACAACATTCTCTACTCGAATTAACTAAAATAATAACTATTTAAACTATAAATTATCCATTACTTAGTACTTCAATCCAAAAATATACGTTTTGTGTTTGGGGATAACGTAAGAGTTATAGTTATCTTTTTTGAGTATATGTTAGTGCAGTAATAGGATCATAATTTTTTGAATGAAAAATTGTATAGATGACTTTATAGATGTGGAGTGAGGAATCTATCAAGTTGGGTTTGCCGAAAGATTTTATTGATTACCGCAGAGAAAAACAGCGCAAACAGAATACAATTCAACCATTGATAAGTGTAGTTCCATCACCCATTACCATACCTCAGACATCATCTGGTGAGTTATTAGTAAAAATTAAAATATTAAATTAAAATTTGAGTTTAATAGGTTTTATTGGTTGGAGATCATCACATTATGATTGTAACTTAGAGATATTTGGACGAATGTTTACAAATAGTAAACCTGATCCTCGAATGTTCATTCCAGACAATGAACCAGACCCAAGATATTATCATTTTATTATTTTAGGATGATATAAGTTTATATCTTAGTGATATATTATTATATAACATATAAAAACTTATACAGGATACACAATATATTTAATAAAAAAAAACACAATAGTTTTTTTGTGATTTGTCAAAAACTATTTCTTTTCATGACATTCCAAATATTTTTTTTTTGTAAACAAATGGTAACTTTTCTACAAGAGTACATGGATTAACTTCAATTGCTACAAGTTCTTCATTGTTTAAAAAGTCAAAAAACACCAAATGCTATGAAAATAAATACATAATTATTGATGATTATTTTTATGATAATATTAATAGTAATATATCAAACTTATATACATTATTTACTACTTTAATTATTTTTTTATAAAAAAATGCTAAATTAATTTAAAATTTATTGCAATAGTAAAATTAAAGAAAAATATTTGAAAGTTTCAAAATAAAAATAAAAATACATTAGGTATATTAGAAAATCATAAATAATAATGATTAAATTAATGTAACGCTAAAAATTTTTTTTATCTTTCAGTTCTAAAAATCTAAAATTGATATTAAAATAATTATTTATTTTAACTAATCATAGTAAATGAGCAAAGATTATGCACACAAATTCATACTCATTTAATACTTAAACAGAAGTTATGTAATTAAAAATAAACAAATTCAAAGTATAAAATACATAGCGAAATTTTATTTAAGATGCAGGAAAGAATTTTCAATCTAAACATAAACCCAATTTTTTAGCTCTTATGATATTTGATAATTTACTATTCAATTTTAAAATATAACACATACTGTAAAAATGCATATAACTTTATAAAATAAAACACTTTATGGTAATATTATTATTTACAATTTAAGCTAGTTCATAAACTTATGAACTAGCTATCATAATAATATATATATTATATATATATAATATATAATATATATTATAGTTATCATAAAAATATTAAAAATTACAAGGAGCAGTTATAAAATGCTAAACATTTTATAACTACTATAAAAAATTAAATTAATGAATAAATATTTCTTGTATTTGAATAACATATTTATGTATTTATAACAATTGGAGTTCTTACCCGAGTGGGTTGTTATTTATTTTAAATTAAATTAAAATAGCATAACTTACTTAAATGTTATCACTATTATAAAGAACTCATAATATAACTTTGTTAACTGTTCATAAAATTTGAAATTTTCATATCAGTTGCAGCCTTTTTTATGTTTCAATTTATTATTTACTTTCAAATATTAATATTGTTTTAATAAAATAATTTATTTTAAAATATTAAATGTGTTATAAGTTTAAATTAAACAAATTTTATGACATAGTTATTTAGGGGATAAAATCTATTCATTCTAGAGCATTGTATAGAAAAAATAAATTATTATTGATACTATTAAAAAATAAAATAAATTATTACCTCATAATTCTGTAGTATTTTTACAGAGATTTTTTTATTTTCTGATTCTCTTTTCTTTATTTTACTTGTTGACTTATCTGGAGTTGACTGTCATTGCATAGTTTGAAATAGCTATTATTAGTTCTAAATAAATAGTTATGCAATAATAATAACTTATTACCTTATTATCATTTGTGACAACACAAATAGTATTGTCATCAGAAAGTATAACAGCATCACTTCTAGACTCATCAAATGCTATAAAATTAATGGGAAATGGCCTGTTTAATAAGTCACTTGGAGGAGTTAATAATAAATTTTCTGAAAATTGAGTATATTCCTTTTTGTTTATATTGTATTCAAAAACCTAGGAAATAAGGTAATAATTTACTAATTATAACATCAAATGATATTTGTATAAAATGTTAAAAAAGTATTTATATATAAATTATATCATAAAACTTACATTACGATCTGCATAGGCTATTACAAGATTTTCAGTGGTAGGATGTATTTTTAGACTGGTTGGAGGACAATGATACTTAGGAAGTGTACAATAATGCTAAAATACAATCATAAAATAAATGTTCAGTTTATATTGAATAAAAAAACTTATTATTAACTTCTAGAATCAATAGATAAGTTTACTTACTAATCCTTCGCTAAATACTATAATATTATTTAGTCTATCTCCAATTACAATATATTTATTTGATTTAGAGACTTCAAGTAAATGAACTAGATCTTTAATATCTATAATAATAAGTAATATTAGTATGAAATTAAATATGGAAAAATAAGTTTTAATACTAACATGGACTAGTATCAATGCAATATTTAGTTAATAAGTCAAATTTATGAGACATTTCTAAACATACTAAAGTATTTTCATGTTTAGTAGCAAACCATAAGTATTTGCTATCTGACGAAAAAGCTAGTTGTGTAGAAACATCACACTCAACTGGTTGAATATCTGTTTTTTTAATCATTGGTTCACTAGTTACAATATCCTTAAAATAAAACAAGAAATGTAATTAAATTTTCAATGAAATATAAACACACACACACACACACACACATATATAAATATATACCATTATTAAACTGAATATTTTTAATTTTTCTTCTGTTGAATATACAATCCAAGTACCATCTGGTGAAATAGTTGCACATCTTATGAAATCATTTTTTGAATACTTAATAGTTACTAATTTTGATAATTTATTTTCATATTTATGTTTATCACCTAAGTGCCATATATCTAAGTGACTTAGATACTTCAGCATTACATAACGAGCATCAGTTGCTAACGATACAGAAGACTATAAAGAAAATTTTGTTATTTCTTTTTTTAAAGACCTTTTTATGCTTTATTTTTTTAATACTTACAGGCATTAATGGAGGATATTTCACTAACAATTTTGGTGGGTAACTACTAACAGCTAAGTATCCATCAATACCTACACAGATAAAAAATATTTATAATAGGAAAATATTATTAATATTAAAAAAAAATACCCCCAGAATATAGTTTGCCTTTAAAATGAATCAACGATTTCACTTCAACTCTGTGTGCGGAAAGATTCACACTTCTAACCCATTTGCCACAATCTATATTACTATCTGACTTCATAGTAATTTTTTCATAACATACAATAGTGGGATCAACACCTAAAAACCAAATTAATGTTAATATTTTATTTTTTATACAAAATGTTTTGTTTCTACTAACCACTACAATAAACTTTTGCTTGTGATTCGTCTAAGCACAATGTTAAAGCATTTGTTTTTAAAGCTTGATGATTTGCAATATTTATTCCTTTATATCCATCCCAGAAACATAACTTCCCACTAAAATTTTAAATATTTATTATTTAAATCTGATGGTAAAATAAATTAATCATAATATATGTTTTCACCGTGAATCTGCACTTATTATTGTAAAATCATTAGCAACAACTAATGAGGAGACAACAGTTTCTGATTGTCCCGTTGGTAATTTATGGACTGCATGACCATTTCGACGACTATAGATTCGTAATGCATTTACTGATCCAGTAACAAGCCATTCACCAGTAATATCCCATGAAATACAACTAATACGACCTAAAAGTAAGTAAAACTAAAAAATGTATTGTTCACTATACCAAAATTTTAAATGAATATTATTAAAATTATTTTTATTATTTGGGGTTAAAAATATTAATCTTTCAATAATAAATAAGCCAGTAACATTTATTGGATTAATAGCCAAAAATTCTAACATAATAAAAATTTTAAGCAACATAAAAATAAAATTATTATATACCTTCTTGTTTGTCCATTAGTCTATCATAAGTTAATCCATCAGGGGTTATTTCAAATATGTTTATATATCCATCTTGCGTCCCTGCCTAAAATAGATAACTATTAGAATATTAATAAATATTGAATACCAACTAAGGTTTTTTAGAATATTTACAGCTAGACGTTCACTATTTTTATGAATTGCTATACACCAACATGACCCAGAAGTCACAGTCTTGTAATACTAAATAAAAATATATATAATAATTTTAAATTTAAACTTATAAAATATTACATGTTTATACCATAGGAGAAAGACTTTGAAGATCATGCTCAGTAACTGTACCATTAGCGCTACAACTGAACAATCTTCCCTTATGCCATTCTAGCCCATCTATGCTGCTATCACACATAAGTATTCTATCAATATGAGGTTTATAAGATACATCCCATACTTCAATTGATGCGTTTGATCTAAAAAAAAATATCAACTACTTTAATTCTGAAAACTAAGCCAGTATAAAAAAAAAAAATCACCTTCCAATAGCCAATTTGTTAGTGTCACTTTCAATGGACATGCACTTTACAGACAGAAGTTCCGGTGAAAAAAAATTCACTTTGTGTACGTCAAATGAACCCATCTTCTGGTTTTTAATTACAGTTATAACATTTTCAGGTACTAACTTCATGAATCAATTTATAAGTAAATTCTTTAATATTAGGATACTTAAATGTTTACAAAACAACGAGTATATATAATTATTTAAAAAACATAACCTCAAAAAGAATGTGATTACAAGTAAGGTAGTATTACATGATAATTAATGATAAACGTACATTATATTGCAGTTATATTTTGTGGTATTAATTTATTTCTATGCTTTTTTAACACAAAAATTTAGATGTGCGTAGGCATTAAAATTTTCGTTTTTCCAATTAACGCAACATATATATTTAAATATCGAAAACCACGGAATAAATGAAACTAAATATTTAACGATAATGAAGTTAGCAATTTCTAATCAGATACATGCAGCGGTTACCATATAGTTAACACCATATATTGCCTACTAACACTATTATTCCAAATATTATCATATAAGATGTTACTTTTACTAATTATAAAAAGCGCAACATAATAACAAAATAAAATTCGTTAAACATATATAGAACTTCAAATAATACCTGGTAGCGAAATTGGTGGATGATTTCAGTAGCCGTAAACAATAAATAATCGGTTGACCAATCTAATGCATAAGTAGATCTAAAATGTGTATATTCTTTTTTGTATTTTTAACAAAGTTCCGAGACGAATCTTGGCAATAACTGTGTACCAAATAAAGGCTTATAAAATTACTTATCGAGTAGTATAAATCACAAATATTCCTTGAATGTCCAAATAACTAGTATGAGAGAAGTTTCTGGATCTAGCAATTGAAAACAATCTACAAATTTATAGATAAGTTTCTTATAGGAATTAACAGACATTAACTGTAAATATTAATATGAAATGCTATTAGTTAAAAGAGTACCTGTTAAATTTATATTGTTAATGGGTCCATCACATGTGTAAAATGGCACATTCGCATTTGATCATATTAAACATGTATAAATTTTTATTTTATGATTTTTATTTAAGGACTCATATACCCATTTTTCTATAAACCCAATCTAAGTGTCCCTTTAAAGAAAATATTGACTAATTTACTGCAGCACAATACTACTAAATTTTACATTCTGCGAAAAAAATTCTATTAATTATGTTATAACCAAATATGCAAATATACTTTTTAATTCAAAATAAAACAAAACAAGTTATTTGTTTATTTATTTATCTTAATCTGATTTTTTAAAAGGTTGAAGCATCTTGTATTAACTTGAAATAAATATTTTTATTGAACTAAATTTGATATTTAAATTTTTTTGTAATGTAATAAAAAATAATATTCATTAAATTTAGGTTTTTGTTTCTATTCATACACCAGTGATTTTAAATACAAAACATTGAAATATTATATATGTTTATATTTACCACACCTTCATGGTGAATAGAAAAAAGGTACTTAAATAAAATTAAAGTTTTTGGAGTATGTAAAAATATTTATTCCATCAACAATTTAATGTACTCGATAAAAATTATATTTTGGGGTATTCTATGGTTTATTTTAAGGGCACTGCAGGTTTTTAATTTAAAAATTGTTCCTATTCACTCTATTATATACTGAAAAACTAACTGTAAAACTGCCACTGATAACACTCAATGAACAGTTGTAAATTTTGTGCTAAACTCGCATATATAATCACACTTAGCGGGCTGTAGATAGTGTTTCTACAGACTATCTGATATGAACACAAGTAAATATGAGGCCAAAAAAAATTAAATGTAAATGTGAATATTAGATATGTTATTGTAATATAAATACTATATGCCAATCTATAATATTAGAACTGTTTTGATTTGAACGCTATTATTAATTGAGATACTAACTGGACGAGTGTTAAATCAACATTAAAATGTTTTGATGTTATCAGACTGTTATAAAATAACTTTTAGTAATCGTGTTAAAATAATTTAACCATGTTAACTTTGTCATTGTTATAAGTTATGTTGAACATTTAATGAGTATTAGTTAAGCATTAGAAATATTTAGTTCAATTACAATCATTGTTAATTTAAAACGCTTGTTGATATTTAATTAAAAATATAAAGAAAGGTTATTTTTAGAAGGGCGAATAACCAGTAATCACTGATAATAAATATTCACCAGACAAAACATCACTGTAAACATAATATTACATATTCTCTAACCTAGAATTTGTAAATTAATTTAAACTTAAAATTGAAGAAATCATTGATTTCCTATTTTGTTTGCTTTGTTAATTTGGGGTGTAATATAAGTTTAAGTATTATAAATTTTAAAATATGGTAATACAGCAGTTTCACTTCAGTCATGAAAATCAATACTAACTTTATTAAGGTTCTTTATATCTACAACATACATTTTTTAAATTATAGTATTCAATTATTGCTTTTAGTTGTTTTGGCTGTTACACTTTTATTATAAATACAAATAGCTAATTTTTTAAATAATTATAGCTGTCATATGATAGAATATAAAAATTTGGATGGAATTATCAATCTAAGAAGTGTTTTAAATAGTAATGACAGTGATGTTAGTGTAAATGTGCGAACTAATTCTAATAGACTTTTTATATTCATCACTAACTGAATCAAATTCTATGTATGGAACATATAAACCAATAGAATGAACTTCCCAGGTAATTGTAAAATAATATGTATTACTTTTAGTATATTATGAATTTGCTGCATTCAACTAACGATAGTCCTTTTATTTCGACCGGAACTGGAAAATGGAATAAAAATGGGTACATGGAATGTTAGGACCTTAAACAAACCGGGAGCGTTACAGTACTTACTGGATGCTATAAAAAAATATAATACAAACATATTAGATCTACAAGAAATTAGACAGAAGTATGAAAAAAGAAGATAAAACAATATTCTATAGTGGAAGAAAGGATGGAAAACATGAAAATGGTTTAGGATTTGTAGTGAGTGACGACACATTACCACAAGTAAAAGAATTGACAGCAGTAAATGACAGGACATGCTATATTCGACTCACAGGTCGCATTTTTTATACAATTATTGTAAACGCATATGCACCAACTGAAGAGAAAAAAGAAAATCTTAAGAATGAGTTCTACAATGAACTAGAGCACATACTTGACACAACAACGAACAGCTGTATCAAAATATTATTAGGCGACTTTAATACAAAAATAAGAAAGGAGGATATGTACAGGCCCACGATTGGACCGAATAGTTTACATGACCATTACCTTGTAATTACAAAACTTAAAGTTGGATTATCTGAAAGATGGAAAAGGTAAAAAATATGGAAACCGTAAAATACTGTATAGAAAAACTTTCAGAAAAGGAGGTATTGGAGGAATACATCTGTAAAACACAGCAAGAACTACAAAAGACCAACAAAAATGCAGATGAAGATGTTGAACGGATATGGGACAGAATCAGAACAGCAGTAGTCAATAGTACTAATAATTGTTTAGGAATAAAAAAAAAAAGAAAGGAATGGTTTAATGATGATGTGATTAAAAATGAAATTTGGAAAATGATTAAGGTAATTTGGGAAAATCGAAGTAATACCAGGAGAGTGGAACACTGCAATACTATACCCAATATTTAAAAAGGAAGACACACTAGACCCAAAAAATTATAGAGGAATTTCCTTATTGGATACCTGTTATAAAATAATGTCGACGCTTTTTTTGGAAAGAATAACGCCGTACGCAGAAGGCATTATAGGAAAATATCAATGAAATCCACCGTCGACCACATACTTACCTCAAGACAAACGATGGAGAAATACTGAGTTCGATAAGGACCTATATATGATATTTGTTGACTACAAACAAGTTTATAATAGTGTGAATAGACAAGAACTATGGAAAGCAATGATACATTTTGGAATCCAACAAAAATATGTAAATTTAGTAAAAATGTTTAATGACAAGACGTTACTTAAAGTAGATTTCCTACACAGATTATCGCCAGCCTTTGAGCTTATGAAAAGCTGACATTCGAGGTTTAAATAGCATTACTGGTCGTCATTTGCCTGAAAATTTTAAATCATGGCCTATTTTATGTAGCCTAGCCTTAAAGGATATAATATGGTAAGAAACAAAAAAATTGATAAATATTAGTAATTAATATTAGTCTATATGCATTTTTTTTGTAGTATAGTAATCAATGCATGTTTTAATATTAAAATTAAAATTAGGTAATATTTCTATGAACTCGTCAACAACTTTTTTTACTTTTTATTTTCAATTATGATATCGGTTAAAACTCTAAAAAAGCAATATGTTGTGTTTACTTATTATTTTAATTTTTGTTTTAGGTTTTTTGAATATTTTTGTATGAAATATCCAGAAACAAAAAACTATTTACATGATTGGCGAAACTTTATTAAAAAGCGGACTTTGTTTACAAATAACTTATTGAGCTTACATAGAAATTTATTGAAAGATAATTATGCTAATGACTTATTAAAACAACTTATACTATTGAATATAGGTTAATATTGTATAATTATTAATTATCTAGGCTGTGAATTGTATGCACCATTATTTTAAAAGTAAATGTAATTTAACCAGAGACATAATTACAGGAGTCCTGGTATTAAACTAGCCTTTATAAAAAAATTTTTGTGTCATTTTATTAACTTATTATGAATAACCCTCAGACTTGAGTTTTCTTCTTACTCAGCTTAATCCCAACTACTTGGGGTCGGCCACCCTTATCCTAAACTTCCACTTTACACAATCTCCCACATCAGCTATCCTCATATTGTATTCAATAGCATCCCTCCATCTCATTTTTGGTCTTCCTCTACCTCTTCATCCTACAACATTCATATCAATATATTTTTTTACAACTTCCGATTCTTCTCTCCTCATAACATGACCAAACCATGCAAGTCTATTATCTCTCATCTTATCCATGATTGACGCTACACCTATACTTCCTCTTATATGCTTGTTCTTTATCCTATCTTCTCTAGACACTCCACTCAACCATCTAAGCATTCTCATCTCTGCTCTACTATCTTATCAATCGCCCAACACTCTGAATCATATATCATAGCTGGCCTCACTACAGTCTTGTAGAATTTACCTTTCAGCCTCATTGGAATTCTTTTATCGCATAAGATGCCAGACGCTTCTCTCCACTTCAACCACCCGCACTTAATCTTGTGTCTTACATCCTTGTCAATACCACCGCTCTTTTGCACAACTGACCCTAAATACTTTCCACCTCTCCAATCACGTCCTCTTCTATTGTCACTAATTTCTTCATTTCACCTATCTCATGTTCTCTTTTGTCAAACTCGTACTCTATATACTCTGTTTTACTTTTACATATTTTTAAACCCTTTTCTTCAAGAGCTGATCTCCACAACTCTAGCCTTTGATTAATTTCCTCACTATTTTCTCCAATTAACACTATATTGTCGGCAAACAACATGCACCAAGGCACCTCTCCTTGTATTTCTCTAGTAATTTCATCCATCGCTATAGAGAATAAGTAAGGACTTAAAGCAGAACCTTGGTGCACTTCTACTCTTACTCAAAAACCTTCAGTTACTACTCCTACGCGTTTTATCCTGGTATAAGTGCCATCATACATATTTTCTATTATATTAATGTACCTCAATACAATTCCTTCATTCATTTAGAATTTTTCCTTCTAATAAGATTTTATTTAAAAGTTCCTTCAACCACCTTATGCCAACACCGCCTAATATTTTCCATACTTCTACTGGCACTACATCTGGTCCTACTGCTTAATTCTTTTTCATTGATGCCACAGACTCCCATACCTCTTTCTCACTAATTAAATCTACCAGTCCTTCATTCCACGAGAAATACTCTAATGTCTCTTTTGGGTACTCCTCATTCAATAATTTTTCAAAATACTTTTTCCACCTTTTTTCACATCATCACTCGAAAGTACCTTATTATCAACAATTTTTATATACCTTATATAATGATAATCTTTAGACCTTTTCTGTCTTACTTATACAAGTTTACAGATTTCTTTCTCGCTTTCCTTTGTTTCTAGCCTATCATACAACTCATGATACCTCTTAAACTTTGCCTTACTTACTGCACAAGCGTTTATACTCCATCTAATCTTCTCTCCTTTTGCTCTTTTGCCATACTATGAATTGCTATTTCTTACTTTCTATGATTTTTTGAACGTCCTCATCCACCATCAGGTTTCCTTATTTCCTGGCATTCTACTCCTACCAAAAAAAAAAAAAAAAAACCTCAGACTTGAGTGCACTTGAAATACTCATGTATAAGTTAAAATATAGTTCACAGCTCTGCTAAGTATTGATCCATTAATTTCAATTGTGTTTTCATTTATATTTTGTGTAATTATAACGTATCCAATATACGGGTGAGCACCACACACGCAATATATAATTTAGTATCACAGAAATAGTAACAGTAATACAAATAGGTCAATATACATTTATAAAGATGTCTACATGAAAAATACACTTTAATAATCGTATATATATATTTATATCGGTGAAAATGTCTTTTTCAATAACAAAACTAAAAAAGACGAAGAACACCTGTTATAGCGAACGTCGAAACGAAAATAACGCATTATCAATAGTACATGGTCGGCGAGACTTTAAGATCCTCAACACTAAGAGAAAATTAAAAAAACAAATAGTAAAAAATAAATCAATATTAATGAAATAAAAAACACATTATGTTTTATTGAATTCTTATTTATAACAAAAATTTTAATTTAAATCATACAAGCAATTGCCTTTTAATAATAACTGGTACTTATCATAATTTGGGCTAGAGATGTTGGCCGTACATCGATAATCGCGGCTATTACTTGAATATGAACAAACTGGACAGTTATTATTAAATATTTAATTTTTCTCGAGAGGACATATAGCGCTATCTCTACAGGTATAAATTAACAAAAAAAATGTCGCCAATTATTTGATTGCCGTGGCTTATCTGTGTGTATTTAATTTATGACTTTACACACATTATATTTAAATATCAATGAATTAGAATAAAATATGGTTATGGTATTAGACGAACCATAAAAAAACGCTTAGTGTCATCGAAGACCTCAGATAATTAACAGAACATAGATATCTATAATATAGATATCCTTATAATATTTATTCGAATATTATGTTTCAACTTCTTTACAGTTTTTTATTCAACATTTCATACAATTGTGAAATTATGTATCTGACGGTTACTGTAAAAAACTAACAAACTCATATTATTATTCAATATAAATATATTTAAACAATTGGAAGAAGGTACTTTACAAATAATTGTTAATGTTACTCACTATGTTTTGCAGAACTTTACCAAAAGCTAGTAAGTAAAATTTTACTATTATTTACTATAAAGATTGTGAGAACCTCACATTAACCTACCAAATATTTCTATATTAACAACCTGACTAAAAACTACATTGTACTATTGAAACGTATCATAGTTATACTAAATTATCGATAGAATTTAATTTAATTTAATAATATTGAACTAGTTACTGTATGTAATTTATATAGTTTAGTAAATTATATATTTATTTTGGATTAACATGTTTTATTGAGAACTCAAATGATAGTTTATGACTTGTGTTTCTTAATCTGGCTTTATGAAAATTATAAATTTAATGAAGGATATAAAAGTAAAATACATCTGTTATTCATACATTTTTATTTATTTATATATATATTTATGTAGTTGAAAAAAATGTAACTATTGATCGTGGTTGAACTGTAACAATTTCTTCAATATTACTCTATGTATATATATATTCTAACGTCTTCAATGGTTATGAACATTTAACTGTTGTTATTAATTATTTGTATAATTGTATGTTTATATTTATCATTTTTCTTAGTCAATTTTAAATTGCAATTATCTATGTATTCATTTTTTAAATTTTCTATTTTATTTTTTTCTTATTTAATTCTTAATTTTAATAACTAACTATTTATTATCTAAATTTTAATCAGTTTCAATAATTATCAACAATTAAATTTATTATTTTAGACGTGTTGTTATAGTGAATCTTATTTATCATAATTCAACAATGGAAAACAGTTCAGAACTTGAAGCTTTGAAAACCAGCTTGAAAAATAATGACATTGGAAAAATATCAGAACTTTTAGAATGTCAAACAAGTTTTATTACTAATGAAGCTGGAAACATAATTAACCTTCTAGGAATGGAGCTCACTAAATTTAATTTCTTAAAAAAACGAAATTATTTTGATTTTTGTGAATTACAGTTGCTTAACTTAGCAAAAAATATAAAATTTCAAGATAATATTTTTGATTTTCTGGAATTAGTTGAATCAAATAATTGTAGATTACTGTCTTCGGTTTCAGCTGCTGTAGCTATTATAAATACTATGGAAAATCCAGAACATATTTATATAGAGTATTTACTTATTGGGACTTTTAATCATTTAAATGAATTGGATGTAAATTGTTTACAAACTAATTTTCTACCCACTATACAAATCTTAACAAAATTAGATGAACAAATACAAAAAGAATTGTCAACATTATTTTATTTTACTAAATTATCTTATTTAGTGTTACAGATAGATATTAATCCTCTTGAATATCTAAATATTATTAGTGATATTATCTTTGATCCATTTTATTTGCTAGAATATGAATTTGAACAATCTGAAGATGAAGATCAGGAAATCAAATTTATCGCTTCATTTTTCTATCTTTATTTTAAAACTGGTAAATTATGGAATCCAAAAATTTATAATCGTTTTTATATTCTTCAAAAAATATCTTATTTAGCTCTATCTGTTTTTGATGATGACGATTTTGGAAAATCATTTACTAAATTAATTTTAATGAAGTATAAAGATAATGAAATCCCCTTATACATGCTAAATAAATGGCATGAAAAGTTTTTTATGGAGGCTGCACATAATTCTTTATACAATGAATCATTAAGTACGAGAAGAGATTCTTTTGAAATATTGATGATTTTTTTTGATAAATTAAATGAAGAAGCTCAGTATAATGTATTTAGAAAGACTTTTTCAAAATTAACTGATTCTGGTCTTAAAGCAGAATTAATAATTAAAATTAAACAAATCATTTTTTCAAGAATAAAAAATCAAAAAAATCTTGTCTATTTTAGTGGAATTCTCCTTTTGAAAATAGTACAACAATGTTGCGAAATAACTGATGGTAATGAATGTAATGTTGTTGAAAATAAAGAACATGTTTTAGCTGCCATAACACTTGTTTATGTATTATATGGATATAATGGTGATGGATTTAAATTTGATGAATTATTTACTAATTTTGCAAAAAATTTTGCCTCACTCGTCCAGAGTGCTATAAATTATACTACAGAACAATACAAATTAGAAAGTATGAAATTAAATAGCTCAAAAATCATCAATGATAATAATTCTTTAGTTCAAATTCAAAATATAGATCTTCCAAAACTAACTTTGAGTGAAAAACAAGATATGCTCTCTCAATATAATACTACTCTAAAATTGATTCAGTCTAATTTGGATTTATTCAAAAGCATTATTCAAAATAGAGGATAATTAAACATACTTGCATTATTCATTCAATCAATTCTTACATAAAACTATTACTTATAATTTTTAAAATAGGTTATTATATGTAATTATTTTAATGAAATTATATAAAGAATAAATTGTGTTCAATTATTAATTGTTTTTTTTAGTTAATTTTCCTTTTACAAAATTTATTTATTTTTTTTGTTATAATGACATTTTGAATTTTATTTAATGATTTTAAAATATGTCTTATGTAAAAAAATTAATATTTTAATATTTCTGATTCTATAAAATTTATTTTTTAGGTAGTATTTACAAGCTACTTACAGTTATAATTCTGTATAGTTGAACTATTGTAAAAAGAAATTTTAAATAACTTATTTTTTCTTTATACAAGGTGGTTCTTTTAATGCTAGCCACTCGATTCTCTTAAAATAATAATTATGCCAAGAAAAACAGTTTTGGCATATTTAGATTCATGTATTTTTCAATTTATTAGTTATTAATAACAATTATTCCCCACATATTATAAGAGTGTCAACTTAACTTTTTTAAGTATATAAAAAAAAAAAACTATCTAACTAAGAAAATAACTGGTTGGTTATAAATAGTATTATAAATAATTTTTAGGTTCGATGCAAAGCTGAGAAGATATTGGTTTTACCATTATGTGTTTTTTTTTGTGTCTGTTAATACTTTTTCTCAGTTCTTACTGAACCAATCTCTTCAAACAATATGTCAAAAAATCACATATCGTATCTAGTCAACGACATAACCCTCAAAAATTGAACAAATTTTCCTCGTTCCCCGTAAATTGGAGGAAACCTCCAAAAAAATTACAAATTTAAAAATCGTAAATTTTTGAAATTTTTTTACTTAAAACTGGCATAATTTTTTTAAAAATGAACAAATCAGTATAATTTTTTTTTTTATAGATGCTTGATGTTTTTACTTATTTGGTATATTTTTTTTATAAATTTGACCCTTTACCTGACTACCGAGGGGATTCAAAATGACAACTTTTTCACAAAAAATTTACTTTTACACTTAACTTTTGAAAGTGTTCCGGAAAGTCTGACACTTTTATATATATCTTAAATTAAAGCTAATATAGTGTACTTTATTATGGAAAAAAAAAATTCGGACTTTATTTTGTCTTCATGGTGAAAATGGCTACCAAATGCTATTTTTGTGTAAAAATTATCGATTTTATTTTTTACATTTTTAACTTTATAATGCTATAACTTATTGAAAAGTTTATGGATCAATACAATTTTTTTATGAGAAATAATATATATATATCCCTTTTTCATTCGACATACTTTATCTTAATCAGTATATAAATAAGGAAATAGCAGATCATGTAGCTTTTGGAATAATCCACCAATTTTTTTAAATTAATCACTATCTAAAGATTTGCATCGAAGCTTTTTTTTTATAGTGATTTTAATCACTGTCAGATATCATTATACTTGATCCAACTGTGCCACGTCACCCTGTGCTGGGTTTTTTATTTTATAAGTTATTTAAATATATATGTTGTAATTAAAAAAAATTAAGTTGACACTCTTATAAGGTAATGGGGATGAATTAAAAATGTTATTAATAACAGATAAATTGAGAAATACATGAAACTAAATATATTAAAAATATTTCTCTTATAATAATTATTATTTTAAGAGAAATTGAATGACTAGCTTTAAAAGTATCATCTTGTAAAGTAAAATGTACTATAAATCATGTTTTATTTAGTATAATATTTAAGTTTTAAACACACTTTTATTTAATAGTCATTTCTTTTACAGATTTACATACAAAAGTGAATAGTTTGTTTTCAGTTTGTTTATATTTGAAAGATGTAGTTGGTTCAAGATCTTATAATAATAATGAAAAACCTATAGATAAAGATATTCATCAAGATATTTCAAATGATGATGAATATGAAAATAATATCAAACATAAAATTATGTTATCATCACTACCTTTTGTTCCTACTCATGGATGGACTAAAGAAACTGTTTGTGCTGGTACTCATTTACAATTTTTATTATACTATCAAATGGGCCAAATTGAGGTGTTAGTTAAACTTGAGGCAGCTAAATATTTTACAGATTTCTTCACTTAATTTTTGTGAATAAATAATTTGTATTTCTTAACAATACATAAAAAAATTTTACTTGTTCTGTATATTGATACGACTAAAATGATAATAGATATTTAACTGTCCTAACTTGGTCCACTTGACGATAATAATTTTTTTAATAAGAATTTATTTTAATAGGTGCTGGAGAACTTGGTTATCCCGATACTATTCATGGTTTATTTACAGACCCTGGTGCTGACTTAGCATTATACTTTTACACTATGAGTAACAAAAAATTGGCTCAACTATTACAGAATGGTGAACTCAAATGCTCCGGACAAGAGTAATTTTTTTCAGTAATAATTTATTTATAGTTAAAATTTTAATAAGAGTATACTTGCATTTCAGTAAAAAAGAACTAGTCAATTTCCTTACAAGTACCATACAGACTAGGTTGTTAATGATACATCCTTATTTGAAACAATGGCCTCAAGCTATGGCTTTATTGTCTAAACCATCAAATGCTCCACGCACACTCTATAATTTGATGACTCTAGTAGATGATATTTGTTTTTATGCTGGTGAACGTTCGATAGACGTAAGTTGTGTTGTACAATAAAATTTTAACATCCACAAAATTGTTTTTTTGTTAACAGACCACGTGGTATACACGTCGAATAGGATTGGGAACTATTTACAAAACCAGTGAGTTGCATTTATTACAAGACAGTTCACCAGGTTATAGAGATACTTGGAATTTTTTGAAAAAAATAGTTGAGGAATGTGTTAAGTATGACACTATGTTACAAAGTAATGCACAGTTAGCTAAAGATGTTGTTAACGCATCTGTTTTAACAGTAAGTAGACATATTATTATACAAAAAACAGCAGTATAATTTATTTATTAAACATTTTTCAGGCTAAAAATATTTTGGGATTTACATGGAACAGATAACAATATCATAAAGTTGATGCTATACTAGTCAATCATATTAAGAATATTTGAAATACATCATTATATTGAAATTCATGGTTGTTCAAATTATTCATCCAATCAAATATTTAAATAATATATGTTTGTTTTTAAATATTTGATATGTTTATTTTTTTTTCAAAAATGTTTTATTTCCTTTTTCAAAATGGTTTTATTACCATTTCATAGCTAATAAACTATAGTTATTAAAAATAGAAATTATTTTATTAAATATTCATAATAGACAAAATAGAATGTTTAGATGACAAGTTTATAATATTTAACATTATATCAAAATTAATATATAAATTAAACAATCATTAACAAAATTAACTAAACAATTTTTTAAATAATTATATAGTAGTCAAATAATTACTGAATAATTGTGAAATTTTTAAGACCCTATCTTATACAAGTAATTAAACTCTTAAATTAAAAATACAGAGCAAATTTCAAATATTAAGTATTAACTGAAGTTCATTTTTAAAATTATTTATTAATAAAAATTAAAGCGTGAAAATCTAAGTAATTATAGTCTAGTGAATGAGCAAGAATATTCTAACCTAAAAATTGCTTAATTTCATTTATATTTTTAGTAAACAACATTTAATTATATAATATATCATAATATTTAAATAAAATACTAAAAATAACTATTACTAACACTATTTACAGATATTTTCACTAAATCAAAAGAATTAATGTATTAAAAATTAATTTAAATATAAATATATTTATACAATTCTTTAACAATAGTATCACAGATTAAGTTGAAGCGATAGGAAAATATTACATCTTACCATATTATATAATTTTAATTTAGAGTAATAATCTGATTATTTGTTAAAATTATTGCTAAGATACACACGTTATTGAATGATCTCATTAACACAACCGTTTGCTTTTTTAGTAGAAATTCTTTTGATTGTCTAAAAGTTCACTAAATAATCAAATTAGTTTAAATGAAAGAACACATTTTTAATGTTCGTGTCCTTAATTCATACATTTTGTTCAATATAATTTAAATGCAAATTAGAACAACCAAATTATTATAATCATTTAAAATGATCATTTACATAAACATGTAGTGATCAAAATTTTATTTTATAGAATATTTTCTTAAGTATTAATGAAAATATAAAATAGTATTTTAAACAAAAACGTTTTTATAATTATTAATACCATTAGTTATGTTAAATTTGAATTTTTTAAAAATGTCTGAGGGTTGTATAAGGATTAACTATGAAAAATCAAACGAAAAATGTATTTTTTTAAATTTTTTTTTATAAATAATACTGTTAAAAAAATATTATTTTTCAACTAAAGCCTTTTAATTTTTACAAAAATGAAGTTTTTTTCCAGTTTTAAACATTACATATTACAAGATTAATAGGAATAGAATGTCTAAATTAATTTAGATTATATACTGAAATAAAATAACAAAATTTATTCAAATTTCAATTTTATTTTAAAGTCAAAAAGCTATGATTGGAATTTACAGTTTATAATACTTTTTTCATTAGTAATATTTACAAAAAAATGTTCATCTTTCATTAAAAAAAACATTTGTGTCCATTTTATTTTTAAAATACGACCCCTTAAATACCTCCATAGATATTTTTGAAAAATACAATTTAAACATAATTAAATGTATTAAATTTTCGAAAATACCTTTTTATTTGAAATATCTTTTTTACTTTTAATGATTTTTGATATAAGTCTATAATATGAAATTTTGATCAATTTAGGTTACATATAGGCGTAAATAATTGCTTGTTTTGGCTAATTAGGACCCCCAAACAGATTTCGCCATTCTTTTAAAATTATGTAATGAAAATAAAATAATTAATTACTGCAGTAATTTTATCCATAGTTTAATAATTTTATATTATGAGTATATAATGTTGTCTGTGTAGTATATTTCATTTTAAACATAGTAATATGTTTTGGTTTCAAAAATTATAGTTAAAATTTAACAGTAGTAGTAAAAAATGTATGTACACAATGATATACATAATTATATATTTATGAATGGATAAAAAAAAGGTTGAAGATATTATTTTAGGCTGAGCAAGGAAAAAATGTTTTTTTCCTTTGGAACATAAGCACCCCCAAGTTTAAAACAATATTTGCGCCTTTGGTATTTAGTTAATTTTTATTTTTTTTATAGATAAAAATTAATAATTCACAGTCCTGAGACAATTTTCGCCTTTATAAGTTGAGTGTCAGTCAGAAGCTGTTACTTTTTTAATTTCTTGATTTTTGACTTCATTTATTTTCTGAGAATTTTTTGTGCATATAACAGAGTTGACATTAAGCAAGACTAATGATGGCAAGGACGTAAAGTCATGTATACTTTTCTCATTTTCAAAGTCTGATTCGCCATAACAACCACAATCACTAACAGTTTTATTTTGAAACCTATTTTGAATTTGATTATTAATATATTAATACTTAATAAAATAAAAAATTAGGTTATTAAGAAAACATTCTTTAGGAAATATTGCAATGTTAAACGATTAAAACTTATGTTCCGCCGTAGAGAGCCTAATTTGAGCGTATTATTTAATAAATATCGTGCATCAAAAAATGTTTTAGCTTTCTACGAAAAAGAGGTTCAACATAGTTATCTGATCAAGTTGCATGCGACAGCACGTGCGTCGCTTTTCTTCAAAAAATGGATATGTATTAAAATATAATTACTCATACAGATCAAATTGTTATCGATCAAAGTATTTCAGCTCAATTATAAAGTCAAAATGAATCACTAAGAAAAATGATAGTAGAGCATTAAGCGAGCAATGAACAGTTGAAACTCAATAAGTTAATCAGCAAGTAAATAGTAATATATATATACACAGATATGTATATAAAACAATTAATAAAAATAACAATTTTTCCTTTAATAAACCGGGTTGTAACTCATATGTTTCATTTAGTACAATAAAAAAACAAGTAAACGAAATAATAAAAATCTATCAAACTAGCGCTAAATGTGTATAAATCCTCCATCAACTGCCAGTGGTGTAAAAACAACAATTTCATTTCTGATTTAATATGCATAGATATCATATTTTAAAGCTGTATTTTTTTAGATTAAAAATAGATCGTCTGAACAAAACATAGATTTGCTATAGTGAAACAACTGCCAGTATTTGGAAATATTTAAAAAATCTATTTACGTAAAATGTTCTGAAGAACATAAAAAAAAAAACTAAGCACAGGGGCATCGCAACACAGTGGTGACGTGACATAGTTGGGTTAAGTATAATGATATCTGACAGTGATTAAAATCACTATCATAATAAACGCTTCGATGCAAATCTTTAGGTAGTGTTTAATTTTAAAAAATTGGTGGATTATTCCAAAAGCTACATGAACTCCTATTTTCTTATTTATATCCTGATAACAAATTTTATGATTTATAAGTGTAATATATGAATATATATATATATAAAGGGAAATGCTATTATTTAAAAAAAAAGTATGTCGATTGAAAGAGGAATATAAATATTATTTCTCATAAAAAAATTGTATTGATCCATACACATTTCAATAAGTTATAGCATTATAAAGTAAAAAATGTAAAATATAAAATCAAGAATTTTCATACAAAAATAGCATTTGTTAAATATTTTCACCGAGAAGACAAAATAAAGCCTGAATTTTTTGTTTCCATAAAAAAAAATATATTACATTACCTTTAATATAATATATATATAAAAGTTTCAGAGTTTTCGGAACACTTTCAAAAGTTAAGTTGAAAATGTTAATTTTTTGTAAAAAAGTTGTCATTTTGAACCCACCACTGTGGGCTGGTAAAGGGTCAAATTTATAAAAAAAATATATCAAACGATAGGTAAAGATATTATGCATCTATAAATAAAAAAAAATTATATTGATTTGTTCAGTTTTACAAAAATAATGGCAGTTTTAAGTAAAAAAAATTTCGAAAATTAGCGATTTTTAAATTTGTAATTTTTTTTTAGGTTTCCTCCATTTACGGGGAACGAGGGAAATTTTTAAATTTTTGAGGGTAGTGTCTTCGACTAGATACGATTTGTTATCTTTTGACGTATCGTTGAAAGAGATAGGTTCAGTGAGAGCTGAGAAAAAGTAGTAACAGACAAAAAAAAAAAACACATCATAGTAAAACTAATATCTTCTCAGTTTCACATTGAAGCTAAAATATTACTGAAAACCAAAAAAGTGAAAATCGAAACTTGCTAAATGTGGTAATGTTTACAATGCAAATGATAAAGGCTGTTCAGACTATAAGAAAGCAAAAGAAAGAACTCATCCAAAAAAGTATTTGCGGTTAAATTAGAAAATAACTAATTTAAGAAAAAAAATAGTAACAAAAAAAAGTAATGAACTTTATATTGCGAACATAGTGTTCGCATTCTAATTTTCGTTAGTATAGCAAAAAAATTATAATTCGAAAATTCTCTACATCAGATGATATAGATTCACTTCTTATCGTGAACTTAATGAAAATAAAAGAATATGTTACTTATATCACCATCTAACTAACATAGCAAATGGAATTACAGCTATATTTATGAAGGAGACTATCAATTACTATGAGCTAGACAAATCCTCAAAAAATAATTTACTAACAACAGGTGTCCTTGTTTGAACTCGACACTCGGTGATAATCCACGGGTAAGTTAACGTTAGTTCATGTTATCTCTAATGATGCAGGAGAAAGAAGTAGAGAGTGGACTGTATGAAATGAGTGAAACGTATTTAAAGAATACATAAATATTAACTGCATAAAAAAAATTAACCATAAATATTATTTATATCAATTTGGGTATGAGGACACTTAATGTTAATGCAATAACGCATCAAAATAAAACAAATAAGAAAAAACAATATACTAAGAAAACAAAATGTCACTTGTAAAAATATTCTCGTTCTCTAATAAACTTAAAATATCTAATGATATCAACTCGGTAGTTTGTAATATCACCAATAATATATCAACTCACCGAAAACTGCAGTAAAAAGAACACGAGAAATCGTTTACTTAATAATTAAGTAAATAACAATTATTGTAATAAGAAAATTGGTACGGCTATATTGAACACTTTGGAGAATCTGGCATAGGACGAGACATCTTACTAACAAAAAAAATGGAACCATATCAGTCCGATACTCTACAAAAAGATAAAAGAGTGAACTTTTTGGAAATCCATTAAACAATTTAATACATGTACCACCTATTCGTAAAGACAACACTTGAACACGAAAAAGCTGAAATATACGTTCGCTACTTGGAAATGTATTTTAACCTAACGATATAGCTCAGAACTTGACGGGTTTCACGGTTTATAATTATATAAAAATCGTGAGAAAGTAAGATACTTTCCGTTATTAGAAGGAGCATAAAAATTGATAACAATATCAATGTAAAAAAAGCATTGGGTTACGATGAAATCAGCCCGAGAATCATAAAATTATTACCTAAGAAGATTATTGTTCATTTTACATATATCTTCAATGTCAATGTTATTTTGCGAACTGAATATGTCCCAGAACTTTGAAAAAAGCTCAAGTCATTATGTTGTCAAAACCAGGTAAACCATATGAATAGGTAACATTTAAATAACTAATATCAATACTATCTTTACTGTCTATACTTTTCAAAAAAGTTCTTAAAATTATAAAACTACCGTTTAAGAGAAATAGCCTTTACTTGATCACAACTTGGATTCCGTACTAAACACTCTACAAACGACTAAGTTAATCGAGGTACCAACGTGATTAACCAGGTCTTCAAAGGAATTAAAGTATTGTTATGTAGTATTCTCAGATTTTGCAAAGGTATTTGATAAAATTCGACACAAATGTCTATTTGTGTCAAACATGAAAACATGAAATGAGATAACCGAACCACATTAACCTAATAGCCATTTAATTTTTGGACAACTCTGAAGACATCAAACGTTTAAAATGTTATAAACCATAAAGTGGTTAAGGCACTACTTTACTGGAGGCGTAATACATTACATGTGAATTTTTTATTAATTGTTTTAACACTGTGTTTCATATACAATTATTGTAAAATATGTTTATATATAAGATAGTTTTATTGTTTAAATAATGAAGACACTTGGTAGTTTAAAAAAAAAATTAAAAGGTTAAATAATAAATAAATAAATAATTAATATTAATAAACTTAATAGATAATTACTGAAACTTTTTATTTTGTGATTCGTTGGGTTTTGATTTTCTTTTCGTCACTGAATCTTGATTTGTTTTTGTAATTACAGTCCAACTATCTTGTGATTCATTTTTCTTTATTAACTCGTAAGATTGTTTCTGTCTGGTATAATAATTCATTCTGCTATAAAAATGCTATTTTTTAAATGTAAATAAATTATAAATGTACTTATTACTATAACTTGTTCCCTTACTATAGTATTTAAATAATTTAAATAAGCACAGATAAACGAGTTATTTATTTCAGAGAAAAAGGTTCTTTTGTATTTTGCTATTTATAGAGTTAAATTAATGTAAGTAATGATTTTCTTTTTATTTGGAAGGCAATGCTTCTAAAGTTAAAAATACGCTATAGTTAACATACTTAGTATCATTGAGGCTGTCAGTGGATGAAGAAGAACTAGGTATGACTGTCTGCTGAGATCTTGATCGTCGTCTGGTGTTGGGTTTGGTTCTGTACATTTTTTTTTCGATTCTACCAGGTACATCTAAAAGACTAGCTTCAGGGGTGCAGCACGTTGTTACCGGTATCCTTCTTTTTTTTTCTCGTTTTTTTCCACCACCCAAACGCTTTTTTGTTGTACAATCCGAACTAGTAAAGTCGTAAATGCTATCGGAATCAGTATTACGACCATAAAACATTGATGAGAATCTAAATACAGTTTTATCACTTAAAGGACTCTCGCTCCGAGAACTCACTGGGCTTTTCTCGAGGATATCTGTTGATAGATGAAGAGATGACGGGTACTGTTGAATGGTTATGGATGGCAATGAAAATCGGTAAGAAGATGAGGAAGACGGATCGGAAATAACTGTTGAAGAGCAGGATTCTATATGTGGATCATTTGTTGTCAATTGATTAGTTATACTGTCATCTATAATATTACAAGTTTTTTTACTTGTTCGAGAATCACGATGTAGTAACTTCTTAGAATTTGGTGGCTCTGTATGAAATCCTTCGTCATCGTTTTCCGAGAAAGTAGTCTCTTCTGAATCAACTTCCCTTATACCTGGAGGAGCGTGGATTAGGGGTGATGATCGTCTGGTTGGCTGTTGCTCTTCTGATTCTAATGGACACAGTCTAGTATTAGAATTACACCGAGATGGTCCGGAACTATAACCCGATGAACTCAGATTTGATTCTGATGCTATCCGATCAGCACGTGAGCACATAGAAAATGGACTTAAATAACACATTCCATTGCCATTCCCACCAACACCAATCCCACTGTGTTGTGATGAGTCTATACCATTCTTGGTTGTTGTTACTGATTCAGTATCCGAATCACTCATACACGTTACTGTTATGACAGGCGGGGGTGCAGGTAAATCTAATGAAATTGGTTTATCCAAGTCTTTTAACATTTTTCGACCTAAATTTTTCTCCTTGTGAGGTGGAGGAGACCCCGGAAATTCCATGCTTGGTGAATTTATAGGAGTAGGCTGTTGTACAACTAATGTAGGTATCGGTTGTAACTGTTGTTTCATAGTTGACTCTAATTTATTATTATTGAATGGAAACTAAAGAAAATTAATTATTAACACAATTATGATATAAATATTAAATTCAAGTTCGATATACTTGATTATCGTGATCTTTAAAATATCCGAAGGATGATTTTCTGGATGTAATAGGAGTAGGAGAAGGTGATGGTATCGGCGTTGGCATCTCGTGGATGGGTGATAGGCAATCCATTCGATAATTTGGCACTTCTAAAAGAATGGATGGAGGATGTTGTAAACTATTTAACGAGTTATTTGAGCAGTTTCTTTGAGAACTCAATACATCGATCACTGGTATCTAAAAAACATTTTTAGCGTTAAATTTATAAATTTCGATAATTATAGGATTTAATTTACTTGAATTATGTTAGAATAACGGTACCGAGTTGGCGATTCTTTACCCCCTCCGCTTGGTGAATGTACTGTGTTAGATATTGAAGATTCATCTTCACTACATCCAACTATCTCATCCTGGAGACTGGAACAACTAGGTGTGGTGGATGCTGATAAATAATTACCCATTTCAGTAACAGCAATAGTATGGTTTAAATTTCGAAACATGGCTAATATTGAGTCAGCACTCATTGCCTTTTGATTACCTGATTGTTGTTGATATTCATTTAAAAGTAATTGATTTGATTTTCGACAATTTTCTACAAAGAAAAATATATATTATTAGTTAAAAATCAAAGAACGTATCTTAAATTTATTTTTTTTTTTAAAAACGTGTAATTTTTTTCAATAGCTAGCTAAAATGTAGCCTATAATTAAATGTGTAGCCACTATTTTGTATTTTGTTAAACAATTTAAGACTATTAAAATTTGTAGCTAATTATATTTCAAAAATTATATTTAACCATGTTAAGTACGAATAATTTAAGATACACTAGTACGAATGTATTTTAATTGATCTAGTGGCTATTTTATAATCATTTACAGCATTTATTCTAATATTCCTAAGATCTAAGTACGTGCCAAACGCCTAATAGTTTTATTTGTGCAGATTAATAATTTGACTAATAATTAACATTTAATTATCAATTACGTTTTATTCGAGCAAGAGTAGTTCGTGCTAAATAATGTTTAATGTTAGTCTGTAACAATATGATGGTGCAACTATTCGGTAATATAAACGCGAAGGGTTTGTTGGGGTTATAAAAATTATGAACGTTATTTTTAAATTAGAACCAAAATCGTCGTTAAAATGTGTACCCAAAGCGAATTCCAGACTGGACATAGAGTCACTGCCTTGGTTGAGATTTGGTCGGCGTAACATCCGCTTGGCTTGAGCATCGGCTTCAGAACAACTGGTAGAGCTCATTTCTGATTGAAATTTGTTCATCAATCGAGCAAATGTCACTTTCTTCTCAATTTTTTGCATTGCCTCATCTGAAGTTCATCCCAAATTACAAACATCGCGTTTATATATATATATATATACATATATTATACACGTGTGTATGTACATTTTAACAATTGTAAAATAAAATAAAAATTCTAAAAAAGCCAAACTTTATTATACGTACCTAATGAACAATCATTTGAGAAACTTGTTTCTTGTGATCTATGTGATGATGGCAAAAATATATCGTTAGGGTCTATATTATTTGTAGATAATTTATCTACAAGGTTTATTTCATCATTAAAACTAGCTTGTCGTACTAAACCAGGAGATATTAACTGTTGAAGTATTTCTGATTTGTCCGCAATGGAAGTTCGAAGTCTCGACGAAACTGCACTTTTTTGCTTCGTTCGGTGTTGACTGAACCCTATACGTTTTTTTTTAATAGAAAAATTACGTGAATTATGTATACGTTTACTTTTATTATACAGTATTCGAATAGTTCTAAAAATGTTCAGATAGTTCTTTATATATGAATAAGTTTTAAAATTAAAAAAAAAGTACAATATGAAGCAATGGCGACGATCCCTATACACATATATTGCGCTCACGATACATATATTTAGGGGTTGGTATATTGAGGAACATGTTTCTCTGATAAGTGTTTTTCATTTCACGTAAAAAATACTTTAATAATAAGTAATGAGCAAAAAAAAAAACAAAATTTGGAGGTAATAGTATTTATGAATTTATTTTATCATGCAATAGTCGTAAAATTTGACATTGGCGCTACTAATAAATAGTACATCTACCGCATTAAAATATATTTAAATATTTGTGTATTTTAGCTGGAAGTTTACTCTAGTAACTAGTTAGCATAGCATTAACAGACTATTTTGTTATTATATCGATGTGTTATTATGATCACTTATTTATAAACTTTAGCAATAACGTAGGAGTTGTAGAAGATGAATTTTTCGGATTACCCAAACCAATAGGTACAAATCTCAGAGTTTTAAAAAAGTTGTCAAAAATTCGAATACTGTATTCTTTTTTTGTATAATAAATAAGATAAAAATTATGTACTAAGTGAAACATCAATAAATAATTGTATTGAAATCATTCATTAATGAAATATGAAAAAGAGTATGTTCAATCTAAAGTAGATGTGTCAACTACATAGATGCATGTAGATATTACATGTGTACTAATATTATTTAGATCTAGTATAGCATCAAATACTTATTACTTTTGTATAATCTAGTAATTTCTATAATAAAGTAAAAATATTAAAATTTTATCAATGAATTTGATAACTTATGTAATGATAATAATAAAAAATATTACTATAACATAGGTGAAGTATTATACTGAAAAACACAGAAGTATATAAAATAGTGTTAGTGCAAAATATAATGTGAAAATATACAGAAGTGGGAATAGATTGAAGAAAGGGACATAGTCGACACCTTACTCGGAACTTGTGGCCTGAGCAAGTCGTCCAGGCTGAACGTACGAGCCGTTCTACCGGATTGTAATGGACTGGTGAGACTCATTAATGAAGGTTTTCGTATACCCAATCGTCTGAGGAACGTTTTAGCTTGAGGCTGTTGTGCAGTTGGTGAGTTTCCTTCATCAGAAGGTGTTGCTCCATTGGTCATCACAGTTGGTACTAACAATTCGCTTCGCATGCTTGACATCCGACCCGATGCATTCACTGTAACTGCACAATAATATCGATATATTTATAACTATTTTGCGGAAGAGGGATAGAAATTAATAATATTTAAAATTCCTTAGAAGTAATTTTGTAAGCGTCTGATCTTTATCGGAAAGAATAACAATTATAATAAAACATTAATGCGTGATGTCAAAATATTTTAACTGTCAAAATAGTATTGTTCCGATAAAATAAATTATTTTTACTTGTCATTGATTTTGAATGAATTTTCTTTGATAATTTAAGTTTTCGGTTGTTTGGTTAGTTTAATTACATGCATGAAAATGTATAATTGTGTTTTACTATAAGAGAAAATTCTTCGAATTATGACAAGAGTTATAGAGTTTTTTTTTATTAGCAGGTGCTATATATTAAAAATGAACTTATATTTAGATATTCGTTTTATTTTAACTTATGAACAAAACTTAAAAAATATATACATCTAGTAAAATTCTGTATATTTCTTTTTAAAACATGATGAGTAGTAAAAACTATCAACTGAAATATTTTATATTATTTTCCACGATTTTTTTCTGCTTTATATGCTTTTGGAATACACTTATTATTAACAATATAGAACGATATTGTAATAAAGTCAACTTACAATATTTTATTTCAAAAGGCAAATGTAGCTAAAGTATTGACCATAAATTTTAGCTATATGTAAAAAGTTCTATTGTTAATATTTTATCTTTTTTTTTATTATGTTTTTTAAAGAATTTACAGAACATAAATCATGTTACACAAACATTTTTCCACTATTCAAATAATAATATGTAAGAATATACTCATTGATATTTTGTCAAATCTGTCAAAAATGCATGTATTATATAAATTATAAAATAACATTATTGACACCATATAAAATTATTAAATAACTTAATTTAATTAATTTAAGTTTCATAACAAAATTTGTGAAATTTATTGTTGATAATTGCCATCTAAATAAATGACTGGAATTTGATTCATGGTAAGCTTTTCATATAGTCTAACTGTTTTTAAATTCGTCTAAAATAATTAGAGACTTCTATAGAATTATAGAATTATTTACACTATTTTTTATAATAAATTTCTATTCTATATAAATTTTAATTTTATCTTAAAATAAAATTTATTGTTAACAGTTTGATAATACTAGTTTTTATAAAATGTTTAGGCTTAAAGGAGATATTGGAAATAAGTTTTTAATATAACTATAATATTTAAAAATAGATTTCCACTACATATATCAATATTTACATTAGGCGATAAAATAAATATAGAATATTTAACTTTTATACTTCAAATTATTATTTGTTATAAATTATCAATAATGACAATTTCCCTAAACTTCCCTGTTTAGACTTCTCTCGATGTTTAAATATTAAATTATATAAAATTTCTCCATAATAAAGAGGAACTATCACAAAAATTTTATTATAGACGAATTGATTTATTCCATTTATAATTTATTATTATGGTGTTATTATAAACTAGTCAGCTTACAGTGTCTGCTGCGTTCAGCTTCTTCAGACAAAATTTTTTCTATTTTTTCGGGTACGTGACGCTTGGCACACCATATTAAGCCCAGTATTCCCAAAACCATGAATACAGTTAGCAGACCAAGCCAGAATGGTTCGTGTAGCATGCGCTCTGTCAGCGGTTTGTACGTGATGTAAAACATTTTCTTTTCGCACTGATTCCCTATGGTGAATAAATCAAAAAGTCAATATATTATACTTAAGAGTACTGTTCAGTCTTTTAAGTCACTGCACGTTGTCATTGTATTCTTACCCGTCCAATATGTGTAACATCGACATTGGTATTCCAAGTCTCCTAACGCTATGCATTCTCCATGGTCCTTACATGGATTTAGATCACATGGTTTGATCTTTTCATTGCAGAATTTTCCCGTATATCCATACTGGCATTTACAATGGTACCCATTATTACCAGTCAACTGGCACTCGCCAAAAACGCAATGTCCCAAATCACAGTGGTTCAACGAACAGAATAGACCTGAAATCATTCACAAGTTTTTACCATGACATAAAATTATATACTAAGCGAGAAATGGAGGAGTAGTACGGTACCTGTATGATTTCCTTGGCATTTACAAAAGTACATTTGTGAAGCATCACTGAGCACGCACGTGCCACCATTAACGCAAGGGTTTGGTGTACAAGTTTCTATTTGCGTGCGATCCGTTTCCGGTCGTTTAGACAGTGTTATTAGTTTGTTTTTCCACTCAGGGTCTGTATAAAAATTACCAGTAAACAATATATAAAGTATTTGATGTAAATTTATCTTAAACCTAATATTCAACAATGATTATTTATCAATATTGTTTCAATCGCATGTACTAAGTGATTAATTAAAATCACTCCAAGAAAAGATACTCAGTTTCACGGAAACTATTAAATATTTTTAATTTTTGTAAAGGAAAAAAATGTTTGATTCAAAAAATGTACAATAAGATGAAGTTAAATAATTTTATTTCATCTTTTTAGGATAAAACCTAAGATTTAATTGTCTTAAATAGGGACTCTAATTTTTTGATTAATATGATAAAAAAAAATTGTTTTCAATCAATTTTGTTTTTTAAATTTTTTTATTTGATTTTTTATTGCTTGTTAAAATTAGTGATTTTTGACCAATTTTCTATTGATCATATGCTGATTAGTAAAATTTTATTTATATGTAGTATAATTTTTTGAATCAAACAGTTTTTTCTTATATAAAAATAGAAAAATTGCAATAGTTTGAGTAGATAAGTATTTTATTCTTAAATGACCTTGTCACCTTGTATAAATGGTAGGAATAAACTTCAATAAATTAATAATATAAAATCCGTAACGATATTTTCACAACAGTTCACAATATTGATATTTAGAAACTATGTTTGTTAAAACAAATTACGCTGGCGCGTCTTTTAAAAAATGCACCAAAAATGTGTTATATCATTTGAAACTGTACATATTGTAACAGTTAATAAACATTTTATACAATAAAAATAAAAGATTACCATTTTTGACACTTATTGATATATTGATTGATGTTAAAATGCTGGCCTGTTTTTTATTGTATATGGTAACAATGGAAATTGTGTTGAGATAAGATGATATTGAAATAGGCACTGATTTGAGATGATCAACATTTTCACATAATAGCCACCATGTTCCGTTTTGGGAAGCGTAGTGGTCATGGATTTCTATTATAGTACCAGAATCGTGGCCCGGACAAATTGTACGTCCTAATGTGGTATCCACTATATAAAACATGTTATTTACGAACAAAATAATTTTACAAATTAATCTATAAGATACTACTACTAAATAATATTATGATGAAATAGTAAAAATTTTTCATTAAAATTTATTTATAATGAATTATGTATGTAAAGATAACATAATTCTATGTAACTTGTTGATATAGTTTAGATTTACACTACTCTCTGTTTTATTTATAACTCAAACTGTTTAATTTTTAATTTAAATAGAATATTTTTGTATGTATTATAACTAATTAAAAACTTACTTTGCGCCGGAACCACATGATTGAACTGAAGTTGTATGAAGTTTCCTATAGATGCCTTGAGTCTTTGTCTATAACGAATACTAGGAATATGCATCGGTAATGGATAGTTTAGTCTATACATAAAACCAATAGAGTTGTTCGGTAATAATATTGATCGTTCTTCATTGAAATCGGTTACTAAATATGAAAATAAAAAATTAAATATCATAAAGTTAAAAGTATTTACGCATTATAATATTAAACTTATAGTTTTAATGATTAAAATGTATAGGATTTCTTTAAATAATAGTGATAGTGTTTAAAAGTAAATATAATTTTTTAAAAATTGGTTGAAAATATGATTTACATTGTCAATGACACATTTTTATAGTGTTTAAATAGAAAATGTGGTTGTTTAAAAAAATGTTTGTTACATATTTAAGCAAATATTATTATTTATTGAAAAAATCATAAAAAAGTCTTGATGTTAGCATAAATTTCGTTTAAAATCTAACGAAGAATTGTATAGGAGTTTCATAATTGGCATTTTAAGATTCAATTATTAAGCTTCGATGCGAAGCTGAGAAGGTATTAATTTTACTATGATGTGTTTTTTTTTAATTTTTAATTTTTTTTTTGTGTTCATAACCACTTTCTATTAGCTCTCACCGAACCGATTTCTTTCAATAATACGTCAAAAAATCACAAATCGTATCTAGTCGAATAAATTGCCCTCAAAATTTGAAAAAATTTCCATCGTTTCCCGTAAATGGGGTAGATCTCCAAAAAAATTACAAATTTTTGAAATTATTTCAATTTTTTTTACTTAAAACTGCTATAAATATTTCAAAAATGAAAATTTAATATAATTTTTTTTTATAAATTGCATGATAATTTTACCTATTGTTTGATATATTTTTTTTATAAATCTGACCCTTTACCTACCCACAGGAGGGATTCAAAATGATAATTTTTTCACAAAAAATTAACTTTTGAAAGTGTTCCGGAAATACTGACACTTTTATATATACCTTAAATTAAAACTTATATAATATACTTTATTATTGAAAAAAAAAAAACGTTTGGACTTTATTTTGTCTTCACAGTGAAAATGGTTACCGTATGCTGTTTTTGTGTTAAAATTCTCAATTTTATATTTTTACTTTTTTAACTTTAAAATGCTACAACTTTTTGAAAATGTATGAATCAATATATATTTTTTATAAAAATAATATTTATATACTTCTTCATTCGATATACTTTTTTTTTAAATCGGACTATTATCCTTTATACAGGGAGAGTTCAAAACTTAAAAATGCATATAGAAAGTAGAACTTTTTCAACTTAATTTTATGTTAAAGCTTATGTAATATACTTTATTATGAAATAAAAATATTTCAGACTTCATTTTTTTTCATGGTGAAAACTAACACCAAAGTTAATAATTAAAATACGATTTTTATAAAAAAATTCTTTTTTATATTTTTAACTTTATGTAAAATCTATGGATAATTATAATTTTTTTAAAATAAGTACTATTTATATTCTTCTTTTATGCGACATACTTTTTTTTTATCGGACCATTTCCCTTTATATATTATAAATATGGGAATATGGGAACGAGAGAAGCAATATTGGCGTTAAGGATAATCATTCAAAAATAAATGAGAATAAATGTCAAGAAAACAAAAGTAATGGTATGTGAAAGGGAAAATAATACAAGAATACAGATAAAAATACGAAACCAAGCAATAGAACAAGTAGATGAATTTACATACCTGGGAAGCGCAATCAGCAAGGATGGAAGAAATAGAAGTGAGATTATAAAACGTATCTGTCAAGCTAAAATAGCCTTTAACAAAAAGAAAACTATATTTACATCAAGAAGCATGAGTCTAAAAATAAGAAAAAACCTATTAAAGACGTATGTATGGAGCATTGCTCTGTACGAATGTGAAACCTGGACAATAGCAATGGAAGAAACAAAAAAGACTTGAGGCGTTTGAAATGTGGTGCTATGGAAGGATGCTAAGAATAAGTTGGATGGACAGAGTAATCAATGTAGAGTACTGGAAAGAATATCAGATGAAATGTTACTATGGAATAACATAGTCAGAAGACGCAACGAATGGATAGGTCATATAATAAGACACGAAGGATTGTTGAAATTGATAATAGAAGGAAAGAATCGTAGGGGTAGACCAAGATTGGAATTCATTCAACAGATAATAAAGGACCAAGGATTTGACTCATATGTGTAAATGAAAAGGAAGGCGGATAAGAGGGAAGACTGGAAGATGGCTGCAAACCAATCTACGGATTGAAACCATAGAGAGATTATAAATATATATATATATATATTCATATATTACACTTATAAATCATAAAACTTGCAATCAAGATATAAAAAAGGAAATAGGAGATCATGTAGCTTTTGGAATAATCCACCAATTTTTTTAAATTAAACACTATCTAAAGATTTGCATCGAAGCGTTTTTTATGATAGTGATTTTAATGTCAGGTATCATTATACATAACCCAACTATGCCACGTCACCTCTGTGCAACGACCACCCTGTGCTGGGTTTTTTTTTAAATTTAATCTTACTTATTTTATAGGCAATTTTGAATCCTCTTCCTCTTGGCGTGGAATTTGTCTTGTATTCGATCTTGACACTTTCGCCATCTGAAAGGAATGCACCGTCGTTAATGGAATTTGCATGTTTGAAAGGTGTAACGTAATCTGCAGTTCTTGACAAATATATCTTAACTGATTGTGAGTTGTCTAAATTATAGTCAACAAATTCGATCCATATACGTCGGCCAACTAAAAATTTAAACTTTGTTGCTTTATGTGTTTTATATAAATGAAATGAATGTAGAGATTCATTTAAACCAATGATTTTAAAATATAATTTTAAGAAATTTTATTTGTATTTAAATTAAACCCACCTGGTGCCAGTATCATGGTTATGCAGTTGAGATTAGGTAAAATGAAATTTGGGTAGTTTGGACTGACAACTTGACCTTGAAATGCAGTGAGGGTCTGTGACGGACATCCAGACATATCAATGACATTCCATTTAAGATGAAACCCAAAACTAGACACAGAGTAATCTGACTGAAAGTGTACATAAGCTTCGTTTGATTCCGTTACAAAAATGTAGCTACATAATAAGTTTCATTTGTAAAAAAATACAGTTCATCTTTATGTCTGTTTAATGTCTTATTTTACTTACTCTTCTAAGTTGTTGCCGCGGTAACCACACACTGTCATAGCTCTATCATTTTCTTTTTGACTTGTCTTTTCCATCACAGACACGTAATCATAAAGGCAATCTACTTGTGGTTCAATGTTTATCGAATCGAACTGAAACACAATTCTTGCACGATCTGGTCCGACTACGTGAGTCCAATAATCCAAATTGTGATAGTAATTCGCCGGATAATTTAAGGAAGTCAAAACTCCGCTAATGCCAGATACTGTCTTGTTTAAATTGTAATAATCCGATGATTCTTAAAGAGCGTATATTATACACAAATATTATAAAAGCTATGATATTAAATAAATAGTACACTTACTTAATTGTTTTTTTTTGCAAATATAACCTCCAACAGTGTTACAAATATTTGCAGTCCAGTATAGGCCCCTAGGAAGGTTGACAGGTGGTGAAGTGAGCCAACTAATGGCTAAACATAAATCTTTATAAGATGTTTGAGTATTTGCATTGTTTATTGCTAGCCAAGCTATAAAAAACCCAATAATAAAGAATAATGATTATTGTAAATAATTAATAGCAAGCATAGTTTAAAAAAGCATTAATGTATTAATATTATATATCAAGAGCGCCGTATAATGTGAAATCCTTTTAATATTGTTTTAGATCATTTATCGTAGAGTTATACAAAGAAATTATTAAATCGAACAAAAAATTAGTTAATATAGTTTATAATATACAATTATAGCAATATTTATTTTAGATAATTGTTTAAGAGTGTTTTTTTAATTTGATGTCGTATAATATTGAAGGTAAAAAAAAATCGATCAATAAATAAAATTTAAATACATTAAGTTTGCGAATATAAATATTTATTTCAATGGTCAACCCATATTTATTATTAAACCATATATTTTGTTAACTTTTTAATAGACATGAAAAACATTTTAACAGTTTTAAACATACAAAATTATATATTTCTTAGAGATTTTACTGACATATAGGTGTGAAGCTATATGTCAGTGTATTCATTATTAGTATTGTCAATTTAATTACATATATACCCGAAAATGTTTCTGTCGAATTGTCAATCCAATACCAGTATTTTTCATCCCACGTACCGCCTAACCAATATATAGCTGATCGACTATCTGATGATTCTCGTATAAAAGATTCGATGAATTGCTCTTCTTCGGCACTATGCACACTTGTTAGTTCAGCCTGAAAAATAAATTGATATCAAAATTATACTTATTATTCGCCTATAATAAATGAAAATGCCAATCATACGTATATACGTTGGAACATATTCTTAAGTCCAACATTCTTTGTTGAACAAGTTAATTAAAAAGATTATAAATATTTTTTATGCTCACTTTTATCCCGTTGCAAATACTTTTAGCTGTGTGCCATGATACTTCTGGGTAGCTGGCAAATAAATAACAAGATCCGTTATACATTTGCTGCCGTGCATCGTCACATCCATTATTTACTGAAATACAGTATTTTAAATATAATCTTTAGGTAACTATTAACAAGACGCTAATAAAAATAATATCTCACCGTGTTCAGCTGACACACGAGCTCTAAATCCACTGAATGAGTGTGAGTAATCCGATACAAAATGTATTTTAAGCTTAGACCTTTCAGTCACATATCTTGTCAATTTTAGCACGTCACTTTTGTCACCACAATATTTTGGCCCCTGATCTTCATCACCCGCAATTAATTCAACGTAATCGTAACTGCAACTGTCAATTTAACAAAGAACATACAAGTTTATACATATAGAACATTTATAATTGATTGTAAATAATCAATCAAAATTGTTATATTAAATAATTAATTATAACAAAATACATTTATACATTAAAAACTAACATAATTGTTTTGAAATAGAAAGTAGTAAATATAGACACCACTCACGTTGACTCGTTTTCTAGTACAAGCTCATCGAATTCCACTTCAATTTGATAGTCTCGAGGTACTTCCAATTTAATGGTACAGTCTAAGTTATCCGGATATGGTTGTGGAAATCCTGGACTCGAAATGGTCACAAACCTCATTTCATTCGTCAATTTTATTGTCGAATTACAGCTGTTATCGTCTGAATCTAATAAATTGTACATCGCTATTAAATGAATCAATGGCCTAACTGATATAATAGTAAATACTATTATAGTCATTATCATAAAAAGTTTATTATGAAATTTTCAAATAGAAACACTTAAATTAATATTTGTATCACATAATGTTTAGTGCAGTATAAACTGCATTAATAAAATTTTAAATAGTTTATGTTATAAATAAAATTAAATAATCAAAAGGTTGTTAATTCCGCACATTTTTATTTCTAGATTGTTGATAACCAACCATTATTGGTTAAACCAAATAACTGTATTGTACAATACAAATTATTATCCAAAGTATCGTAAACCACTGTTACTATTATTATTACAGTTCGTTATTTTGTTATATTATAAATGTAATATTAAATATTTCGCTAAAAAAAGGAAATGCATTAAATTACCATAAATATTAGTAAGAGTATGTTGTTGTATTTGACATAAAAATCGATTCCTCACTGTGCAGTCTCTATCGTTCCACGTATACGATGAATTACGTATGAAATATTTAAAAAGTCTGTTTTGAGAACCATAAACTTGTCGTAGTTCTATACAATCTTGCTGACTAAGTCCATCATCATTAGGCTGTTTAGAGTTTGACCCAACTTGAGATGGGTGGACATGACCTTGGTACCAATCTTAATAGATAAAATAAATTTAATTTAATTACGTAAATATTGTTTTCAAAAATACTAAGTGTCCTTTAGATTTGTTCAAATGTGCTGATATTAAATAAATTTTATTAAACTCACTGGAAAAGGTAAATGGAGATGAATCTGTCCATTGGAAAAATCCTTCATTGTTAATATCTGTTGCTCCTATCCAATATGCAGCATTATCATTATAGCCAGGACTGTAGAAAGATATTAATATATTTTCATAAATTAACTGTAAATTATTGGTTAAAAACTAAAGGCTATTACCTGTTTATTAGAATGGTATCAATAAGTAATTGAGTCTGATGACTATCGATACTGACCAAATGACCGCCATTTTCTATACAAAAATCTTCAGCATCATTCCAATTTTGCATTTCATTAATAATAGTCAAGCATTGACTAGATTTAAGTGAAACAGATCCATATGGACACTGTTTTACGATTTCGTTTATAGGTTCTGCTTTATAGGTTACTTTAAGTGTTGGTACCCGTAATGACACTGATGACGACTCCATTAAAACTATATTGGCATTAGATAACATAGACATATGTTTTTTAGGACTATCAGTTGAAGCACAATGGGACCATCGAATTGGACCATCAGTCAACCAAAACAAAATTCCAGAGCATGTAGATGTAGTATATTGTTGAAGAGGAGTCGTATTAATCTACGATAAAATTTTAATTAAATATCATTATGATGTAATATAGTTTCAAAGATGCAAACATTTTTTGACCAAATTTCTAAAACTAATATTTCAGTTCAAAATAAACTTACTGATAATGATTTCGCTTCATCTACGTCATCTACTGAGCTATCGACATGACCATAAGGTATAGAGTTAATGAGCAATCGAATTCGATAACCGTAAGGTTGAATGATTTTATAACGGCATTCGAAACCAGCGACAAATACTATTGTACCATTTTGTTGCGATACTTCGTTATCAAAACAACTAGCAGCATACTTATATATTAACGTAAAGGTAAACCTCCAACCAGTAATGGTTACCGATGAAAGTTCATCCACGTTAAAAACATAATGTCGATCAGATTCATGTAGATCTTCTAATTTTCCACATACAACTTTGTGACCGGATAACTGTAGATGACTATGTTTACATGGCATGTTTAACTTGACAAGGTCAACTATAAGTCGAGCTTGATATTTTTGTGGAAACTTGAGCACACACTTACCATGTGTAGTCGGAGAAGATGGCAGATCTTTGGAAGACAAAGTGCCTTTTTCAGGTAACAAATGTAGTTCACAGTCTAGAAAAAACATAAAATAAACATTTTAAATTTTTTTGTAGAAATTTTTAAATAAAAATCAGTTACCTTTTAAAAGTAGGAATCTTTTGTTTGATATATTAATCTCAGATGTTACAACTGTACTATATACTAACCTAAAATGTAAAAACTATTGAATATTTTAAAATGCCAGGAATTACATTCAAATTTTTTTTACACTTGAAATTCCATTATTATGAAATTTTTTACTGTAATATTTTATTGAACCATAGCACATTACAAGTAGTAGTATGCAAAGTTTCTTTTATAGTTTTTCACTTATTAATTGGGTTTTTTGGCTATAATTTCAATTAAATATTAATAAAGTTCTTTATAACTCTTATAAATTATGTTAAAAGGTCAAAATCAATAAAAAAAATATAAATTAAAATAATATACTAGGTATATAGTTTATCATTTATTGATTTAAAAAAAATTGATAAATTTTTCTTTTTTTTCATTAATATTATTCATTAATATTCATTGGGTAATTTTGATTTTTTTCATGATAAACCAACCAAGCTACAAACTCTTATAAATGCTAAATTAAAGAATTGATTAATTACTTATGTTACTCAACAATATTTGTATTTATAGTTAATGTATTATGTGTTGTGTTATTATTAACTTGAGAATTTAAGCTTAAATTTGTTAATTTAGTGTATTTCTTTTTTTTTAGTTATACGTTTTGTATTATAGTTATTAGTACTGTATTTTGCTCTTTTAGGCGTTTGTCTTTAATAAATAATAAATAATAAATATATATATATATATTACTATTGATTAAAAGGTAATAATACCATCTTCTAAATATATTTAGCTTATAATTAAAATTTGATATTTGATATACATTGAATAGTTTAAATTTAATACTTCGTACCTGGAAATGTCATGTGACATAATTTTTGATAAGTAGAAATTAAACATGTCAAAATGAATATACTTTATTAAGTTTTATCGTCTTACTGTACCAATAAAAAATCACTCTTATATGTTTTTTCAAAACTATGTAGACTTAACTATAATCACATAAATAAAATTGATATTCAACATTATAACACTACAAAAGTTTTGAAGTATATGCTAAAAATAGTATCTTATTTTTGACACACTAACTAATATTATTACTAAAGAAGGTATTTAATCCAAAATGAAGTTTATTTCTCAAATAAATTGTGGGTGCACATAAATAAAGTGAAAACATGAAATAAACTACACGTAAGCAATTCAAAAACAATTTTTTTCGTTTTTTAACAAAATATACAATTGTATCCTCTTTATAATTCATATATAAAGTTCCCTGTATATTCCCTATAGGCATAATAACAAATATAAATAAAACTTTTAATGTATTTCACTCGAGCACATATCTACAAAACCTTTTAAAAATTATGAATAATAAATTATACTAATATAAATATTAAAAGCCTGTATTATGTCAAAAAAATTCTTACTTTTTTAATTATTAAAATAATTTTAAGTAATAATGATATAAAGTTTTAGTAATTAAACATCATTATATTTTTAGATAGTTTTTATTCAATGCTTAAATATTTCATACTTAAAAATAGTAGACAATACTCATCAGGGTTCTTTAAGAATGTAAAATATAACTTATATTATTAAATTCAAATTTCTTTTTTGATAAAAATATTAATACGAAAAAATCTAAACATAGTAAGATTTCTAGATTTTAATCAAAATTTAGTAATTAAATAAGTATAAAGATTACAGCAATCAGTCTTGGTGTTAACTTAAAACAAGTCATAGATTCCTTTTTAATTAACATTTTTCTCTTGTTTAAAATGATTTTTCATTATTATTATCATTATTAAAAGTAAAACGTAAAGAAATTTTTTTTTGTTTATAGATTTTCTACTTTAAATTTCAATCGTAGTATTTCATATGCATAAAATTATATGACAGTTAGTATGAGAATATACAATAAAGTATTAATTTCAACAGTTTGCTTTTAATAATTCGCATAAGATTTGCGTTATGTATAAGTTTAATATAGCTTAAGAATACGTTACATAATCACATAATATATATACTTAGTTGAAGCTATCAGTGCCATATTTTTAAAAATATCCATTAATCTCAACATTGAGAAATATCTCAAGAAATTATACTTGTTGTTAAACTGTGAATATTGATATTTTTAGTTTCTTTTTTTATATTGAAATAACTTCTTTAAAAATGAGCGGTTCATTCCAAAATAATTATTACCTTTACTTTGAAAATTTACTTTACCGATGACACTTTTTTTTTTAAATACATTTATTAACCAAGGTAATGTAGGAGCTTAAAAATTATATAAAACTTTTTCCTTTTTAAATATTGTTTCAAAAAACTTGTCATCTTTAAACCTACATCAAATTAAAGCTCATACAATATGCTATAAGATAATAGTAGACGCTAAAAATGACCAATTTGTAATTCTATGCATAGTAGCGAAACCTACAACATTCTAAAATATTCTAAACTAAACTTGTTTAATGTAATTTATGATTAAAAAAAAAAAACGTTCCAGTGACTTTTTTTCTATGAGTAATTTTCATCTTAAGCAAAAATCATACGATTAAAGATAACATTTTTTTTTATTTCTTAGAGAAGTAAAACTTAATATACTTATATTGTATGTTGACACAATTTATCATGATATCAAAACTATTATTTATTGTACTTTAAAAAGTCACATTTTATAGGATTATGATCGAGTAGCTAAGTTTGTTAGATAATTATATTTTCAAAACTAGTATAACAATCGATCTATTAAGTTTAGTTTACTAACACATCATTATCATGAATAAAGCATTTCTATAAATAATTACACTATGATATAACATTATTATATTATATCCATTGCAACTATCATTACATGCATCAAGTAAAAAAATAGCACAGTTACGACAGTATAAGTTATCTCAAATAAGAACGTTTCCATAAAATCGGCTCATTTTCTTTGGTCACGCATAGCTAAAAAACTACTGAATCAATTGATTTCTAGTTTATGTCAAAACATTAAAAATGTTATTGAGAAGTGCCTTTTTCTAATTATAATCAATTCGGATCAATATAACGAAAATCATTAAGCGTTAACGTTAAGAACATTTACAAAAAAAGAGATATTAAAATAGTACGTTTTTCGTCAGAAAACAATTTTCACATTGTCAGATTTTTCACTCAACTTATAGTTTCGTTCTTATTAAGATTTCTTGAAGCATCATATTTTTTTATTTCATAAGTTAAACACTTATGAGATACGTAATGATTTGTGATTAAATTTTTTTACTTAACCGTTTTTCACTCGTAGATGAAGGCGAAGTGTTTTTGAGATCTACATAATATATATTATTTTATAAATTCAAAATTATTTTTTATAAAAATAACAATACTATTAGTTACATTAGGAATTAGTCAATTATATAAAAATCTTAATATCATAATAATTTAGTTATTATTTGTTAGGTTTTAGTAAACATTTGTTGACAACTAAAAATTCACAGTGCTCTTAATAATTTACTTTCAAAATAAACAATTATACTTAAATTGAAAAAATCTCTCCGTTGTACATTTATATCAAAATATTATTATGTTGACCTCAACTTATTCGCGTGATATAATGATTTATAACTTGTTTTAGGTCATGATTAAGTACTATACCTATTGTATGCATAAAATGTTTATTAATATTGTATCCATAAATTGAAGTATCACGAACCTATAAAGTTCTTTATGTATAAACATTTTAAGTTAACTCAAAATTAGAAAAATATTAATTTTAAATGAAAATTTGATTACTCAATCAAAACATCATTATTATTCAATTTTTATAAATTAATATTTTCCTATCTTTTAATTTAAGTTTTTAGTAAATTTTGACTAAATAAACTCGAAAATAACTCGTCCGAAAATTATATTTGTAATTATATATGTAATTGATCTGAAATTCTATTATTCATTCACATATAAAAAAAATTTCGTAATATACAAAAATAAAGAACTATAATAGAAAATTAATCTTTTTAATAAAAATTAACAAACGTTTATAAAGAATCTTTTAAGAAAACTAGAATATAATATAGTAAACTTAATTTGATGTGATTGAACTTAAAATGTTTTACGTATCACTACTTTGTGATATGTATTTATAAGTCTCAAAATGACTTCTTTGTTATCTAAGTAATAGTATAATGTAATAGAACAAATTAATTACAAAGATAATAATTTAAGCTAGGTATAAAGAAACAAGTTTAACGCACTTTCATGATAGTTGGAAAAAATTTTTTCTAGATAAAATAAAATGAACATTGATTAAGAGCTACTATATAAATCATAATTTTGATATGCACATTACAAGTTATTTATTCTTCAAATGTATAATATTTCAAAGAAATCAACCGATTAGACATAAATTTAATTAATGCAAATTAATTTATGTTTTCATAATTTGAAATCAATAGAAGTTCTTTGAATCATTTATGGTGAATTCAGTAATAATTATAAGACTTTTCATTTGTGCAATTGATTTTGTTCTTAAGAAACTTTTGGAAGTATACAAATTTACATGTTACTTTTGTATATTCATGACATTTACAATATATCTTTTACAAAATTAATTACTTTTGTATTTTTAACGTATTTTTAGTTGGTATTTTTTCAATTTTAATTGAAATATTTGGGCCTAAGCACAAAATTTAGTCTATTAAGTGTATATGTACGTAATTAAATATTTCTAAAGTAGCAACACAACATTTGCTTAAGTTTTTAACCTATAAATTTAAAATTAAAAAAAAAACTATAAGCCCAGACTTAATTAAAATTAGCATAACATTTAGTCATAATGTGATACAATTTACTACAATCTATTCTCCGGTTAATTAGCACAAGCTAATAGGTTAAAATTATAATTGGGGTTTATGGAGGTATTTTTGAATTAAAACTAACAAATGTGCAAGTGTATTCATAAAAAAATTCAAAAAATATTACCGGAAAGTACCGTAAATAAAGTATGACCTAAATATAAAATAAGGTTCATATTAAATAAAGTATATTTTACATGAAATAGGTTTATTCTTTAGGGATTTCGACCAAGAGAAACAAACTAAACAAGACTAAATATAATATTGAAATAAATAACATCTTTCTTAATCTTGGTTATAAAAAATGTCAATGTTAGAATTATTATTAGATTTAATGCATAGTGTTTCACATTTGTATAATGTTATTTTGTATCATCAAACAAATTCATCTTTTAAATGACCGTTACATGGAAGCTTTTGTCCTCTAGAGATTGACAAAATATTCGTATAATTATAATTATCGACATTTGTGCTCAATTGAGTTTTGAATTTTAGAACTTTGAATAATTATTAGGTGGTTGTGGTTGGGTAGTATTGTATACATAAAAATGTATATAATTATGGTTATTATAATATTTAAATATTTGGCATATATTTAACAGCACGCATAGTTTTTGAAAAGGGGCTTTTACAATTGTGATATGAATAACAATTCAACAGTTATTAGAATTTAGCACGCCAAAAATATTTTTTAGCATGTAAAATACTAAGAAAAAATAAAATGTTTAAAAAGATATATGAAATTTTTTTACATTGAGTATAAAAAACATAAAACATAATTTTTCAAGTCTAATATAGTTTTAAATAATGTTTTTTATAAAATAAACTTAATTTTTAGGGTAAATTATATATATTAATTTTCATTGAATTAATTTATATCAAATAGATAAAATTTTCATTTTCAGAATAGTTTATTTAAATTTTATTATTATGTATTTATTATTACTTTATTTTACTGAAATCTAATTATTATTTGATTGATTTAATATTTCATGAGTTACTAGTATTTTAATTTATTGAACTTGAAAAGAATAAAATAACTTGAATGAAAATACTCGTAGATAAAAATAGTTTATTGTTTAACATTGTTCATATTTATTATTTTTTATAAGCTATTATCGTTTTATAAGGAATTCTGTATTTCAAACACTCAGAAGTTTCTACTGAAATAACAGTAGTATTTTTTATTCGCAATAAAGATATTAATAAAGAAGTGATAATTATAATTACTTAATGTTAATAATTCATAAAAAATATTCATTGTTTTTATGGACGATAAAATAGGTACATTAAATTCAAGAAGCGTAGTATACATGAGTTTATGAGTTCATGAGTAGACGACTACAAAATTGTTAGGTTAAATCTGGCATTAAAAAAAACTTATATAAATTACAGTTATATAGATTATCTAATTATTGGATTATACATAGGCGTAACTTTAACAAAATGTTTGTAGGTATAACTTCATTCCCACTCCTAAAAAATACTTCTATGTAAAACTAAGTGATTATTGAACAAGACAAAATTTGAGAGGACTATGCCCCCTAGACTTCCTTATGGTTTACTACTGGCATGAAGTTCAACACATGGTTAAATAACATTTATTCTAAAGAGTGACTCTATATTAACATAATTTTTAAACTTAATAATTAACAAATTATGCCATAATATTTACTTTAAATGAATGCTCAGGAGGCATTTTTACATTTTTAGATACTACAGAACCCAAACTTCTAACAAATTAGACTAAAGTAAATTTAAAGGTTCATTTTTTTTTTATCTCGGGGCTAAAAAAATGATTATTGTTTGTTATAGAAACAGGCTACTAGAAACGACAGTATAATTTATTTGAAAAATTAAAAAACAATTTAAATAATAGTTATAATTATAAATAATATTCAGAAAATTAAAAATCAAAATATAGTCTCTTGATATAAAAATATAACTATAAATAATAAATTATATTAAAAAATGCACAAATTTATATAAAAAGTTTATTTAATTTTTATCCAGTAGTCATTAGAAGGATTGTATCTAGTAAAAAAGATTAATAAAAGTTCACATTGTAGAAAACAAATATGACAATTTAATATAAAATAAAAACTTACTTTTTATTAACAATATTACACGGGAAAATTATGGCTAGAATAATAATATATCAGTTAAGATAGTAATAACTGCAATTCATATAAGACAGCTATATTGTATTTTCGGTTATCCCGACCATTTTTGTAGTTATTCCAACTGTTTTTATTAGATTTATCACTTTATTAATGATTAATTTTGTCCGTGTGTGATTGATAATGTGATAAAAAATAATATTCTATCATGTTAATCTTTAAACGGTGTATAAATAAATTTAGGATGATAAACATTGTATAATTTTAATAAAATTATTTAATAAACTTTATGTAGGCACATTTTTAATGTAAAAATCCAGTCATTTTATGACAATTAAGTATCTAAAATCAATAGTTTAATTGTTTTTCATCATTAAACATGTATAATATGAACTTCTTTAATAACTAGTTTAAAACTTAATGTTTTCACTAGATATTATCTAGTGAATATCTGAAACTTATCGGATATTTAACTTTGAAATTTAACAAAAAAAAAATGATTTATTTAGTTACCTATGAAGTTATTCATAATTAGTTTATTAACAATTCCAGTTTATAAAAAACCGAGTGTATTAAGGAAAAATGCGTTATTAAATATTAAAATAGAACTGTATTTTTCAGTAATTAAAATTAAATTTCAATAACTTCATAAAAATAAATATACAGAATGATTGATTTATCGTTAACTACTAGATATCTTTTAAAAAAAAATTATTTTGAAAAAATTATTTTTCTTAATATAATACTATTAATTTTTCAATTTATAAGTGGATAATTTATAATAAACATTTTTTTGGCACATCTCTTGTCACTTATAAGGTTACTAACATTTTTTAGCTTCGATGCGAAGCTAAGAAGGTATTAATTTTACCGTGATGTGTTTTTTTTTTTTATTTGTCTGTTACAATTTTATCTCTGCTCTCACTGGACCGATTTCTTCAATGATACGTCAAAAGTTCACAAATCGTATCTAATTGAAGACATTGCCCTTAAAAATTGAAAAAATTTCCCTCGTTCCCTGTAAATGACTCAAGTCCGCCAAAAAATAACAATTTTTAAAATCTGTAAATTTTGACATTTTTTTTTTCACTTTTTTTTTTTTCTTATAACTGCTATAACTTTTTGAAAAATGAACAAATAAACATAAAATTTTTTTATATTGAGACCTTAAGTAATTCCCTTTTATTTGATATAATATTTTTAAAAATCTGACTCTTAACGTGCCCACGAGGAGATTCAAAATAGAAACTTTTTTTTTACAAAATTCAACTTTTTAACTTTTTGAAAATGTTCCGAAAATACTGCGCCCTTTATACATATGTCAATTTAAAGTTTATGTTATGTACTATAAATTAAAATAAAAAAAAATGTCTACACGTTTGCCATAAAAGTAACAACTACTTTATAATTTTTTATAATTTCTCCATAAAATTTACAATACTAAATTATTAAATATCAATTTTATACTGTATTTAATTGCTTTAATAAATATTTAATAATATATTATACTTATAAATTATAGAATTACTAATTAGAAATAATGAAGGAAACAGGAATTAATTTTGCTTTTGGAATAATCCACCAATTTCTTAAAATTAAACACTATCTACTGATTTGCATTGAAGTGTTTCTTATGATTGTTATTATAATCACTGTCAGATATCATCTATACTTGTACCAACTATGCCACATCTACACAATGTTTCGATACCACTGTGCTACCGTTTTTTAATATATATTGTTGAAAATCCGAATACATTATTAAAATTAATTTTGAATGTAGCAATAGCCTAGATACAGTGTGATTAGTTTATCACAATCCAATCGATTACCTCAAAATAAATACAACATTGAAAAAAAAATTCCCTTATAACATAAAGGAATGTCAACTTAATTTTTTTTAATTAACAACATACACATTTAACTATTTTATGAAATAGAAAATAATCTAATTAAAAAAATAACTGGTCAAAAATAACTTTGAACAATATTGTATTTATTTTGCAAATAATCGATTGGATTGTGATAAACCAAACACTGTGTATAGATTATGTCAAATTTTTTTTATTCTATGACAACATTCTAAAAATGTTGACTTATATTAAAAGATATTGAATTAAAGCGTATGCAATATGATTTAAGTAGTAAAAAAATTATTTATCGATTTTTTTGTTTATGAGCTTTTTATGTTTGTCAAAAAATTGAATATGATATAATTTATATGTGTATAGAAGTGTAAAAGTGTACGGTCAATCTGCCAATTTGCCAGGTTTCGTTTTTTTTACAATAATGATTTTGTTAAGAATTTTCATTTTTTACTTTTGTTATTTATACCCATTTATTTGTTGTAAAAAAAATTCATACCTTACACGTTATAAATATATGAAATTAATTTTTTTGAAGAAAACATGTATATTTAACTAACTCAAATAATATAAAATAATCTAATTAAGAAAATGACGAGTCCATAATAATTCTCGATTAAGTATTTTTGATACTATTATCAATTTAAAGTAATAACTGGATGAGGTACCGCACTATTAAATTTATCACACTTTCTCCAGTCAAAATAAAAAATTTTTCATAACTCCTAAAATAATGGTTCAAAATATATTATAGACCCGTCAATTTCTCAACTAAATGATTAGTCTTTTAATCTTATTAGGATAAATAGTAAAAATAAGCTTTAAACGTAGTCTATGAAAATAATAAATATTTTAAAAAGAAAGTTCAACAATATGTTAATTGTGTCAAAAAGTTAAAAGCATTATAAGTTAAGTATGAGACACTTTTTTATACAGGATATTCAGTAAGTAAGGAAACAGATAAATTGTTACAAACAATGAGAACAATAGTAACCCTGTTTATTTTAAATACCCATGTGCTGTTTTTCCATTTAACAAGCATTTGAAACTTTTATTACATAGAATTTTGTATCTTATGTATATTTAAAAAATAGTAATAATAAATGTGAAAAATCGATCCACCTATGCTCCAGTAAAACAATTCTTCATAGTTTGAAGTATAATAAAATTACATCCGAATAAGTAGCAGTGAAGAAGTATTTTTTGAAGAATATGTTTTAATGCGAATTTTTATTATGATTGCTTTTTAACCAACAAAAATTAAAAATCTCAATTTTATATGATATAAATTATTGGAAAATGAGCATTTATATATAAATATACTATAAGTTATTCAAAAATGTACTGAAGTTATATAAAATCACCTGCTGATTCTATATTAATTTATAATTGCTTTTCAGAAAATGACAAGGATTTAAAGAGTGGTCTATGTTTAATAATAATTTAAAAATAAAACAGTCATGGTTTTTCGTATAAATACTTTCAACACTTCTTGAAAAACGCCTTCTTATATTTATATAAAATATTTTTTTATAGTTTGTATATAATATTATAAATTTTATTTTTTAGACATTTAACGGTGTTTATTGAAAGAAAAAAAATTAAGTTGTGCTACTTGAGAACTTGGTTTATATGATTACTCATATCTATTATTATTTTCATTATTAATTCTTTATACTCATTCATATAATAATATATGTCATTTATATTAAGTGAAGAATATCATTCAATAATCATTACAGTATATACTTACCGAAACTCTAGGTATTTGTGCGACTGATCTGCTGCCGTAGCTGTCCAGTTAAATGTTATGGGGTCATCATTAGACGGTTGACCTCGTGCCACCAATTTTCCGTTTACGCTCAGTGTATAGTTATATAGAGTCGTCGTATAGTTAATTCTTACTGTAAAAAATATGAAATTAAAATGCATATGAATTATTAAAAGTTTTTATTTAAGTAAAAATACTCCAGAAATACGATAGAAATTGTATTCGTTAGGCAATAAATCGTTGATTCGTTTTTCAGACAAAACAGACGGCGCCAAAAATATTTTATGGAGGAAAAAATTAACTTTGTTTCACACATAATGACGCTCGGTGTTTTGGCGTCAACATCATCCGGAAAACATTACCATTTGTCATCAGTGACTACCAGAAAGATTTGGGGGTGTGGAAGGGAATATTCACGACTCGGTAAAATGTCGAGTCAAAGTATAAACACGCCTTATACAGTTAATCCTGCCCACTACCACTGGTAAAAGAATTCATGTTTCTAATAAATTATTTACACATTTCTTAACATTAACAAAATTAAATTTATATTATGTATCATAATTCGAGGTTTAAACACGGAAAACGTTTTACAATGTCCTTTAACTTAGTGACAATTCTTTTTTAACAACTTATAGTTTATATAGTAATTTGAAAAACGAATCAGCTCAATTTAATTTATCATTAGTTAAAATCAAATATTTCATTTTTTTAAATTAATCGTATATGATTTTCACATTTACAATTTTCTACTTCAAAAATGTATAACATGAAGCATAAAGTTAATTTCAACATAGATTCAAAAAATTACTATCACATCAATCAAAGATGTTTCAGTAATGTGAAAAAAAGGTTTCTGCATAGGCTGGGATGGCCTGGTTTAACCCTAACCAGGCTCAGCCCATGTAAAAAAAAACATTAAGAATTAAGTTGAGTATAGAACTTGATTAACGGCTCCAAATTCAAATTTATTTTTATAGTTTATATTAGAAATTTTTTTAAGTCATTGTTGATATAATATTAAAACATTAAATCTTTAATCCTATCTAATTTTACTTTTAAATAAGTTATGTTGAAAGGTAAATACAAAATTTAATAAGAAGTTACAAAACTTAGGAAAGTATCTTAATCAAAATTGACTATTTTTAGAATTTTTTACTAAACATATACACCTTAAACTTAATCTGAATGTATATAGCCAAGATAGGGAACATTTTTACTTGTGTCCCTCGGGAGTGAGTCTGGAATAGGATAATTTAATAGTGAATAGCGCATATACTTCTATTGTCAATCATTCTTATTTCTTGTAAAGATCGATAACACAAAGTAATGTTGTTTTTAAAATTGTGAAGTGTAAGTTTCAATTTTTGTGTTTTAAATTAAACCTATAACAAATTTTTGAAATCTCTTCTTTTTTATTTTGCGAATAATTTTATAAGAACACAATATTATTTATTTATCAATTACGACTTTTTATTTTTTAACTTTATAGATGTAAACATTTTCATTTATCTAATCAATTTTTAATATCGTGTATTATTACAATATTGCATTCGTTTTTATATAAAATATATTTAAATTTAAGTTTAAATTGATTGAAAAAAAGTCGAAGTTATACATACAAAAAGTTTTATTTAACCTTTTCGTGAGTATACAGAAGATCAATATAAAATGTCAACGTATATTTTTTCATAAATCTAGGTTATATAATTTATAAAATATTTTATTGTATACCGAATAAAAAAAACACATGAATAATTAATTATATACTAGTAAACTTATAATTGTGGAGTTTTGTAGACTATGAGAATAAGGAATAAAATATGTCAACAACAACAAAAAATAAAAAGTAATCTCTTTGATATGTTTTTACAAAAAAATTAACTACTCGATAAAAATGTTAATATAGCGGGTTGCAATATAATGAGGACATTGCATAGTTGGAACAAATATAGATAATACCACAGTGATTAAAATCACTATCATTGAAACGCTTTGATGCAAATCTGTTGATAGTGTTTAATTTTAAGAAATTATTGAATTATTCGAAAAGCAACATCAACTCCTATTTCTTTAATTATATCCTGTTTAGTAATTTTTTGATTTATAAGTATAATATATGAACAAATACTTTGTATTAATAATTTTAATTATAGTAATTAAACATGAAATTGATATTCAATAATTTAATATTGTAAATTTTACAGAGAAATTATAAAAAATTATAAAGTATATTTTGTTATATCTATTGCAAACTATAAAAATTGAAGATCCTGATTCAAACTACTAAGAATTTTCATCAGAGATAAAAATATACTTGTTCTAATCCATTTTCGCAATGATTTTAAATCAACAATTAGATTTTTTCAATCACCTATAATTTTTTAGATTGTTACTAAACAGTTACAAAAATTATTTACATATAAAACAATAACGTAACAAATTTAAGTTTAAATGAAATTCAGCAACACATCAGCGTACTCTATCATAACTTAATATTTTTGAATATCAGTATATAATAGAATATAACTATAGGAATATATTTCTGAATATTTCAATTTTAGTATCTATTCAAACACCAATAGTTTTTTAGAAAATATCACTAGGATTTTTATTAAAATAATTTATACAAAAAAGTTATGACAAATTTTAGGTAAAAATAACAACTTGAAAAAATTGATTTTTACACCAAAATATTTTTTGTTTAACTTCATGAACCAATTACATATAGAAGACAAGCCGTCGGAACAAATTCATTTTCTCTAACTTGTAGTATGTAACATATAAACTTTAATTTTACACATGTTTAATATTTGTAATTTCTCCTGAACATTTCCAAAATTTGAAAAAGCAAAATTTGATATTTTGACGTATCGTTGAAAGAAATTTATCTAGTGAGAGCTGAGAAAATGTGGCGATATACATAACAAAAAACATTTAATAATAAAACTAATACCTTCCCAGCTTCGCATCAAAGCTAAAAATGTATAATAACATACTTACCTATATTATAATAAAACATAATAGTTTTATCAAAATAACCTTTATATTTATTAATTTTATTTTTTTTCTGAATATTTGCATATTGAATTTTATTTAGATTACTTTTGAAGAGTCTATTTCTACAAGAGGTTAGACATTGTACAATTTTTGTGGGTTCAATCACATTTTACCATGTGATTTTAAATGGCCTTATTTAGATTTTATATCGCATCAAGATGGTGTATGTTTATGTAACAAAAATACACAATATAGTAATAACGAAATATTACATTTTTGTTCAAATTCTGTTTACAATTATGCATACATTTTTGTATACTCTATTATTAAGAGTTATTTTAACCTACTCCATTATGATAGTGTATCCCTATAAGGAAATTATTACCTACTGATAAATCATAAAAATTAAGTATTTAAGGAAAAAGTATACAGAGTAATTTAGTTATTGTGAACCACCTAATTAAACGAAAAATAACAATGTGAATTTAATTTTTGTTCTTTTTAGTTAGATGTTATTTTAAATATATCAATCATGAAGTATATTTATAATCATTCTAATTAATTTTACTTTACATCAAATAAATTGAAAAAATACTAAGACAAAAATTAGTTTTGGCTAATATATTGAATAAATCAAATCTTCTTACTTTTATTTCAACAATAGCTAACATTTGAATATTATTAAGCTTATCTACAGTTAAACTGGTGTATAATATTTCACATTGACGTCTACATAAATACTGTAAAACTGGGTACTTACAGATTTTTTTTTTTATATACAGCTATTATTAATAGTAAAGCTGAATATTTACAATATAAGAGTTAAATGACTTTAATCAAATGTATTACACAACAAAACGATGAAAGTATTCTTTAAAATCGTATTTATAGCTTATCATTAGATAATCTACATATAAAGAGTATGAAAAAGTTTTTCAAACTTTGTTGTAAGTTTTGTCAAATTACAATTATTTTTAATTGACCTTAAACATTAGACATTTTTCAACAAATTAGGCACTAGAAATCATAGGATTAGAGAAAAACTTTTCGTGGGTTATTCATTTTAGCTTCGAAGCGAAGCTGAGAAGGTATTGGTTTTACTAAGATGTGTTTATTTTTATTTATTTATTTTTTTTTTTT
>NW_026099574.1:15731487-15834482 GCF_025091365.1 Daktulosphaira vitifoliae | reverse complement strand
ATGTATGATCAATATAATTCTTTTTTTTTGTAGATGCATGATGTCTTTACCTATCATTTGGTATATTTTTTTTATAAATCTGACTTTTTACCTGCCTACAGGGGGGGATTCAAAATGACAACTTTTTCACAAAAAATTGACTTTTTCAACTTAAATTTTGAAAGTGTTCCGGAAAGTCTGACACTTTTATATATATCTTAAATTAAAGCTAATGTAATATACTTTATCATGGAAAAAAAAAATTTCGGACTTTATTTTATCTTCAAGGTGAAAATGGCTACCAAATGCTATTATTGTGTGAAAATTCTCAATTTTATTTTTTACATTTTTAACATTATAATGCTATAACTTATTGAAAAGTGTATTGATCAATATAATTTTTTTATGGGAAATACTATTTTCTAATAATCTCTTTTTTATTCGACATACTTTGTCTTAATCAGGATATTAATAAGGAACTAGCAGTTTATGAAGCTTTTGGAATAATCCACCAATTTTTTAAAATTAAACACTATCTAAAGATTTGCATCGAAGCGTTTTTTTTTGATAGTGATTTTAATCACTGTCAGATATCATTATACTTGATCCATCTATACCACGTCACCACTGTGCCGCGACCCCCCTGTGCTGGGTTTTTTTTTTTATTTAATTATTACTACTATTTTTACAATAAAAATAAAATTTTTCATTAACAACTAAATTTATTAGGTATGACCTTATACAAGAGCATATCTTTTGACAGATTCCAAGTGCCAATTTTATTATTTTACAGTGTTATGGAATATTCTATGCGCATTTCAAATTGAGTTTAAATTATATTACTTAAAAACTGTTGTTCACCTCTCATTCATGAGAAAATTTTGATTATAAGCTTTTAAATATTACTAAATATTATCAATGAAAAGTTCTACAGTTATAAATAACTGTATTAAAATTTATTAAAACATAAGTTTTCAGACGAGTATTGAAATATAGTCATATATATGTTACATATAGTCATATGTAACATGTTTTGGTAAAACATTTGTCTTACAAGTTTTTGAAAATTTTTAATTTACTATTTTATTGATTATATAATTTAATGAATGTTATTCTGTAGTTGGTGTTAAAATGATTAAAAAACTTTTGATTGAATATTTATTTGACCGATAACATGAAGTTCATGCACTTTTTAAAGTACAAAGCAAACATTGACCAAGAAACTAATAATTTTGTCGAGAATTATGCTTTTAAATTTATATGATTATTTTATTGTGTATACAGTGTCAAATTGAGCTTAATAGTTTATACTTTTCTTTTCAAATATTAGTCCGACATTTTAGAATATACGTAATGGAACTTTTTCCATGAATATTTTTAAGACATTATAAATATATATCATTCATTTCCTTATATGTCTGCTAAATAATTACGATTAAATCGTCACGTTGCTTAATCCCTTAAAGCTTATACTGTCAGAGTTTGTTGGCTTTAATATTTAATAGATTCGTGTTAATCTATAGTGACATGATGGGTACTATTATTCGAAATCCATGGAAAATAATATTCCTTAGTGTTTTAACCTAAAAAAATGTCAATTTACTTTTACAAATATAGTTTTATAAAAAAAGACATATTACATTTTAATTAACGTATTGAATTATGAGACTCGTTACTGTATTAGTAAACTATAATGTAATATTATATTATATTATATATTACAGTATTAAATATTGTTATTATAAAGAGTGTCCCAGACCTAACTGACAGTGCTTATAATTTTTGATAGAGTAAAATTTTTTTTAAATAGTTCATGCCTCCTTAGACTACGTTTTAAGCAAATTATTTTATTATTCATCAACAATTATTTTCTTACGAAAATGTTTAATAGGTTAAGAAGAATTTTAGTGCAAATACTCATTAAGATACAAGCATTTCAACACATAGAGTAGGTATGAAACTCGGGAAAAGTATACTTAGACTAGTACTAGCTGTACCCCCCACTCTCACTTAATACCTTATCATAATATATTTTCATTCTGAGGCTTTAACTTTCTGTCTAATAAAGTAATTGCTTACCACACTAATTTTCTATATTTTAATTTTAATTTTAATTTTAGGGGAAAATATTTTATTATATTTATGTATCTATGCAAATTATAGTCTATTTTTTCATTTTCATTGATCATTGGTTTAACTTATGTACAAATACACAATATAAAGAAGATAAATTTTTAGCTTTCAAGCACAATCCTTAACTATAACCTTGACCCACACACTCTAACATAGATAAGTCTAAATTATACCAGAAAAGGTTTAGAAATCTGTAGTTTATATATAAATTGCACATATACAGGGTGTCTCAGGATACAATGCTTACAGCTTTTGATCTAATTAAATTTAATTTAGTGGGTATGGAACGCAGGCGACATATACGTACATCAATAGAGGTTGTCCCACCCACGCTACATATCCATTCTAGGTATTACAATGGTTACAACTTAAAATTATCATCGACCTTCCATTTTTATTTATAAGAATAGCGCTAAAAAATAGCTATTTTAACATTTTGAGAAAAAATAAAAAATTTTATTTTATTTTCTTAATAGTGATAAATAATGAAAAATATGCTTTGAAAATAGTCTAAGGAGGTAATAATTATTAAAATAAAAAAAAAAATTCAACGAAATGAAAATTAGATTCAAAACTCTAAGTGTATTCAGTTAGATCTAGGATAATCTGTATATCTGTATAAGACCTCTCAGTTAAATCATGAGTATTCCATACTCATGGATAATAATAATTAATAATAATTACAACTCCTGGAACCATCACGTAAAAGGTAACAGTCGTTAAATAATAATAAAAAAAATTATTTAGAATATGTCAAACATTGTAATATTTTAAAAATCATAATGACTTTTTACTATGTAATGTACAATTAAAGTTATTAAAATATTAATTATACTAATATATTATAACTGTCAACACTAGTGTTTACATGAGATTTATAGAAGTAAAAAATAAAAAAAAAATTAAATGTTATTATAAAGTTAATAAATAATACTTGTCACTTTCTCTAAGTAAATAATAGTATCGTATGTCTTAAAATTAATTCAATATCCGTTGTTTATGTTTTACTTTAAACATATTACCTATCGTACATTGTTAAAATTCTGAACGTCAATAAATAACGTTAAATAATGTATTTAAAACAGTGGAAAACTGAAAAAGTGACTACTCGAAGACACGTGATTCATGAGTATTTAAAAGGGTTAAATTTTTAAAGAAAAAACAGTAGAATTCGTTATTAAAGTTTGAATAATTTTGCATATATTGTATAGTACACTTTGAAAACAAGGTTACGTTTACTATATTAAAATAAACGTTATTTGGTACACCTTACTTTATGGATTATGGCAAAAGTAACAATAAAAGAGTTTAGTAAAATTTACATCACTATGGTAATGCATGTTTATAGCAACAGATGGTCACACCAGTATTAAATGTATCGTTTGACCTATCAGTTTTAAAGACTCGGTAAGGTCAAGCCTCGAACGTGGTTTCAAAGACAATGCTCGCAGGTAACGAAAACATGGGCTACATACATGAAAGCTTTTACAAGTCAATAAAGCTTAGTGCATTACAATATTCTTTAAAAAAAAATTCTTTAAATAATTACTAAACAATTTTTTTTTTAATTAAATAGATTTTATATATTACTTTTAGAAATTATCAAAAGAAAATTAATAAATTAGTCGTTGGAAAACAAGTTGTCTTTTTTGTGACAATTCCTTGTGTTGTAATGAATGTTAACGGTATGTTTTTTAATATTATATTACAGGTGGTAGTTACAGAGGTGCATAAACACTACGTGAGTTTTAGTATAAAGTGCTGTTCTAGAATTTACTTCCATTGAATGAGTCTTACTTTCACGAGCTTTTAAGCACAATAAACAAAACCATATAAACTATTATGCACTCAGCTTAAATATAAAATTATTTATTATACTCATAACATTTACTTAAAAATTTTATCGTTTCATAAGATACCTTTCTTGTGGGTCGATAAACAATATTTTCATTAGTTGAAGTCTAATAATAATTATTTAATTAATTAATTAATTATTACTCGTAAATATCTTATAAGTTTTATCCCTGTAATTTTTATGATCTATGTTTTGTTTTTTATGGGTACAAAATAAAAAAAAAATTAGAAGTCGTTAAAACTCTAACTATTAAATTACTTAACAGATATCGGTTTGCAATCATTATAGTAAAAATTATTATAGTAATCATAAATAAGATTCAATTTCGAACAAAAAAACTTTTGGGGTTGTATTGGTATTTTTTAAATCCAATTGTATTTATTATGAAAATTTATGTTATTTATCTAAACTAACTATCATAAATTATATTTAAGAGTAAAAAATTTATGCATTGTTAATTATTTTACAAGCTATAAAAAAATGTCTCCCATTTTTTTTTTAACTAGTGAAATAAAATCAAAATAATTGTTTCTAAATGCTAAATCACAAATACTCAGTGTAANAGTGAAATAAAATCAAAATAATTGTTTCTAAATGCTAAATCACAAATACTCAGTGTAAACTTTAAGGCAAATTTATTTGTTACCAGAAAAGTTCAATCAAATTAATAAGATATAGTTTGCATCAACTATTTTAAAAGTAATATGTTTCAATATTTTTACATTAAGGAATGTATTTAACTCAAATATTGTACTTTTATTTAGCAAATGTTTCTCTTTATCATATATTTTTTCGAAAAAAAAGAACAATTTTCTTACTCTTTTACGTGTAATATTAATATAATATATATATAAATGTAATAAAGAATTATAAAATACCTGAAATTGAAATAAGATCAAAAATGAACATTTTAAATCTAAATGTTTAACCCTCTAAACTCGAAATCAAAGAGCATTGATTTTTATCATGTGGTTTATCTATCATAACCCAAATCATTTTTAATTATTTTACAAATAATTTTTTTTAACATCAAAATTAAATAGAAATTAAAATAATAAAGATAACTCAAAACACATTATAAAAAATATTATTGATGTTTTTATAAAAGCATTATTTTTTAAATTTAAATAAAAAAAGCTCAGCACAGGGGGGTCGCGGCACAGTGGTGCCGTGGTATAGTTGGATCAAGTTNTAAATACTACTTCTCATGAAAAAATTGTATTGATCCATACATTTCTTAAAAAGTTATAGCACTTTAAAGTAAAAAATGTAAATTATAAAATCAAGAATTTTCATACAAAAATAGCATTCGGTAGCCATTTTCACCATGAAGACAAGTCCAGAGGTCAAATTTTTTTTTTTCAAATTAAAGTATATTACATTAGCTTTAATTTAAGATATATATAAAAGTGTCAGACCTTCCGGAACATTTTCAAAAGTTCAGTTGAAAAAGTTATTTTTTTGTAAAAGAGTTGTCATTTTAAATCCCCCCCTGTGGGCAGATAAAGGGTCAGATTTACAAAAAAAATATACCAAATGATAAGTAAAGACATAAAGCATCTATATAAAAAAAATTATATTGATATGTTCATTTTTGAAAAAGTTACGGCAGTTTTTAGTAAAAAAAATTGAAAAAATTTCGAAAATTAGCAATTTTTAAATTTGTAACTTTTTTGGAGGTTTCCCCCATTTACGGGGAACGAGGGATTTTTTTTCAATTTTTGAGGGTAATGTCTTCGACTAGATATAATTTGTGATCTTTTGACGTATCATTGAAAGAAATCGGTTCGGTGAGAGCTGAGAAAAAGTGGTAACAGACACAAAAAAAAAAAAAATAAAAAAATAAACACATCTTAGTAAAACTAATATCTTCTCAGCTTCGCATCGAAGCTAAAATAATACAAAAAATACTATTTTATGGTATTTATAACGTTTAAAAAGAGAAAAAAATATAGATTTTACAATGACATATTGTTAAATTATGTACAAATTTCAAAAAAATACATTACACAAACCAGTGGTGTTCAAATAATTTTGTCATAGTTAAAATATTAATTATTTAAGACTAGCAATCCAGATGATGGCGCAGTCCTTCTTACTCTCCTAAATTTGCTCTTAAAATTAGATTCACTATAACTATAACTACACATAAATATTAATAATGTACAAGCCCATTTGCTATTTTTTTATTGATATATGCATTCAAGTTAGTTTAGCGTGGTAACTTACTCCTAAAAATAACTTGTACACCTTCCATCAGTATTATTTATTTAAGGAAATATTAATGTATTCATATAGTGTATTATCAAGTATTATTTGATTATACTTTATTATAATACATGTAAAATTAATATTTGAATAAAAGAAGGTTTTTTTAATTTATTGTCATTAATTAAAAAAAAACACAGTATAGGGAGAGTGACATAGTGTTTTTCAAAAATTTCGTTAAATCATTTTTTTAAATTTGTAGGTGGTATAAACAAAATAACAAGTTTATACAGAACCACCATTTATTACTTATGATTTTCATTAAATTTGTATATTATAGTGACCTAATTTTCTCCTGAATAATATGATTATAATGCTAAATTACATATTTTACTAACTACCGCCAACCACTTTCACCTCTAGAATAATTAATTTGGCATATATTCATGTAAAAATGAATAAATTAACGATAAATAAAATTAATATAAGGGTTGAAATTATAAGAAATGGCTACACTATTAAAAAAATCTAGTAAAAGAGTGTTCATGAATTTATACTTTTGATTTATTTGTTTGAATTAAATGAGCTTCTAATATTTTCCCAAATGATTCTTTATATTTTACAATATGTTTTTTACACAATACGGGAAAGTAGAAAACAGTTATCATTATATCATTTTAAACTATCTTAAAATCTCTTACTTTTGATATCAAAGTAAACATAATTTTCCACCAATCTCGTGTGTTGATATAGATGAAATATTTATGCACAGTTAAGGTCACGTTAGGGTGTTTGTTTAAACTATCACCACTATACCATTCAGAGGAATAGTCTTGCGCGGTATGTGCGTGTACATAACATTGTAGTTATCTAAAAATGCAACACAGGCTGCGTGTAGATGGTTTTCTGTATTATCCACAAAGCACATTAAAATTATACTTTATTACTGGCAATGTTTATTTTATTTGACCTATTTTACATTCTTTTAACATACAGCGAGAAAATAGGGAAGGGTGCACTTTTTTTATTATTAAACATTATTTTCACTAAATTTCAAAATTTTAATTAGACTAATTCTTGTTTTGATCATAAAAAATTGAGAAAGAAATTATTAGTTACAATAAAAAATGCTGTAATTGTTATCTTTCCGGTTTTTTCTTAACTTACACAAGTGTAGTTGTTGTAGTAATTTTTTTTTTGGTTTAAATTGTTTAAAAATTCTCAAAACAATATACTTTGACTTTTACGGTCCCTTTTGTGATATAATTTTTTTCTCATGTAATCATAGTGCTTTATTAAATGCTTGATATTACTGTTGTGCCAGCAGTGATAATTATTCGACTTTAGCAGAGGTTTTAGTGTTTGAGCATCCCCCATATATACTACCAAAAACATGAAATTTGTTTTCTTTAACTTTATTCAGTTTCTATACGTCACAAAAACTCAGTGTATCTAAAAACTACGCTGAAAAAAAATAACTAGGTAGCATGTTGTACTCGTAGGTTTTTATTTTATTAAGGCAATTATAAAATACTGTAAGTAACTATCTCGAGTTTTGGTATTTCGTGATTACTTGACTTTAAATTGTCTTTTCTAACAACAATAACAAAAATATTAAAAAGTTTTTAAATGTTGATAGGTTTTTATAAAATATTAAGCAATGTAAGTCAAAATTAAATGTTCATTTTTGAATGTAATTATGTTCATTTTAATTTACTGACTGGTGCGTAAAAATTGATATTACATTACATTATATAATTTTATAAAACGGAAAAATAATAGGATAGACTTATTATTATTATTGCTTTAAATTTAATTATCTGATGGAATATTTTTTGAATAAAATTGAACGGCTAACTTATATAAAAGAAAAATAGTTAAGTTATTTAACTAAGTAAAAAAAAGTGACAATACCTCATTAATACAAGATATTAGAATAAATTCTACTCGTTTATTTGTTTATGGTAAATTGAATTTGCACTATAAATAATTTGTAGTGGTTTTGACATTGAGTTGTCGTTGATAGTTTTATTTTTGTTAAAAATAGAAATCATATTTGATCATTTTCATAATTATGATCCACTTAATATTTATAAAAAACCGCCAGAAATTTATAGTTTTAGCACTCATTTTTGTTAAAATATGTTAGTATGCAGCAAAAGGACTCAGAAAAATATCAGCATCCGAATACATGGGTAATGTGTTAGCTTGATATAAACATGTCTAAAGATAATAGTTTATTTAAAAGAAACTCAAATGAAGGTAACGAGAAAGAAGCGTTTAATTCTCGGGGGAATACCCATCGCTTTTGAGTTTTGAATAAGTAAAAAGTAATGCCTACTATACTAATTGCATTACTTTAATATAATTCTTATCATGAAAATAAGAGTATTTATATAATGTTTTAATATTAATTTATTAAAATATAAAAAAAAATTAAACCCATAAATATTTTATTTTTTAAATAAATAAATACTTATTACATAAAAAGTATACATTTTAACTATTTAATTGAACTTTTTTTTAATATGAAAAATAAAAGAATTATTTATTTAGCTTAAGACAATGTCTAACGAAAAGTAGTGTTATTAGGAGTGTACGAAAATATTTGTTATAGAAAGTTATAATTTTTTAATGCGGTGTAAATATTCAACTAACTTGGGGTATTTAATTTAATAGAAAATATATTATCGATAGAAAAATAAATTAATACAATGGAGACTAAAGTACTAATAAATTGTTTACAGTAAAACATAATTAAACTTAAATTGAAACAATAAGTGTGTTCATAATATCTTAACTTTGTTTCTAATTAATAATTTTGTAAAATCGTAAAAAGAGAAGATTGTCGATTGAGTAACTAATTAATGATATTAATCAATTAGATTTTATCGTTACTTAATTAGGTATTCTAAATAAAGTTCATACCGTTAGAGCTTTAATTAACACTAATTATATTTTAAAGTAAATTTAATGTGTTTATATTTTGTTAAATATCGAAAAATCATCTCAATCATAATGAAATGTTTTTAATAATATTCTATTTCAATTTTTTTTTAAATAACAAAAGAATTCTTAGTTACGCAGTTGACTTACCAAAAATTTTTTAGAATTTTGTATTTAGTGATTACCAAAAATACAATAGAAACGATAAAATATCTAATCCAAAGATGAAAAAATAACATAAAATAGAGAATTTGCAATTGCTCGCTGTTAAATTTTAATTTTTTTAATTGCACCTCTTAATTTCATAACAAAATAATTATAAAACTTAGAAGCACATAATGTGTTAGTAGTAATATACTGGGATTAGGAAGAATGCGTTTAACATAAAAGATTTCTCTCTAAGAGGACTTGTGCATGGTCATTAGCATAAACATTATACATATTCTCTTTAACGGAAAACTAACTTTATATCCAAATGGAATAATTTAACAGTAAAATATATACCTAAAGAATATTTTAATGTTTTGAACAAATACTTTATAGAATGCTATATATTTTATTATGTAAATAAATATAACATATAGCCGATGCTTACCTTGATAAATAATGTGAGGCACGATTCCTTTCCGAGTGTCATACATGTCGTGAATCACTTCAATGAACGCTTCATCGGACGAGTCTTCTTCGCTATAATTTTCGTAATCCAATCCTTTAGTTGTCTCAAATTCAAAATTCATTACAGATTCATTTTCTTGCTGTAATTTGTGGTCATGTCTTATCTTTCTAAATGATTTGGTCACACTACTGTCATCATATTGAAAATCGCTGAAACACAACAAGACTTCGGCAAAAATGATCAAAACGCCGAAGTACGTCCATCGCCTAAGATCCCACTTAGTTATCATGGATTCTAATTTTCAGTATGAGTCACTTATCTAAAATTATCCTCATGTTTTTTTTGGGTTTCATTTATCAATTACCTATGAATTAAATACAATTTAGCTCATTGTCGTCGTCGTCATCTTCATCCATTATTATTAAGACCTACGTAAAATTAAAAAATTATTAACATAAAATAAAAATATATAGTAGTTATAAAATCAATAATTCATAGAAGAAATATCATTAGTTTATCGATTATATGTTTTCTAGTATTAAACGAGTATCTAATAAATGGTTAAATTGTAAGTAAATGAAAGTAATGATACGTTTATTATATAGCCAATATAAATACAAAATACTTCGTTTATTCCATAAAGTTAAAACTATGTAGATTTATAAAACAAGAAAATAATATTCTTTATGTATTTTTGAAAATAAATTGAACAAACATTAAATAAGAAACTTTAGTAGAAGTTAAATCATCATAAACATGCTCAATATTTAAAAATTTTATATTTTATTTTATAATTTTAATAATGATTAAAAAATCACTATGTTGTTATAAATCTAAAATTATTTTTACAGTAAAAAAAATTTTGATTTTACTATTTTGAAAATAAAATAGAATTTAAACATATATTGATTAAACTTATTATGATAATTGTTTTATTATTATCATAATTTATTATAACAATTTATTATCTTCATATATGAGAGTTGGCATATTAAATACTGTATAGACAAACAATACTTGTGTTTATAAAAACCAAAAAGGATATCATAAAATTAGGTTAAAATATTATTATTTTTTTCTGAATGTTTATAACAAAAAAAAATGTTTTTTAACACAATAAAAATAATAATATATTTCTTATTATTTTACTACAAAGGGCTGACATTTTTAAACAAAATAAAATTAATAAAAAATATGGATTTTCTTGTGTAAAAGTTTTAAAATAGAAATTTGTTTTAAGGCAAAGTTAAAATTTAATAAAATATTTATTATAGGTTTTCCTTACCGTAAAATTTTGAAACGAAAATTTATACTTAGTTGTGAACACTTTAGATATTTTAACTATCTTAAATCAATCAACTTACAGACGGCGATCATTAAAATGATTAAGTTTAAATTGTGTACATCTACCAGGCCATATAGCAATAGTTTAGAAAACTAACGATCAAATTAATTTTTGTAAACCTTTACAAAGGTCGTCGTATTACAAGTATTAGTAAAATGTTTAATGTCAAAAAAATAATTTTCTCCGATTAACATGTATGTGTCAAAATATAACAAACATATAACAACATTTGTTAATTATATCAAATTGGAGGTTACTTTGAAATAAAGATAATAATTAATGAATGAACTTAGAAATCCATTAGACATAGTGCCACCAGTACCACCATATCATTGGCGCCCTAAGGCAATCATATATTTAACGCCCCTATTTAATATATTTTCAAACAAAGCGCATCTTATGTAAAATAAATGTATTCATAATTTTTTGGAGCCCTAGTGCACTTGTCCTTGTTGTCCCAGGTTAGGCCGGCCGTCTTTGTAGTATTAAAAATTTAAATAACTAAAAAAACTAGTTTTTATAATCCTTTTACAAAAATAATTTATTTGTAAAGCATGACGACTTTTAAACTAAAGGTACTATGTAATTTTATTTTGACCCATGGGTATAATTTCATATAGTTGTACACGGTTGTACCACAATTGCATAAACGATACGCCGTATGATGTACTTGTATTGTACGACGCCCTCCGTCTTTACCTAATGTAATTGTTACTGCTTGATTTAAATTGAGAAATTTTACTTTCGTTTACTTAAAACAAACGAGAATTATGTAATACATTATGACCCTGTGTTTTCACGTAGCAATAAAATGAAAACTAAAACCATTCACTATTAAAAACCTTATAAGTGATTAATATAAGAATACCATTTGTTTTATTTTTAATGTAAACTAAACGTTAAGCTACAGACAAGCAAATTTAGGAATTGAACAGGCATGTGAATTAAACCAAAAATAATGTTTTATACAAACCACATGTCTTACACAAATATTTGAAGTTACTCTTACAGGTAATAGTCTACGAGTGAACATAAAATTTGATAAGTTATTCTCACCTAATGGCTTTTGCATAATGTAACATAATGATGTACTGAATGTTTTGTATCCATTTGGTTAATGATATAAATTCAAAATTTTACTTAAACTATATAATTACAAATAACGTATGATCAGTAATAAATATTTAACTAATTGTAAAACTAATTTTTAATCTAGAAGTGAGACTTTTATTTTTTTTTTTAAAGCCATACTAACTATTCAATAAAATATATAAATTGTATTTCCAATCATTATACTCAGTTAATAAATAAATCATAATGAAAAGTACTGATGTATAAAACATCTATATCGTACAAAAGGTATAACATCAATATAAATGAAAACAAAATTACTTGCGTGTAAAATTAAATTATTATGGCACAAAAAATCAATAATAATAAAAAAATTATTATTTTAACACTTTTATTGTTGGCAAGATATAAATTAATTTAGTTGAATTTTTGTATAAGTGTATTAGTGTACCAATTTTTTAGTTAACTTCAAAATTGAAAAAAATTACTGAAATCTACAGGTACATATAATTAGCCATATATTTATAATATTTGGTAACAATTTAGCCCTCTCCATTAAAAATCATGAGTACACATTGATTTTAATTATTTTTCGGAAGAGGGATATGTTATTAAAACTAAATAAAGCAATATAATACTTAAAATTGTATAATTAAGTAAATTATCTTTTAACATTTGTATACAGTTTAACAAAAATTTAATGTTGAAATAATTCTTAATAGGTACATATTGATTTTATGTAAATGTATTTATTAAATAGATCAGCTAAAGTCATTTATATTTAACGATCACCTAAAAGTTATCTTTTTATGCATTGTGTAAGTTTAACCCTAGTTTAATTGTCGAAAACTCTTGATATTCATGATTGACGTGATCCGATAGAAAATATATTTTTATAAGCATTCTAGTGTACTATTGTTATTGATGAATACATGCAAAACTAAAATTTCCTTTCAGCTATTGAATATCCAAAACACTTTATGATTAAACAGTCATATCTTTTAAATCTTTTAAATGGATAGATTATATTACTAGTTAGCTTGAAAATTTACTGACTTTGTTATATTCAAGAAACTTGTATTCCATTTTAGTAATATATTATAATATCGTCTTCAAGACTTTCATTAGTCTACCAATAAGCTTGAATTGTGTAAACTAAAGCCGATTAATGTAGTTAGAATTACTTTCGCTAAATTTCAAGTTATTTTCTGTTGAATTTACGGTTCACAAAATATTGAAGTCGTTTACAAAATGTATATTAATATATATATATATATATATATATATATTTTAGTAAAAAATATTTTAAAAAATGATTTTAATAATTTTCCAGTAATAATAATTTTTAGTCAATGATTCCGTACTTTATAATTAAGTGTAAAAAAATTGGTGATATATATCATAGTACATATAACACATACATTATAACATATATGTTACATTATGAAAAAAAAACAAACTCAATAATTACGTACCAGTCTAAAAATGTTTAAATAAGTATACATTAGTATTATTGATATATGAATAAAAAAATACATAACTTCATACGTACTGAACTATGGTAAAAAAATATATATTTAAAATTAGTTCAAGCAAAAATTTACAACTAATATTAATAACAACTATATTTAGTAAATTTTGTGTTAAATTCTTTTAGAGATCGTTACTACTTGATTTTATATACTAAGTTATACATTTATACGTTATGTATATAAACCACAAATTCATGTAATAATAATGGAAACTAGTAGATTGACATTGGAAATTTTTATATAAGTGTCTAAACACTAATTTATTTGCTTAAAGTAACTTTCTATAAAAAAACATTAATAATAATTGAGCTACAATTACTTATACTAATTTTATAGCTAAGTATAGGATATAAATTGTGACGTGACAAAAACCACTTCATTTGTTTATTTTTACTATTTGTATATTTTGCTTTTTGTCATACAATAGACAATAAGAAAAACGTGCACTTTTACCAATCTACTTTGACTGGTTATTCTCCAATTTAAATTATTTTCTAATGTATTTTTCATTTATACACACATTTGGAGTTTTCATATCACTCCCAATTGTATCCAATCTTTTTTCTCATTTTCATTTAGCGTTTGTAATTTCTATTTCCTAATAAAACTATCTAAGCCTATTTTCTCACTCATCCGTCTTAACATTCTTATCTCAGCTACACTCATTCTCTTCTTTTTATTTTGTCAACGGCTCAATACTCTGAATCATGCATCATAATATCGCTATGGCTGACAGTCCTTAACTTTTAACCTCATTTTGATTTACTTTTGGACAAAAAATCAGATTCTTCTCTCCACTTAATCCACTAGCACGTAGTCGTAAATCTTATTTTATTTGGCATTTGTAACCGTTTAATTTTTATGATATATGTCAATATTGAAGAGCTCTGGAAATCTCTACTACACTTACATTAGCCAATCTGATTTTATCAAAGTCTTAAACGGCAAAATTCACTCTCTAATTTTGGGAGAACGCGATAATAAAAAAAAAATGTAAATAGAAATTGATCATTTTTATGACTGTTTAAAATTTTATTGACTTTTTTAAAAAAATTTTTATTTATATGAAGTATCTTCTCAAAAATATCTTTCTTTCAAGCTATTAACAAATTTTTAGAGTTTACTTTAAGAAAAAATAAATGTAATATTTTCAGGATCTTCATCCGATGTTTTTCTGTATTCAAATTTTTATACTGCTCTGGCATGACATAGGATTTTTCTAACTAACATTTCACATTAAAGTCAATCTAATTATCTATCTATTCATATTTAAGAACATAAATTGAATTTTTTTTTTTGATTTTCAATGAGATTTTGAAGTTGACTATCTTAATTTTGATTATCAAGAAAATAAATACTAAACTTAAAACTAAATTAATTAAAACTATTAATCGATAGGAAAATTTTAAACATAAAAATAAATCATTTTTATTAATTTAGAATCATTTACGTTCTAATAAATAAAAATGCTGAGGACTTAAAACTATTTTAAACTAAAACATAAGATATAATTCAGATAAATTTATTGAAGAAGTATAGCCATTATTTTTCACTGAATTATGGATTTACTTAGACAAACTTAAGTAATCTGACAGTCAAAAAATAGAAAGGATGGCGCCTTAAAAGTTTTATTCTCAAGCTAACTGTATCCTATAATGATCCTATGATTCAACTTTTAGAGTACGATCAATTAATAACAATAAACAAACTTGATGGTGTTAATTATTTTTCCTCGTTTTTTACGATGAGAAAAATGAACTGAACTGTATGATAATTACAATCATCTTTTTCAATTATTTGTTTTACTGCTGCAGTATTTATAATTTTGTGAATGTTTTTATTATGAAAATTATGGATTAACTTATTAGTAGCAAATATAATCCTTTACGGCTAGCAACTAATGAGCAAAAAATAAAAATAATTGAATCTTTAATACTTGAGGCTTGAAAAACAATTAATGCAAATGTATAATTTGTCTCGTTTTTTGCTATATTAGGCAAAAAAATAATATTCAAATACATTAATTAATTTAACAGCTAATAGGAGATAATGACCGTTTTAAAATTTTGTTTTACTTTGGGAATTTCTTTGTTTAACAGTTCAAATATACATAACATATTTAATGACAAAACAGTCCCTAAAAAAAATTATATATACAAATAATAAAAAGTTGTATAAAATTCAACTTTTATGTATTGAATATACTTTATACTTTTTTAAAAAATAATTTTTTTTTGTAGCGTACTTCACATTAAAAAACAATTTACACTCATAATTTAGTACTTGTATTGTTTTTATTAACTTTTCGTTACCTCTTATTTCTATCTCTCTAATAATATCATTTACGAAAAATCATATACGCTATAAAAGATATTTTAAACATTATAGAGAAATGTAAATATATTATTTGAAATCTCAATCGAAATATTGATTATAATCAATATTTCGATTATAATCGATAAACGATGATAAATTATAAATAAATTATAAACGATAATTATCGTTCTATAACACTAAGTAATTTATCAATTTTAACTCTCACAATAACTTCTAGTAAAATTTTAGTTGTATATCAAGTAATAGTACGTTTATTTTATTAGAAATTTTTTACATTATACAAAATGTTGACTTAATATAAAGAAGTCCATTAACAAAAATTATCATTTTATGTGATTGAAATTGATAAAAACAATATGAGTTACCTTAAAACTATTCATTATAAATTAACAATAAAGTTAATTTAAATACATGTATTAAAAGTTTTAACGCATACAATATAAACATTTTAAATTTACATTGTATATTTTGATGGTAATAAAAATGTCATAATTGTGTACGGAATTTTAATACTTAATGACAAAATTACACTAACTACGTTTAGAATTATCGTGTACATTCAATATCATAATAACGTATAAAAATTTTTGATAATTTAATACAATATATTTGTGCAGATTTTATATTATAAGTTTATGTTATAAGTTGTATAATTTATAGTTTGTTTCCATAAAATAAATATAAAAGTATTATTTGCATAAGCAAAATAAAACGTCAAATTTTCAGAGACGTTTTCTTTTTAAATTTGTATTGAAATAATAAATTAAAAGTATTCAATAAATCTCTTCAATTTATTTTAATACATATTTTAATATTTATCCGGGTAATAATTTAGAGTACTAGAACAGCTAATATATTAATTGATCCTGTTTTGTAGTATATTACAGTAAACAATTTAATAATTATATTTAAAATATAATTCAGTTGACTTAACTTTAACCAAAATTGATTCACAAACCATAAATTATATATTTTTCTTGTTTATGTATGTATGATTTTGTACTTTATATAAGCTTTAGTGTCAATAACATATTATGCTGTTTAGTGAGACTATTCGCTACCAAAGAATGTCATTATGTGTACACACAAAAGCTACTGTTAAAAATGATAATATGGAAAAGAAAAAGTACAAGATAACTTTTAAATTAAATATTTTCATTGAAGTATCTTGTATTCAGTATTCAAAAGAAATGTCAATTTGTCCCATTATTCATATTAAAATTCATACACGAATTTAGTAAAAAATGTTTAATTTACCACAAAAGAAATTTGTAGTAGTTCAGGGAACACTGTTCTATCATGTAAATACTTTATTATAGTTGATATTTTAGTATAAAATTAATCGTTAAAAAATTTAGTGTACAATTATTTATCACTTAAAATAAATATTTATGAATCTAACAATTGAATAGTTGAATTTAATTGATGAAAAAATAATTAAACAATTAATTTTTTTCTTAAAAAAATTGAAGTACGTAAGTTATTTCAATATAGTTTATTCAATAAAAAATTATGGTTTTAAATATATGTTTGTGAAAACATAATTAGCAAATATGTTGGAAGATGGTATTACGAGACCACGAGAAACCTGATATTTTCTGAACTTAAATTACATAGAATAACAATTAATGAATCAAAAATACTATTTTCCTTGTTAATCTTATTCAAGGCTTTGTAAAAGTTAACATATCTTGTTATAAAATATGTTGTTTTATTTTAAATAACATTTTATTTAATATTAACTGTTTTACAATTAATCCGAATTAGGCCAGTCAATAAAGGAAAAATGGCGGAAAAAATTTGGTTGGGAATTTTTTCCACCATTTGCCAAAGTTACTCCTTTGTTGACTGGCCTTAATCTCACATTATTATAAATGTTTTAGTGCATATGAAATACGTAGGCTGTCCGATAAATAAGGTACAAAGTTATTTTTAGCATTAACAATGGGGAATTTCGACTGGAAATTTTTAGCATTGATAATTTAGATAACAAGCAATATATTTTATTAGTCATGGCTATAATAATTAAGTGTTACGTCTGCAGCGAAAGTATTAACATGAAAAACCAATATTTAAGTTGCTCAAAAGAAAAAGTCCGCGCCGTAATTCGATTTTTAAATTTTCAAAATGTTTCTCCGACTGAAATTCATAGAAAAATAACTGAAGTTTATGGCCCAAATGTAATGTCACGAAAAAATGTGTCGGTTTGGTGTTCAAAATTTAATTTGGGTCGAGAAAGTGTTGAAGATGAAGCAAGAAGTGGTCGACCAATAAGCACGTTATTTTACTGATTGAATTTTTATCAAAAAATGAAACAATTAATGCTAATCGATATATTGAAACGTTAGAAAAATTGAAAGAAAAAATTCGTTTTAGGGCAATTACACTCGGGAAATGTGAAACTGCTGCATGACAATGCCACCCCACATTCAGCGGGAAAAACCAAAGCTTGGCTGAAAAAATACAAGTGGGAAGTATTACAACATCCACCATAATTTAATTGAGATCGCAGAGTTAATTATTTTTAGGTATTAGTTCATAGAAAGTGTAAAAAGTATGTTTACTTAAATATTTATTTAATTATCTCCAAGTTACAAGTAACTTAGAGCTACTTTGATGAGTCTTACGTCTATTTGTTATTAGACAAAAAGTCTTTATAGCTTAAAAAAATATTTTTTTAATTTAAAATAGAATTTCATGATGAGAAGTCGTAATTCAAATATGATTTCGAAGTTAAATATATTATGGTATTATTATGAATTAACTACAAACATTATTAAAAACGTATGAAGAATTTTCTATTATGTATTGTCTAAAGTGGATAAATCGTAATTAAATTTGTTAAATATTCTCCTACCAAAAATGTATAATTTAAAATGTTAAAAAAAGGTTATTACCTGTTATGACCGGTTTTTAACCGAAACCTAAAATTTTGATTTTCTAAAAACCTGTCTGTAATCTAGGTCCAAAAAAAAAAAAAAAAAAATCTAAGACTTAAACCAAACCGGTACCACTAAAAACATAAAGGTCTCATTACTTGCCGTGAAAATTTGTCTTATATAATTCTAACGAAATTTATTACTAATCTTTTTTAACAAACAGTGTTTCCAAAAACCAAACTCAATTTAGTAACTTTCATATGTTTCTAAACAAAAATATCTTTTTTACCTTTAAAAAATGTATAAGTATATAATATATTCTTTAGGGACAAATAAAAAGAATAAAAGCGTCAAAAGAAAATAAATTCATAGAACTCGGTATTTTCAAGAAATATTTAAAACCAAATAAATGTTATTAACATAACTCAAAAAAAAATTATGTTTTAATAAATATACTATCATATTTGATTGCATCCAATACCTAAATAAATTACTTGTAGCATACTAACCGAAATACTTTTTTTTATTGTTCATCGTGATATATTTTTCTTTTAGAACTTTATTTCCATAACGTATATAAACAATTCATAATTTGAATCTATACGATTTTTTCATGTCTCATAGAAGTTTATTTTAAAACTCTAAATTCTTTTAATAACTTACTTCAATATTTTTTTATAATAAAGTATTGTTTAAAACTAAATCTTGATGATTTATGGATAATTTCAAATGGTTGCTATTGCATAGTATATGAAATATTTTTTTTTTTAACAGACTTGTTATTATTTTAGTATTTAAGCCTTATACAATGTTCATTGATAAACATTGAAATTTTATTTGTATTTGTCATATCATAATCCTATTGATAAAAATACAAATTAGATAGATTAACTTAAAATACATAAAAAAATAAAAAAATAAATTACTTAATTTAATATTTTTCTTTTAATATTTTAGTACCCTTAAAGTTTTAAAATTTAAATAATCGCCTGTAAACAAAAACTGATTTTTTAATGTCATTTCAATCTGATGAAACATATGACTCTAGAACATTACCCATTGCTGTCAAATAATATCGCGTGATTAAGCTAAATAAACCTGAAGGCCTTTGACCAACACAATTTTTTATGACTTTATTTTTGTTTTTGTTTCTTTTCTGAGTTTTACGAACTATTGCAATTTATACGTGTTAAAGTAAAGGCGTGGAAAAGTTGTTTCTTTGCGGCCGCATAACGCGGATTTTCATGTTTTAAACATAAATAATTTGTAAACTTTTTAGACATCGTTTATTAGAAAATGCAGTTCAGTGCTAAATACAATTATCTTATTTTTCAGCAATAATTTTCTACTTTATACTTTAAATTTTATTGACAAACAATTTTGGCAGTTATACGACACAGTGTCATCATAATAATATTATTATGTTACATTAATGTGACAAAACGATTTAATGAATAATTTTATTTTTTGATTAAAAAAACTGAAATATTTTGTCATGCAGCTTGCAAATATATTTATAATACATACAGACATTTAATTATCAATAAGTTCTTAACTCCATTAATAAAATCAATTTCTTCCTTCAAGCACTTTATAAGTTAAACATTATTATAAAGAGCTGATTAAAAATAATAAACTGTTATTCAAAAGTTTTAAAAGTTTCTCTTATTTTATGATGTTTAAAGGAAGTAAAATTAAAAGATTATCATTAAACAATAATATGAATAATTCAATGTTTTTTGAAGAATGAAATTGACCTTAAAACTTCATGATAAAATTTTCATTTAATACAATTTTTTATTATACTAATACTATGAAAAATTTAATAAAATAATTTGTTATTTTATTATTAATTACTAGTAATCAAATAATAGAAACTAAGAATTTATTAAATATTTTATATAGTAATTATAGATAATTTTAACTCTATGAATTGCCAAATGAATATAGTATATAGAATGCCTATGTAATAAGATCTTATAAAGAGATAAAATTATTTACAGACTTGAAAATAATCAGTATAATCGATCAGTTTATTCCTTAAAAGAGCCACTCAAATTATTTATATACAAAGTACTTTTAGTTTCCAACTTTAGTTGAAGTAAAAGAATCAAATATTTAACGAAAATATCCAAAGGAATTAAGTATTAACAAAAGTAACATAATAATGATCGGGATCGTCGATAGAATGTATTCTACAAATGTGTTACGTATATGACCAGCTAGGTTTCAATTAACTGTGTGCTTAGATAAACAACGTGCTTGAAGTCACGTCGTTAAAACCGTTGAAGGAAGTTTATAGTTGCTTTTAACTAAACGATTTCTACAAATCGCGTGGTTTCAATGAAAAACAAACTAACTGTACATTAGTTAGAACATTTTATGTAATACATGATGATATATAACTTTTACTGAAGCTGTATTTTTAATCAAATTTTCTATAATGTTTTTATGAAAATTAACTACTGTAGAATTTTTTTTCCTTAACTAATTGAGGATACGTTAACTCTCCAAGTCACATACTCTTAAATTTTTAATTGGTATGATTAATTTTATTCAAATTTGTTGAAGTGAAATTTTTTTTTTTTTTTACTTTAACTAAATAGTTAATAGTTATCATTTTTATTTGTCATCAGTCTTATTCTAGTTAAGTACATTTCTATTAAAATCATGAAGTTTATCTAAAAAAAATTAGCTTACCTTGATTTGAATAACTTATATGCGTTAATGAATCCACTATAACCCACCTATAATTACTCAGTGGTTGTCTGTATAAAATATAACCAAGTTTAGTACATAAAATTGTTTAAAAGACTATTAACACGATACGAGTGCTTCCCCGTGAACGAACGACGTTGAACTGAACTTTCCGAGCGTTACCAATTGGAACAACGTCGCCGACTGATACACTCAGTAGGGGCAGCAATACAAAGGGATACCGTTTTTTGAGTTTCTTTAGAAAATATACTTACATATGTGGTCTAATACGCTACCTTTAGCCTCGGCCTAAGTAAATGAGACGAGATAGTAATGAAGTCAATAGCCAATAAATTTATTCAAATAAAACTTTCAAAACTATATAGGCTGATTTTAAATACGCGTAATACAGAAATTCATACAGTATGATCATATTAAGTATAAAAAATGTGTATATAATAAATAAGAGTTTTATAATGAGTGCCTTTACACGGCATTTGAGTGCTACACTACTCAATCGATAGTCTTGATTGCTTGGCCTACTTATAAATATAAAATCTTATTTAAAATATTTAAAATGTACTTTTTTATAAACTGATTTTCTTTAATGAATAAATTTATTAAGACTAATAAAAAAAACACTGATATTTTTTTTTAATTTTTAAAATTTTATTACGATTTAAATTAACAATCATCATAGAATCGATCATCAGTTTATTTTTTATTATTTAAGAGTTTTATACAGTTGCTAAATTTAACAATGGAAGGACAATTAAATCATATAATTTTATACTGTTAATATGGTAAAAATAGCTATTAAAAAATATAATATTCATTTTTAATTTTATAAACATTAATTAAGAGTTTAAATTAATTTAAAATGTTTAAAAATAGAATTTACAATGCGTACAAATAAAAAAGGATTGACACACCAAAACAATAAATTTGTTGAGTAATAAAGTTCTTGTCAATTTAATAATAAAAATTTTAGTTAAAAATTTCTGTCGATTCTTATTATTATTTTTTTTTGATAAAAAATATTAATTTATTTGTTTTAATATACTCTTAAAAGTTATTAAACAACCGACATGGCAATATGTCTTAATAATCAAAAATAAAAGGTATATTTTAACTTTCCATTAGACAAATCAAATTTTGTGCTTATAAAGTAGTGTCTATGAATAAATGCAAAATTCATTGAAATTTGGACTTAAGTATAACGATATTTTTAATTTTTTAGCTTTCAATTTTAAAAATAATATCGGTATTTTCAGAAATATATCTCTACATTTTATTAAAATGATGTACATTGAAAAAATATTTAGTCTTTAATAAAAAAAAATATTCTTACAAAGCTATGACTTCTGTCCTAGAGTCTGACCTAGTACTCTTCGTTGTTATTTAAGTAGTACTCTATAATTTTATACATAGATATAAGTACTGATAAAATGTTCCTATCATTAAAATATTTCAATTAAAAAAAAAACAAAATTCTAAGGCCCAAGTAAATATACCCGTCTTCTTAACATCTTAAAATACTTCTTAATGGCATACATATTTACTATCAATTATTATTTTTAAATCGTGAATCTATGGTATTAATATAATACATGATAGGGTACCTCCATTTAATTGCAACACGTACACACAAATTGTTTCAATATGAGCCATTATGATCAACTACTTATTTTAAACAATAGAGTAAATGATGTTATGGATATGTAAATTTTGAGTATTGTATAACTATTTTATTTCCGCGAAATGATATTAAATTCTAAAAACCCATACTTAATAAAAGTTATTAATACAATCAATATACATGAACATAAATTATACACATAATGATACTATTAGATGTAATACAGGCTAGTTAATTTTCCTAATATTTTTCGAAGAATAAGTAAACTGTTTAGATATTGTAAATTAAGATAAATGATTAATTTACCTTGTTGATATTATACTGCGATGTTTCTCATCCAAGAACTTGTGAACTAATTACAAATGGTCACCAAATTGTGATTTATATATGATAACACTAATGGTGGGGATCGCTAAAAAATTTTAAATCAAATTAGGGGGTAGCCATTAGAAAAATATTGAAAAACACTTATACAAAATATAAAGCCTTAAATGAAGCTTTAAGGATATTTAAATTTGCCTTTGTGAGATAACAACGTTCAGAAAAGTTTACATTATAAAATATCTAAAGCTAAAAATTTTTTTTTTACTAGAAAAAAAATTGGTACATAAAATTTTAATAAGTGTTTTGTTGACTTATTCAATTACATAACATAAATAGCGTTAAAGGAAGTCACCCAACGATAACATCTCAATTAGTTTTAGTTAAAGCTGTATTAAAGTTATGATGTTATTGTTGTCGTTATTTTGTTATATCAATGGGTCTCGACTCTATTTACGTTTTAGTCTACGTGGTGGGTTAACAAATATTGAAGTTGTATACATTCTTTTAATTAAAGGATTAGTGTTTATATTGAGTTTTGAGTGCAATCTAGTATAGTGTAAAATAGCAAGTTCTTTGACAGTTTTGATATTTAAATCTTTGTGTAGGTTAATATTTGTTACATACCAAGACATACCAATTTACATTCTTATTGTTATATTTTTAAAGACTTATATTGAGCCAATGTTAGATGGTTTAGATGGTCCCCATATCTGGATACCATATGACTAGACTGGTTTAATTATTGACTGATAAAAATGTATTTTAGTTTTGATAGGTAATTTAGATTTTATTAGTGAACGAAAGAGATGAAGCCCGCTGTTGGCTTTTTTCCTTTTGTCTTTCAGGTGAAAATCCCATGTCAATCGTTTGTTCGAAATTATGACTAGGTACTTAGTTTCATTGTGTGTATTAATTACTGTATTGTTTCATTTTATATCTGAACATTTTTCTGATCTGTGAGTGAATGTTACATAAATTTACTTATTTAAATTTTTCAGCTCCTGAACCAAGATTCGATGATGTTGGCGTGGTTTGTAAGTGGTATCGGATTTAGTAATATTATTATAAGTAGAGAGTAGAGCGTATGTCTGCAATAAAAATATAGAGATAGGAGACATGTTACTTCCTTGAACTCTGTAGTAAGGAAAATTTGCACAGCCTTGTCTTATCATAAACATCCTTTCATAATAGTAAGACTATATTATTAATTAGATATATAACTAAATAATATATAAATAAATAATTAGTTGATTTATGAAAAGTTCATTATAATTGAAACTACACTTTCCAGCTCTGAAATAAATGAACCCTTTATCTTATAGTGCCAAACTGAAATGATGCTAATAATGAAATAGTAATACATTTAAGCAGGCACGTAGCCAGAAAATATTTATTGGAGGGGCCAACAATTTTGGGCCCTTGTATCATTTTCCATAATTTGTTTCCCATGAAAAGCTTGTGAGGGGGCTCCCTCCACTCCTCCTTAAACAGTATCCCTTACTATGAATCTTACAAGTTCAAAATTTTACCATTGGTTGGTTAAAAACAAATTGTTTTCGTATAAATTATACTAATTATTACAGTATTATAAAAAATGGATAGTACCTATAATTAAAAAAAAAAAAACCCAGCACAGGGGGGTCGCGGCACAGTAGTGACATAGCATAGTTGAATCAAGTATAATGATATCTGACAGTGATTAAAATCACTATCAAAATAAAACGCTTCGATGCAAATCTTTAGATAGTGTTTAATTTTAAAAAATTGGTGGATTATTCCAAAAGTTACATGATCTGCTAATTCCTTATTAATATCCCTGATTAAGATAAAATATGTCGAATGAAAAAGGGATTATTAAAAAATATTATTTCTCATTAAAAAATTTTGTTAATCCATACACTATACAATAAGTTATAGCATTATAAAGTTAAAAATGTAAAAAATAAAATCGAGAATTTTCACACAATAACAGCATTCGGTAGCCATTTTCACCGTGAAGATAAAATAAAGTCCGAAATTTTTTTTTTAAGATTTAAGATATATATAAAAGTGTCAGACTTTACGGAACACTTTCAAAATTTGAAAGAAATCGATTCGGTGAGAGCTGAGAAAAAGTGGTAACAGACACAAAAAAAAAAAGTACAGACAACTTATTTTTTTTGTGTGCCGGTGTAATCCCGATGATGGTTAAAAGTCAACTGGCATTTGGGACACTCGTATTATGGCACGGTGTTCGTGATTTTCAAAATTGTTAAGTTAAACTAATGTACACAGCCAAACGTTGCAAAAAACTTGCATACATTTATAATAGGTTCCTTAATTTAAGTTAAACATGCATGATAGAAGAATTAATATATATATATATATATATGTAAATTCTACACGTTCAAAATAATAAGTATAGCAATGCTTATATATATTATATATACATTAAATAAATGCAAAAACGCACAATGACCATTTTATAAGATTCAGGGTTCAGTAATTTACAATAAAAAACATACATTAAGGGCAGCTTGAAGTTTGCTAACTTGCTTCTATTGTTTCATATTATTTATAATTAATATTAATAAAAGGAATAAGTTTGTAATAAAATGTGCGTATCAAATGGAATATTCATAAAAAATTCCTAACAATATTAACTGGCTTTCTTTATTAGTAATCATTGCAATTTTTCGAGTAATGTTTATTCAATGAGATCACAAAATGTCATATAAAGAAACTTATTGTTAGAAACATATGAAAAGAGTTTCTTTTTTAAAATTTTACGTTACTCATACATTAATGCAATAATACATTATTGCATAATCATTGCTAGGGATGTGGCGACTGTTGACTATATAGCATTATTCATTTTGTGTTTTATCTATTGGAACATTAACTTATTTTTTAACATAAATAATAATAATCAAGATTCTTATTAACTACAAATATTGTTTTAAACTCAATTTTAGAACATTCGATATTAATATTTGTCATATAATAAAATATAAAAGTAAATTTTCTTAATTCTCACGTATTGTGAAATTTATATCACCTTTAAGTAACAAATATAAATAATTTTAAAAAATAAGGATAAAATAAAAAAATAAGAATAAAATAAAAAAATAAAGGGAACATCGGTCTAAGCCAATCGAATTAATAATAATAATAAAACATAATTATCAAATAAAATAATTCATACAAATACGCAGTGCTGGTGCTACTCATACTAGCGCCCTGGGCGAAATTACCACTAGGCAAACAACATAATAAAAAAAAACGGTAGCACAGTGGGGTCGAGGCACAGTATAGACGTGGCATAGATGAGATAAGTATAGATGATATCTGACAGTGATTAAAATCACTATCATAAGAAACGCTTCGATGCAAATCTGTAGATAGTGTTTCCTTTAGAGAAATTGGTGAAATATTTTAAAAGCAACATGAACTCTTATTTCTTTAATTATATCCTGATTAGTAGTTCTTTGATTTTAAAATATAATATATGAATAAATACTAATTATAGTTTTTAAATTTAGTATGAAATTGTGAGGCCAGCTATGATGTATGGTTAATAGTGTTGGGCGGTTGATAAGAAAGTAGAGCAGAGAATAAGTTTCAATTTTTAAGCTATTAAGAAAAAAATTTATACCTAAATACTAATAACAAATAAGTTATAAATAATTTTTGAAATAAATATAAATCATAAACAATGTAAAATTTGTTTTATTTAAAATTAACAACAATTCCTGCCTTTTTTTAGTCATATTTTTATTACTATTATTTAGAGTACGCAAATAACAAATTAACAAAAATAAATAAATTACCTATTGTAACTACTAAATGATAAAAAAAGAAACAGTTTAAAGATAAGATTTATCAAAAAATATTTCATAGAGTATTACTCTATCGAATTTTGTAATCAACTAGATTCTAATCAATGCAGATACTTGGTAGTTTATTATCATTTGTTGGACCAGAGTTCAAAAAAATTTACCTACAATCGCATTTGGAGTAACTGCTATTCCATTTATTATTACATCTAGAACGTTATCTTTTTCAAATAACGTTTCTATGAACATAAAAATGAAAATACAGCCATAATAATAACTGTATTACCCAATAGTAATCACAAATTAATAATAATTTCAATGTATATAAGGCCTAGCACGTTTTTGATAATTCATAAAAATAGTTGAATTTTAAATTGGGGGGGCGGCCCTGGTTCACATTAAATCTAAGGGGGGTCAGGCCCACCCATATCTACGTGCCTGCATTTAAGTACAACTTTTAAATAGTTCATTTATCGGGATAAAACAATTAAAGAATGGTGGTAATAATTTATAATATTAGGTATATTATATACCTACAATTATAAATTAGTATTTTTGTATAAATCTTATATAGTTACTATTTCTAGATAATTCAAATTATTTATTTTATGTATTTTGACACTTTTAAAAGATTAATTGTTTCACTAGTGAAAAATATTTTGTAGGCATAATGTGTTATATATCACGTTACAATGTGATTGTATTGATGTGTAGAATAATGTTACTTTATGCATTATTTATAAGAATAATAACCAAAAAGATTAATTTATCATATAAGTACATGGACAACATATACATCTAAAATATATTTACGTGTGAATATCTACTAAATACTATTTATTAAATTTATTCAATTTTAGGTTATTTATCATTTATTATAATCAGGGATACTGACAGAAATAATTTTGATTTTTGGTAATTTTTATTATATCTAATAAATTAGTTTATCTATACTAATTTTTTTTTTTAGTACATGTCAAAAAAATGATTACAGAAAAAAAAATTAAATATACGTTAATAACAAATACAGAAAATTTATAGAAAAAATGTGATTTGTAATGTCACAAATTCGAAGGTGACCGTTTGAAGTTTTTGTTATGTCTTCTCAATTTATTTTATTGCACAAATGTTGCGATGTCAATAACTCATTATTTTAGCCGCTGACTGCTAAATAAGGCGACAAGAGAGAATATATATAATTAAAATCGAATTATTTATCGGTATTTATCCCTCCCAAAAAGACAAGCCGTTATCGATTTGAAATTGTGTTAGATCGGTGTTGGCTCTTCATCTGTCTTTTTGTCATTGACCGTGCTAAAGACACGTGTTTTTATATTTTGTAACTACTGTAATAATGATGAAGTAGAGCCACCAAAGGCGAAAGACCAGGTCTTCTCGATAAAACATCTCGATCGGAGACCAAGTATCGTTTTCTTTTTATAGTTATATTTATGTAATGAGCTGTGTTATTTTAATTATATTATTTCTTTTATTTTATTATAAATTAACTTAATTTAATTTATGCGTGGAGAGCACGTGTTTCCTCATTCTTCTAGCCAACGCTAAGGAACGAGTGTCCAGACTGTTCCTGGTGTTTTTCATTAATTTCCGATTATCATTAACGGGTGTTTTAATATCGTCCGTGATGTTTGTTATATTATTGGATTTTGTTTAAATATTTTATTTTATTTTTGTTGTCAGCCTTTCTTTGTAGGCGTGGATTTTGCCACATTCGTATTTTTGTCCACGTTTAACTTAATTTTCTATTTTTAACAATTAAATTAAATTTCTTTATTAACTGTAGTATTTATTTTATTGTGCGAGTAGTTTAAATAATTGAGTGTATTTTTATTCCTGTTTCTTAATTTAGACAAGAGCTACGGTATGTTTTACATATCAACCATATACAACTACAATTATTATAAATTTGGTTAATAAACCACGAGATGTTATAATCATTTGTATTTAACGACTTATTAACTCATTGTTAATTATGAATTAACTTAGAATTAAATTCCACCTATGGTCTGGTAATCATATCATAGGTGTGACATATCTCCTAAGGGATGGCTACCCTTGATACCATAACTAGTCGTTTTGCAAGCAATAAACTAACTACGTTATTCTGCAAGCTGACTAAAACATCCTTGCAGACTTATTCATTATTTTGTGTCTATATCAGCCGTCGCCACTAAAATTTATCCTAATTGGAGTAAGCAATAAACTATAATAGGAAGAAATTAAAACGTTTTCCAATTGTGTTAATGTTATCATTTTCAAATATCAAAAATTCACATTGTAATATATTTACTTTTTTATTGATGATCTTGAAGCTAAATAGAAATCCTCTAATTGTAAAATAATAGTGAATAATTTGTAGTAGAAAAATGTCTCAAATATGTATTAAGTGTAAGCATGATTTTTAAACAGGAAATAGGATAACACATACAAAATTATGAAGATAACTTAAACTTATCATAACTCGCATCTATTTGTGTTAACTTACAGATCCTTTTCATGCACTTAAACTTATTTAAAATTAATAATCAAATGCTACAAATTTTAAATGATTATTCATAGAAAAATAAAGTTATAAAAATTAGTGTTAAATAAAAATGAGAGAACTTCAAATTTTTTTTTATGTTGAGTCACGGAAAGACTTGATTGGCGTTGAATTTAAAGTTTTATTTCATACAAATATTTTTATTGCTAATGAGAACTGAGGCATAGTTTATTGTGGAGCGTTTATTCTTTGTCGCATTAAGACTTAACAAAGTAATGAAGGTATCTACGTGCTGTACATTTTATTAACTAATTTCTTCAAACTTTTAATTTTATAAAACGTGATAAAATTTTAAATGAGCCTTAAATTATTAAGATTTTTTTGTGTCATCTTTCATTTAATTTTAATCAAGTATTATTTTTGTTCAATTGTAATCATTACGTCATTAACAATATTTTTAAGTTAACTTTAGAATAAAAGCAAAATGTAATTCCCTCTATGTTCCTTGTTGGTTAATATATTTTAAATATATTATTAATTATATATATATATTAACCCAAACATAGTTTTAAGAAAAATACTTTTTACTATCTAAAGCTTAATCATCTTATCTTTCATACGCATAGGTGGAACTAAATATTTTTATTAAACTGTGCACCTTGATGCATTTTAATTTTTTCATCAGTGGAAAACAAAATCATAGTTAGGGGTTGACTTTGATCGCTAAGCCTTTTTAAAAAATTTGAAAATTAAATATAAAGGTATATAAAAATATTTTTTAGGGAAGCGGAGAAATTATCAATAGCCTCCAAAGTTTTTACTGTCAGTATATGTTTAGCACTGGTGATGATTACGTCACATAAGTACTTTAAATATATTTTTAATTTTAAATAAAATATTACAATAATAATTTCAATCTAAGGGCCGTGTTATTCTGAATCATGTAAATCTTCAAAACTATTATAACTGTGAAACCTATAATTATTATAAAACTAATATAGAAGGAAAATCATATGGTTGTAAATATAAAAAAATGTTTTTGTCAGAACATACTGCTCAGACTACAGCTAGGCTAAGCTTTAAGGTAAAGTTTAAAATTAAAGAATCATAAGAAACTTTATCCATGATATCTAGTCAATAGGTTATTTTCATCAAAAAAAATAATAACCACATAACACATACTTCAAAATATTTAGAAAAAAATTTGAATTGCAAAATAAGAATTTTAATACTTTTATGAATGTAAATTTTAATGTGCATTTTTTAAAATTAACTATTAGTTACTTTTTATTAACATACGTAAAAATATTGTAGAATATTTATGTATTAATTTAAAATTCATGTATTTCAATTGAAGTATACAGGTATTCAAAATTTTTACTTTGGTGCTGACATTTGCTACTAAGAATAATCAATATATAAATTTAATTTTAAAAAAATATGAATGTTTATAAAAATATATTAGTTCTTGTTTACAAGCGATTTTCCTTTAAATTAGAATTTTTATATAAGGAAGTTTAAAAATCTACATATAAATATTTTTAGTTTCTAACTAGTTATATATTAATGTTTTTTTTAACTAATAATATGTGTCAACCGTATTTAATATAATAACGTTTAGCGAACAATCAATTTAGTAGTCATTTTTGTTAAGCAAGTTAAACACATAATGAGTCATTTTTTTTTTAAATACATTTTAAAATTTTATATGTGTGAATAATAAAAGCAGATTTAAAACATAGAATATTTTTAAATGAGTATTAAAAAAAAAGTTTTATTAAATTACATCACAAACAACGTCTATCTCTCTATGTATGTTAGCTTGTGTTTGAGTTTTTTACAAAAAGTACTATTAGAAAATATGACAAATTTGTTACTTATTATAAGTTTATTTCTAATTGAATAATTTTTTAGTAAGTTAAAAACATTAAAAATCTTGATAAAAAAAACTTGTTAATGCTATATTTTTTCAATAAAATTTTAACCTTCGAAAAGTTTTCATTAAATAGAAATTTTTCTGAGAATCTCAACCAATTAATATTTGAAATATTAGTCAGGCATTATTCCTTTGTTTAAATAACAGATGAAAAAATATGAACAGTCCCTTTCAATTTAAAAAAAATATTTTTTATATAATCATTTAAAATAAATGCAAAATTAAAAACCTATGTGACAGTTATTACTTCTTTAATAAATAATTAAAACATAAACTTTACCATATATAATTTATACTATAAAGATAAGCCTTAAATTTATACTAACTTTTCTTTCTAATATGAAACAATAAATTTTTTTTGTATTAGAATCTATTCTGAATAAACTTCATTAACTTAATACACTTAATGAATTTCTTAATAACATTAAATTTGTAGTAAAACAAATGAAGCTTACTGACTGAGTATAAATGTAACACATTTAAAATGTTATTAAAACTTTTTCATGTTTAAAACTGTGGAAGTTTTTGGCATACGCCGTATACTTTTTACCACAACAAGTTTTTAAGGTATGAAAGAACAAATTACACTTCCATGTAGTATTGTCAGCTCATCGCAATTAATCATATTTCCAGTTCTCCAAGTCAACATTAAAGTACAATGTTTATGACTAATGTCCAAATATATTTGTGAAATAAACATTATCAAAATGAAATATTTTAACTATTAGAATGATTCAGTATATTCAATTTATATTGACTACTAAGTATATATAATATATATTATCGTTAGGAAAAATAAAGGACAACTTTAGCTACCTATTATCTCTGAATTTTACAAAAATCACAATAATATATTTTTATAAAGGGAGAAAATGATATTTAGCACCCCTAACATTTTATTACTATTTGCTTCTATGCATATTTAATACATATATTCAGTATCCATTATTCTTAATGAAAATATTAATTTCATTAAAAACGTATTTAAGTTAAATTCAAAAAATAATACCTTCATGAAACATTTTTTGTGTTTCTAACTCTTCTATACAGGGTGGCCCACCACTCACTGACAACTTAAATAACTTTTGATCCAGTTAATATTTTTAGTTGATTTTTTTTTTAAATAATAGTTATACGTTAGGTCTATAGCTATATCTCAATAATTAATTTTTTTACATTTTATTAAAAATATTAATTATTTTTAAATTTTAAATAAAATGTAAAAAAAAAATCTAAGATAGCTATTTTGTAGAGTAGAATTTAAGAAAAATTTTAGTAAAAAAATATCTTATTAATATTCAGTAGTAAATATTCTGTAGCGTTTTGAAGTTTGTGAAAATTTGAATTTTCATGTATTATTTTACGGTATTAAACATTGAAATACGTATTGAGAAAAGGACAGAAGAAAACGCTATCTTTTCAATATACTTTTGAATGAGAGTGATAAGTAATAATTGCCTTATCTAATTTCTTATCATGGTATTAATGCCAAGTTTGTAATGTATACATACTATCATCATATGTATACACAGTAATCATGAAAAGATAGCGTTTTCTTCTGTCCTTTTCTCAATACGTATTTCAATGTTTATAACCGTAGAATAGTAGTTATTTAAGTTGTCAGTGAGTGGTGGGCCACTCTGTATATGACTTCAGATAAATTCAGAAACATAAAAAGTATATAACAGAAAACACAACATATGAACAAAATTTGTTAGTTAAATGTTTTACTAAAACTAAACGCCTTTTTAGTAAACTACAATACTGTATAATTACGACTTTAGTTTTATTACAATATATTACATGATTTTGATAATTTTATTTATTCAAAAATCATTTAACAATAAGTACACTTTTATTTTTATTTAACTGTTTGAATTTATTTTTCAAAAAACAGATTATTCATCATTCACCACTATTTAACTAAACTTCATTCATAAAATATAATCATAATTTTGTGTCTTATACTATGTAATAGAAAATATCATAATAACTTTATGAATGAAAGGTAAAAATAAAGTACACAATATTCAATAAAAAATATATATATTGAATATTCATTGTATATCTTCTTGCATTTATTTTTCATTGTTTACTAAAAATTTTATACATAATAATTTATTTTAGATCGTTCAAAGAAATAATGATAAAATTGTTTAACATAAAAAACAATAAGTAAACAGTTGCACTATGCAATAATTTCATCGTGTAACTGTTCATTCTGTTGAAATTATTTCTATCGTCCCAGTTGGCCCATTGTTATCAAATTTGAGGCAGTTAAATATTTAACAGATTTCATTTTTATCAACGATATAAATATAAACATTTTACTAGTGCTGTATATTGATACGGGTTAAATGATAAAAGATATTTTACTACCCTAATTTGGCCCCTTTGACAGTAATTGCAGGAATTTACGAACGGTGTGGCCAAGTCGATCGCGCAGTACCTGATGCGCTTTTTCTCGAATTCAAAACTCGGTTGTGGGTGACACTGTTTACTGAACGAGGATCGAGTTTAATAATTTAGTCGCCATCCAAATCTCTGTCGATAGACTAACAAATCGTCTCGGAATTATCATATTTAAGACACCTCGTCATCGAGAAAGACTATAGGTCATGAGAGTTATATTGAGTAATTTAAGGCTTAATTTAATAATTCTTAAATTAACGTATTTGGTAGATTTACATTTAATTGAATTGACAATTTTCTCAAAACATGATTGTTCGAGTTTTACTATATTTTCAAAAGATTGTATTTCTAACTGTCTAATGGAAAATTTGATACTGCGCGGTTATTTAAAAAGAAACATATTTGCGAAGAATAAAGTTTAATATTTAAGCCATTTCATTCCATCTATTCAGAATTTTATACAAAAAATATCTATTTTGAAAAAATTGGATAATTTTTAAAAATAACTTATTTTATTTAAATTAAAATTTTAATTTATTAAAGTTAAGTAATTTGTTATGAGTTATTATTCAATGATCATCAAATGAAAGTGACACATAAAAAACAATTTAAAGTTATGTATTTCAAAAAAATGTTTACTTATTTTAAACAACGCGTAATTTAATCTGTTTTTATTTTTTTATTTTAAACAGTTAATTTTTACATTAAAAAATTCAACGTTTTAAACATTGTTGAAACATTTTACAACGTTTGCGGAATTGCCCCTGGTTTCGTTATAATATTATCAACTAAAGACAATTATAATTGATTTAATAATTATGTACTTCTTTAAACTAACAATTTACTTTTATAATTATATAATTAAAATAACTAAAGTTAATAATTAATAAATATTTAAAATAAATAATTAATAAACTATTTTTACATAATGTTATACAAAATAAATCATACAAATTGTTTGTTTTTTTAACAAAAATTTATCTTACATTAATTTATAAATATTTATTTGAAAACATATCAATAAAAAATATTTTGTTGTTAAATGCATAGGCGCATTTTTAACTAAATTTAAAGTGGCTCAACATTTCCCTCTATCAAATATTTTTATATTTATATGTAATTTTAAAATGTCGGAGGAGATAAACCCATTTAATCCCTCCGCTATTTGCGCCTATGAACTGATGTAAAATCAAATACAACATTTAATTAAAAACCTTGTTGTAAATGTATTTTTTTCAACATTACTAAATCGATTCAAAATATGTTGACTAATTTAATTTCCTAAACTTTCGAAAGTCAGCAATATAATTTTACTTGTTTTGATTCTAAATAAATAAAACCTATTATTTTTTAGAGCCCTCGCTTAAACACAAAGCAACATTTTTAAATAAACAAATTTTTAATCATTACTATTTATTGCTTTTACATCACTCATTTTGTGTATTCGATTTTAAATAATATAACAATTTGTTTTTTTTTTGTAATAGTGATTATATAGATTAAGAGTAAAGGTTTACATTATTATTTTTTACCCCATTGATTTTTCGTCACCACATCAATTCGTGCGCTTTTTAAATTTCATTTAGCACGTTATAGTGTTTACAACCAATATATATTGTACAGCGCATTTTTAAAATAGTAAACCAAAGCAACCGTGACGTCAGAATGGCGAACAAACTAATTGCATATGTCGTTTGAAATGATAAATTCTAACAGAGAGCACATATAGAAACTTGATTACGTCACTTACAGTTCGTTGCTCCTAGATTATATTTAACAGTAATTTTCAAAGGTATGTATTTTAATACTACTAGAGATACTCTAAAAGGTCAAAATCCAAAAGCATAAAATATAGCTTAAGGTATAAATCCCTAAAATTTTCTATTAATATGAAATAGAATATTTTCACTTGACATTAATTCTCTTGAAATAAAATAATTTTGATAGAGTTAAACGGTTATTATTAAAATATTGGAATCAGATAACTTACTTTACCTATTTTTACCTTTGAGTGACTTATTTAAAATATATAAGGTTAAACTTTTTATACTATTTTTTAGTTATTTATCCAAAAGATTTATCACTTTTCAATGATAAAGAAAACTTTTTTCTACTCATTTATAACACTTAATTCGTTATCAAATAAAATTATATAATAAATATGCAAACTGAAGATGTAAAAACTTTACACAGTTTTATTTTTAAATTAATTCTGTAAATAATTGGTATGTACTTATATATTAATTGTTTTTATTATTTGTGTTCTTCTAATAAAGTATAAAAAATTCTCTTTGATAAGTAAAATTTAAGTACTTAGTGTTTGCTGTACTTAAGTAATCAACAATAAAAAAAAACACACCATCTACTATTGTCAGTGTTTTTCACAAAACAATTCAAATACAACATGTTTACTACTTAGTTTGCCACTTAACTCTAACTTAAGTGTCATTTACTTCAAGTCTAAATATAAAAATCAGAACTTTTAAAATTATAAAACATTTTAGAACAAACGAAGCATGTAATTAATTCTAACTCAACAATTTTCATCAAACCCTTATTTTTAATGTATATAGTAATTTACCAAAACTATGAGATATTTTCAGTCATACCAACTGACAACTTTTTCAAAGTAAGTAATAATCAGAAAAATTCAATAAAGGGTCAAATTTTGAAAGCAGCGGCAAGATTTTAAAATTAATTATGGGTTTTATATTTAAATTTTGCTTACTGGTGGCAACATTATTTAATAGCTTTGAAAAAATTATTTGACTTTTAAGAAAATTAATGAAAAAAATAAAATAAAAAAGTTTTAACTTAGCAAAGTGTTATCCCTTAAAATTATCATCCTCATGTAACCATTGTTTTTTTTTAATAGACACTGTAATAAGACACTGCATAAAGATATCATACAAGATCTTTGATAACCCCGATGAGGTAGAAAATTCTTTTATTTTTCATAAAAATTTTTAGAACGGTTTGTTAGATTGTTTGGCTGACCCCAAGTAGTTGGGATTAAGGCGAGGATAAAGAAGAGTTAATTAGTCTGTTACTAAAGTGTCATATATTCTTAACCTCTATCCCTACTTTTTGAGGTCGATTTTACCTTGACAGATTTTTACACTGGCTATCGAAATGATGCAATCTCATTATGGCTGAGGCAGCCAGTATAGAGGCAAGGCGTGTAATACTGTTAAAATTCCCGTATGGTATAACCCATCAGGGAAATAACAGCAAACAGCGTAGCTAAACATCAGCGTTAAGACAGTGACCCATTGATTCACTGCTCTACACCACGCCCATTTTCTACTAAATTGTACATATTAAATTATATTACACTACTATTAAAAGTTAAAAAGTTAATATTACCTTTGTTTTCTTGGCTACTTGTAAAATCTTCAATGTTTTTCTTGATCAATTTACGAAAATCAACGCCACCATGAACAAATTTCTTTTAACAAAATTTAAAAATTAAAACATAAAAGATGTAGTATGGTAAGCATCATCAATGTTAATTTTTTTAATATTACGTATTATATAAATATAGGAGTTCAATTTAATTTGAACCTAATAGCATGAGTTTCTTTGAATACTTATCATAAGAAAAATACAGAAATTATATTTATAGTTATATCGATTGAATTATTTGAATGGTTTTGACCTCTTTTAAATTATGTTACTGTAGTCTTATTTCCGATTGGTTTTCTACGGGCACTGTGTTTAGACCTTTTAATTCTGGACGATGTAGACTGAAAAATGAATTCCTTTTCTATTAATAAACATATACGCAAAGTTCATTAAAACAAATGTAACATCATAAATCACATATCATCGTCAAAAATAATCTTCAAAACTTATTGTCTATTATTTATTTTTTTGCCCTAAAATAAATCACTTATTCCAAAATCTTCAACCGAACTCCATAGCTATTAATCAATCTAGTTATCCGCAGTATTTTAGTGGTATTGAACTTAAATAGTGTAAGTATTCCTAATCATTTATGTTTTTGATTTATTCAAGTAAATTAAAAACCTGTTAATTCATTTTTATGAATTGTTCCCATATAATATATTGGAATACGAGTCAAATTTGTTTGATCTGAAAAAAAACCTTTCAAATGTAAAGTTTCTTTGATATCATCAATAATAAATAATTTTAAGTTATAAGACAATATTATTACATTTCAGAATCTTAATTTATATTAGTCTTTATGAGAATAAATATTTCAAACGAGTCACCTGATAAATTACTAAAACGGACTTTTATTAGTGAAATCAGTAGCACATGACATTAGTGTTGATAAATTTATTCTAGAAAATCCTATAATATTTAAATTAAATTAAAAAAATAAAAATAATAAATTGAAATCACTTTAACAAGCCACAACTATCTTTTTGTTTTATATTATTTATAGAAATAGTAGCTACACTATTATATATTAAATCTTGATTAATTTTTGTCCATATAATAGTACAATAATTTGGGCTTTTTGTATAATGTACGAGTTTTGTAAGCATGTTTTATTAAAATAATCATTATTTAAAGAAAACATGTAATTTATTTTATTATTTAATCATAGCAGGAAATATTTTTATTCCTTACAGATAAATTGTTATTTTTCTTTTCGTTTTTTAGCGTTGGCTTCATTCTAAAAAAAATTAATTAAAAAAAATATTTATGTTAATAAAAAAAAGGATTTTAAATTGTACAATATTTTTTATGATTGTTTTATTTGTTGTTAAACTGTTACCATATTAAATTTTTACTTAAATATTTTGAATAATTTCATCGCTTAAAACAAAATTACAAAAATAGCATCAATTAATCAAATGAGTACGCTTGTAAGATATTAGTTCACTCGACACACAATGATACCCTAATCTGGTTAAAACAAAGTTAATTGTTTTTGTGTTTTTCTTAAACTATTTTTGAGTTATCATTACACTACTTTCATTTGACAAAAATTATTAATATTTTAATATTACACTAAAAATAAAAAATTATTACGAACAGTCCCGAATTAAGGTTGAGATCGAACGCTCCGGGACCGTTCATAAATTTTACTAGCCAGTCATGATTAGTGGTACAGTTTTTTAGTTTTAGCTTCGACGCGAAACTGAGAAGGTATTAATTTTACTATGATGTGTTTTTTTATTCATTTTTGTGTCTGTTACCACTTTTTTTCAGCTCTTACCGAACCGATTTCTTTCAATGACACATCAAAAGATTACAAATCGTATCTATTCAAAGATATTACCCTCACAAATTGAAAAAATTTCTCTCATTCCTCAGAAATGTGGAAAATCTCCAAAAAAATTACAAATTTAAAAATCGCAAATTTTTGAAATTATTTCATTTTTTTTACTTAAAACTACCATAACATTTTTAAAAATTATCAAATTAATATAATTTTTTTGTATATAGATACGTGAGATATTTACCTATTATTTTGTATATTTTTTTTATAAATCTGACCCTTTACCTGCCCACAGGGGGGATTCAAAATGACAATGTGTCAATTTTTATACACGTTTGCCATAAAAGTAATAATTTTGTATAAATTCTCCGAAAAAATTACAATACTAAATTATTAAATACTAATCTCATACTAATTTAATTGCTATAATAAATATTTATTCATATACAGGGTGTTCAGTAAATAAGGAAACGAATTTCTATTGTACTCATTGTTTGTAACAATTTAACTGTTTCCTAACTTACTGAACACCCTGTATAATACTTCTAATTCAAAAATCGAATAATCAAGAATAATAAAGGAAGTTGGAATTCATGTAGCTTTTAGAATAATCCACCAATTTTTTAAAATTAAACATTATCTAAAGATTTGCATCAAAGTGTTTTTTATGGTAGTGATTTTAATCACTGTCAGATATCATCTATACTAAACCCAACTATACCACGTCTCCACTGTGCCGGGTTTTTTTTCCTCATCACTTTTTATGGTAGCAATATTTTCCATAGGGAGTTAATCTCAAGGTACCACTCTGTAACCCATATAGGTATTATTCGGATCCTGATTACAAAAATATTTTAACAATGAAAAAGCAAAACTTACTACATATAGATAGTATTAACATTTATTACACAATTAAGCGAAGCTATTTTAAAAATTACACCTGAACCTGGTTATTTGATTAGTAATGAACTTTATGATAATTACATTTGTGTTACTCTCGTATTTAAAAGGTACAATTCACATTATACACGTTTTACGTTATCTCACTCGCAAAATGTATGAAATTAAAAATTAGCAATATTAATAAACATAATAAGTATTCTTGTAACTTTCACAAACGACAATTATTTAAAGGTTACTGTTCTAAAGAGCACTCTTAGTACAATAATTAGTCATTTTATTAAAATTGTTGTACTGAGAGCGCTCTCTAGAACAATAACTCGCCGTTAAGTCATAGCTAAAAGTAATATAGGAGAAGGTATTATTGTGGAAGAACTATTAACTGGCAAAGGTATTAAAAATATCCATATAGAAATATTTAAATTAAGTACCGACCATTTAACAGTTTTACTTCCTAATAAATAAAGCACCTCCAATTATATTTTCTGTCAATCATTTAAATTGATTATTTTTATCATACTCTAGATGAAAGTGGTAAATTGACAGATTATGTTAATTTACTCAATTAGAGTATTTTTTTTAGATTATTACATTTAAAACATTTAAATTTTTTTCCTAAAATAAACGTTCAATTTTAATTACAAAATAATCTCATTTTGTGGTAGTATTTTATAAATTATAACATAATACACATTATTTAGTTTTTTTATTTTTGCTTTACATTAGTATTTATGTACAGTTATATTTTATTAATTAGGTTAATTTTAGTTTAAAACAATCTAAAAATTATTAAATCTACTATAGATTTAATAATTTACTATGTTCATAGTATATATTCTGTTACCTACTAGCATCTTATTCAATAAATTTTACGATATCAGTTATGTATACATAATAATGTAATACAAGTACATATTATTTCATTACTCCAATTTTCAATATGGAACCATAAAAATTATTTATTTAATTGAATTATAGTTTAATTGTATGTATATTTTTTTTAATAGGAGAGTAATTATTAAAAATACTGTATGAAGTACTTATGCCTTTATTACCAATATAAAAATAATTATTTTGTTATAGTTATTATTGTAAATTTGAGTAATATAATTATTGATTTTTATGTTATTGTATTTTATAATTTTATTACAACTGATTATATTACTAGTTAAAGAAAATTTAACTGGGATTTGAATTATATAAGCGTAAACGTTGTTCACTCCCCAATATGTTGGTAGGATTTGATTTGGAAATCAAACCAAACAGCTTGGACGTTAAATATCTTAAACATAATTTAAAACTATAAAGCATATAAAAAAAAATGTAATTTTTTAAAACTATATCTGAAAAACTTATAAGTAACATCAGTCTTTAAGTATTTTGAGCTTTTTTTATTTATTATACTTATTATTACTATTATTCTTTGAGAAAACCATAAAAGCCTTAAGATCCTATTTAAGGGATGAATCCTATACTAGATACATCCTCGAATGTTTTTACATTATTTAAGATATCTTAGATATTTAGATAATATAAAACAGTTTAATTTATTGTTTCTATTTAAAGTTATCACTATGTAATTTCTCTACGAGAAAATGCTAATAATTTTAAGTTCAATTCATAAACATTAAGTATATACTATCAATAATCAAAGTAATACAGATATAAAGTTCATTGTATTGTATTTCAGAGATAATATTACAGTAAAGTAATTATTATGACAAGCATAATGGTGTCATTTCTTATTCTGAAACCATCTCTTTTCTCTTATAGAATAAGAATTACATTCCTTCACTTTATTTATTTTATATAAACATGCTCTTATAAGGATACTTGCTATGTAGTTGTAAATCTGCATAACACACCGGTTATATACTTATCAACTTGAAATTTTACAAGGGTAATGATTTCCTTAGTTGTATGAGAAATAATTATGACAAGGGGAAACCATAGTGACTTACGCTATTTTATGATTATGCGTTCATACGTTTATAATTAATTTAGACGTTTTGAAACATGTAGCAACGTTGTGTATAAACCACTTGAAACATTACTTTTGAAGAGATGTTTTATTCATTTTATAAAAAATAACTTACAATAAAAATTAACTAATAACCTACAAGTAAAATAAGATAATCCAAAGATTTTGTATTTAAAAATACATTTTATAATATTTGTTTAAAAAATAAATAGTGGGCGATCACAAAAACATTTTCTTTAAGCGTAGGCTATTATTTTAATATTTATCTCTCAATTATGAGATGATTTATTTTATGTAGATATAAAATATTAACTTATGATAATGTTATTTCCTAAAGTATTATTCTATATATTTAAATTAAAAATATAAAAATACAAGAAAATGTAGTGAAAAATCATTAATAAGATTTATTATTCATTGAAAATAAATTAATAAAACACATTTCAAGCACAAAAAACGTTACATTAATTAATTTCAACAGAAAAAAATTTCATGCATCAAAAATATTCTCCCACGAGATTTTAGTCACATTATCAATGTACTTAATTACATACACATATTAAAAAAATATATAACTTAATATATTTTATTGTTGTAATAAAAAAAAAATTATATTTTATTTTATATTTGATGTATCTAATAGAATTTATTTTTAGCTTTTTATTTAAAAATTGTAATAGACGAAAATGGGTGTTTGTTATAAGACTAGGATTCTAGGTGCTATTAAACAGTATATTTAATAACATTAGATTTTTGCATTAATTCATTTTCTACTCGATTATTTACTTTTAAGTAAAATAACCAAGCTATTTATGGAAAGAGGCTATTCTATAAAATAATACAAATTAACAGATTACATATAAACAATCTATAGACAATAAAAAAAAAAAAAAAAAGGGAAAGTTTTCAAATTTATTTGTGCTTATTATTGTTTTATAATGAAAATTCAAAAGAGATCCGTAAGAAATTTAATAGGAAATTAATTTAAAAATATATACATTTTTATTTTAAATCATTTTTTTAATTTAAATAAATAAAATATATTTTTAAAAAAGTATTATCACATAATAGCGGTAGATTACGTCATATTTTAGTACATGTGCAAAATGTATTTCATGATAATGTCAACTCTAAGGGTTTACCAAAGTTAGAATAAACTTACTCAGGCATATGATAGAAATTTTTTATAAGCCGTCATTATTTGAATAACATTATTTTTGTCAAAATTTTAACATTAAGCAACTAAATACTAAATAAATATTAACTATATACCTTACATTCAACTATACAAGACTAGTTAAGACATTTACGTTCAGTTTATATAAAAACGGTTTATTTAAATTTTTCAATATATTAATAGCTTTTTTTAAACAATTTCTTCACAAAATATCAATTAAAGTATAAGTAATATTTTATTATATACAAGACCATACATTTTATAAGATTACTACATTTTATTGATATTTGTGTAATAGTTCACACTAATGTTTATGTACCATTGAAAAATTGTATTGTATTATTTGAAAAAGTAAATAGTATGCTCAAAGTTAGATGTATATTAATTAATGCCCGCAAATTATTTCATCAATAAATGTAGACTAATAATATATACTTTTAATGTAATTATAATAATCAATATATAGACATTTTGCGGGCTTAAAATTTATACGTTTATCGATTGAAAACGTCAATTGTAAATTCTTGTAATAGTTAATGAGAAGCCTTAAAAGCTCTAATGTATTACATACATATATACATTGACTCATCATTTATTTTATACCAGCCAGACGACCAGTATAATAACTAGAATATATTATCAAACGTTACAACACAACGATTGATTAGGAGCTTTGTCGACTGTCGCCCATTTTGCGAACTCCTGACCGACCTCCCATACGAAAATACGTGCGGTCGTACTATCGCCACCTTCTACCATTTCATGAGGTAGTTCACTATTCAACGGCTGTATGTGAAGTTAGCCGGTCAGTCCGTAGTCGGCATTGGCGGCACTCTGTTTGGGTATCGTCACGTCGTGGATTTTAATCTTATAAATGTAAAAATATATGAAATTATAGCCGTGACATTTAGCCGCACAAAAAAAATATATTTTTAAAAGTCAACCTAGTCAATGTAAAATTAATTAGTGCTTTTATCGGAAATTGTTTTTAAACTTAGTTTGAACATCGTATTTAAAACAACATTTTAATTACACGAGCGCATAGTAAGTAAAAATCAACAAAAAATTAATTTTTTTCTAGATTATAATTATAATTGTTTTTTTATTCTTTAATGTCTGCTCACAATATCTTCTATAGTTTCATTATAATTGAATTATGGCCTATATTATTATCTGATTTAATAATTGCTATTTAATATTGCTATACAATATTTAAAATAATTCCTGTCAGTTTTAATAAGTCAAATATGATCATTTACATTATCACGGTTGTACACGTGCGTAACCGGCGTATCGGTATGGTTTCATTTTACAAAATATAGAAACGCTGCGGTGTTTTGAATTCAGTAACTTATTGAACAGTAGAGGGCATTGACTGTACTGTATTTAAATATTATTTACAGCTATAAAAATTTTTCTAGCGAAGCCCGAATTTTCTGTTTAATAAATGACCAAAATAACAATAATGCATTAAATTACATAATGAATACGTTCTATAAATTACTCCAAACACTACCTATGGCATTTCAAGAGATTCCAGACGACTTTGGCACCTCTCCATAGTTAAAAATTAAGTTATCATTACGTATTATTTTGAATGATTTAGGAATATAATTTTATAATTATTATTGTATTTTGTTCTATTTTAGAGCGTGATTACATATGTAATTTTTGGTGCTAAAATATAATCTTGTCAATTATTTACGATAATGATTGTATATTAGGCCTAAAACTTAAGATATGTGTTATTAGTAAAACCTCAAATTTTTAAAATAGTCATATTCATTAGTTGATGATTATTTTATTTGTATTCGCTGTTTTCATTTTTAATTTCATTAAATAGTTTTTTTTATTAATTTTATGATTTTAAAATATTATTTTTTTTTCTCACTAAATGTATTTCTTACTATCAAACAATTTTAAATAAATGTGGCGTACTTGAAATTTTAATGAAGGTTCTCAAAAGAAAAATTTCTACACTTGTAGTGTATTTTTAACGTAAATAAATTAGCAATATATACTAGATATATGTTACCATATCATATATAGGTTATAATTTGCATTTTTCCAAAGCAAATCCTCCAGTTTCTTAATAATCCAAGTAAACTTTATGAAATAATACTTAACTAATTGATACTCAAGTTAAATTTCAATTATACATCCCTTTTTCTAGAAAGGAGCATGACTTAACTACTTACAAGTAGTAAAAGTTGTAATAAAAATTAAAAATTCTTTAATTTAATGTATGTACTAGTGTTCCAATAAAACATGTAATGTTTATTAAACTGCTGTTTGTATTAGTTTGTATAATTGACACTCAGGTTTTATTTTCTTTCGACATACCAAAACACCGTTTTTAAAAAAGATTACTAAATGTAGTATAACATATTTGATAAAGTGCTTAAAACCTTGAATTTATTTATAGCAACAATTAAACATTTTTATTCAATAGAATTTTATAAATAATGTTCTATTGAGAAAAATGTATTTTTAAAAACCGTCAGTTATAAAGTACTAAGTACATATACTTGTATTTGGGAAGAAATATCGAACAAACACAAACAAAAATTATATTTGTATCTACAAAATAGATTATACTAAATATATATAGTAAAATATAAATTAAAAACACTCAATATGATATAAAATAAAAAAACATTTTTAGTAATAAAGCAAATCTTGAACAAAAGTTAATAAAATAAAATTTAATTTTCTACTTGTACTAAAATTAATATTTACTAATTTTTCAACAGTAAAATATAAACTATTAAAAGTTAATTTATTTGTACATTTTATAATATACAAAAAAAGTTTTCTCACTTATGAGTGTATTGATTTTAAAAATATTATACAGGTCGATAATGATGTTATAATAAACGTATAACTTTTGATTCATTAAAAATTTGTGTTTATTTTTTTTTAGCATGAATGCAAAGCTGAAAAGGTATTAATTTTACTTTATGTTTTTTTTGTCCAACTCAATTTTTTTCCAAAACTAAATTTTTTTTTAACTTCAAACCACTTTTTGGTAATATTTTTAAAAATAATTTTATTTAGTAGTTTCTTTGTCAATTTTATTACAATTTTAATTTAATACCGTTATTACAATATAAAAAAGTACTAGTTGATATTTTTATTTAAAATACCGTAGAAAGGAAGATCAGAGTGATGGAGTCACTAATTTTTATAAAAAGTTTAACTTATTTTGAATTTTTGCAAGGTCATCTAATTCGAGAAAAACGACTGAAAATTTGAACCAGCTTAAGTTGCTTTTTTTATTGTCCTACAATTACAGTGGTCGATTGCCGTTATGGTACATGAGTATCTTTAGCGTTTGAGGTATAGAAGTTAAATCCTATCAGTCGCGTTGATTTTATATACTTTTTTCTTAATGTTTTTAAACATTGGAAAAAAGTTAATAATTTGTTTGATTTTTTCTCAATCTGACCTCTTAGAAGATATAAAAACTTGAAACATACGTATAAAAAGTAGAATATTTTCAAATTACTCTTTTTCATGATAGTGATTTTCATGACCGTCAAATATTATCTTACTTGTCCTAACAATGCCACATTCCCACTTGGACGAGGCCCTATTGTGCTGGGATTTTTTAAATTTATATATTCTTTATACTTATAAAAATTTTCATGAGAAAAATAAAATATGAAGATAGCCATTTTCAAAAGTAGATTTTAAGAAAAAAATTAGTATAAAAATATCTTATTAATATAATAAATTTGTTACTTTCACATTAATGTGAAAATATGTTTTACTTTTATTATTTTTTACAATAGTGCCCAACTTTTAATACCGCAAAATAAACATGAAAGTATTCAGAATTTTACAAAAGTAAAAATGGAGTAACAATATAACAAGAAAATATGAATAAGATATTTTTTTACTAAATTAATTTTTTTATACACTTTCTCTAAAATATGACTGATTTTTTTACATTTTAGCAATTTATGAAAATTAATTTTTTCATTAATTGCGTCCAGTATTTAAATAAAATAAATAAATTTAAAAAGTAACTCGTAATATTTAATAGATGAAAAGTTAAAACATCGTCAAGATACGTGGAACGTTCTGTATTTCAGTATGTATTAAACTATTACTTTTTATTATTTGTTTATCTTAATATTGTTTAAAGATAGCAAATCCTAACAGTAATATGTAAAATAAATAACGTGTCTTCTTTCTAAAGTCAACCTTATGTTCTATTTTTGATAAAAAAAACTTCAACTTTACGTTATTCTCAATATGATAGATACATACGTGACTAAAAGCTTTTTCGTTATTTTTATTAAAATTGCATCGATAGTTCCAAGGTTTCTATTTTATTCCTTTTTTCTGAATTCGCTTAACTACACGATAAAGTTAACATAGTCGGTGTATTTCGCTTCTGATAAAGTACTCCATAAAGTGTCGACTATTTTAGAACTGAAATTTTATTATCACAAAATATGTACTTGTCAGTTATTGTAATAATAATCGTCTCGAGTGCATTATTTTCTTGAGATGTGTATGTTATCAATTATGATATGTTTACAAGTACTAGTCAGCAAAATAGTCTATCGACATAAATGTCAGAATTATTATGTTCTATAACAATAGTGTAATATAAATAACGTGTCAAATTGCTATATTTAAATATAGGACACCGAACACATATTTAGCTTCGATGCGAATGTGAAAAAGTATTACTTTTATTCTGATAATTTTTTTTTTTTTAACTCTTACCATTTTCTCAAATTTGACCTAATTGAAGACATTACTCTTAAAAATTGAAAAAATTCCCTCAATCCCTGTAAATATGAAGAAATCTCAAAAAATTACTATTATAAAAATCGGTAAATTTCGACTTGTTTTTAAACTTTTTTTTAAATAGGAGAGGGTCCCTTTCCAAAAGATTTTATATTTCATAACTGAAATTATAATTAACTAACGAGGATTAAAATAATCATAATAATAAATAAGTATTTATTCGTGTATTATATTTATAAATCATAAAACTTGTAAATAGAAAAATATAATTAAGGAAATAGTAGTTGATGTTTCATTTAGAATAATCTAACAATTTCTTCAAAAAATTAAACACTATCTACAGATTTGCATCGAAGCGATTTTTAATAATGATTTTAATTATTATTAGACATCCTATATACTTAGTCTTAACTATGCCGTATGCCAGCTGCACTAGGTTATTTTATAAATTGTACATATTAATGAATATATTCAAATTATTATCATTGATAATATATTTTTTTAAGTCATGTGCCAGAAACGGCACAAAAATTCTAACACCTGAGGCACTTGCCCACTATGACCCTCCTTAAGTACGTCTTACGTAGCTATTAAGTTAATAAAAAAAATCTTAATAAGTTTTAATTGGTAAAATTTAATATATAATATGCTTGTTTTAAGAAGTATACTATTATCAATCAAGGTTCGTTAAATCAACTCAGTTTTATGAATTTAGAAAAAAAATTTAAATCAACACTTTTTCAATTTGGAGTTCTTTTTAAAAAATTTTACTATTTCACTAATGATAACTTATTTGAAACTTCCTAAGTTCATTTTTAAATATTATCATTTCATTAGTTTGACTTAATCTGATATAAATATAAATATATTGTATGATTATATAATATAATCCGATTGTAATAATTATTATTTAAAATACTTGAAACGTGAATACCGAATTATATCCTGGTTTGTTTAAAATTCAATATAAATTATTAACTTTCTTGAAAGTCCATTTGGAAAATTATCATCAAGATCTTCAATTTTGGGGAAAGTTCATGAAATTGTGATGACATCAGTCTTTTATTTTACCGTCTCAATATCGATTCTCATATACCCTTAAAACTTATTGCACTATTTCAACAAATTTCTCTATAAAAGTAATAGTAATAATATTAAACATAATTTTTATTTTATAATAAAACAATCAAATTAAAAGCTACAATAAAAAAAAAGAAAAAATTATTTTATTTGTATTGAAATTAGATAAATATTTTTAAACAAATTAAGTAGATAATTAATGTTTATTAGACAAGCTATAATACTAACATTTTGATTACTACAAGATCTTTAATTTATAAATAATTGATACTATTGCATATTATATTTCATTAAAATTGAATTAGACGCAGAATTGAACTGATTTTAATAATACTTCAAAAATTAAAAAAATATATTTTAACTTTTTCTAGAGAAAAAACCACTGAGTTAACCTCAGATCATTGAGTCTTTATTGTGTTTCCATTACTGAATAATATGTGCAGTTGTAAATTGTTAAACATTATTTGACTTCTTGCTTGTTTATGCGTATTTAGTGCCTAATTTATAATAATGATACAATTTTTAAATAGTAACAAATTACAATGTAACTAAATCATCTCATTTCTATAATGCATTATTATAAATTGTAGTTTGTTTAGAATAAAAAATTGACATTACTGTCTTATTAGTTTTATGTACTACCTTTACATAAAAAATTTAACTATTTTGTAGATTTTTGTAAATTATGTATTCTAATGTGAATAATTATAAAATTATACTATTTTAAGATAATTTAAATCCTAATTATTATTATCTAAATAATTTCAAAATCCTATGTTGGAGTGACAAGAGTAGGTTAATTGAGTTTTAACCTAATTCTAGCCTAATTTTAACGCTACATTTAATATTATACTATCGATAACTAAATGATAAAATTTTATTTTATCGCTGTTAAGTTGAGAAACAACATACTTTGTGTTTAATTGGCATTACCAATATTTTTTGGCGAATTTTCTAATGCCATTAGTAATACTAGTACTTTTTTCTGTTGATGAATTTAATTAAACAAAAAATTAACAGATAGCCAATCGTATAAAAGATAGAGCTAAGATAGTTATTTCTATATTATTATATACACAATTAAATTTTTCATTGACATCTGAAAGTTGTTATTATGAGATATTGTTCCCGAAGAAATAATTTTACAATATAACTCTTGATGAACGCGATCGTATTTGTTCTTTAATTATTTTTCGTGTGATAAGCTAACTAATAATTTCAATAATGAATTTAATTTAATTAATGCGAAGCAAAATATTAACAGCTGTATCACATTTCTGGGATTCTTATAAATTTGCTAATAGGAATATTTTCTGCTCGTTAAATTTTATTATGTTGAGAATCAAAACGCTATTTCAAGTACTATTTCATAACAGCGAATTATTTATGTTTTTGCTAAGTTTGTTTTCTTACTTGTAAAATTTTCTAAACAACTGATCTACTGAATAATGTTGACAGCACTCTGAATAATAACTAAATGTCCAAAGTTTAAGTTCAAAAACATAATTTATGATATATTTAAATTATAACAAAACTACTTGTTCTACTGAGGTATAAACTCAAGTGAGTGAACTATGACACGATTTACAAAAGATTCTAATTATAAAATATAATTTTACTTTCCTACGTTTTCTGTCAATATTAAAACTATAGCTAGCATTCAATTATGTTGTTTTCAAGGTCGTTCGTAAAAATTTTTTATGAAGGAGCAAAATATTTTTTTAAATATTTAATTTCATAAACCGCTCAACAGACCAAGTGTTGAATACGTGTGTTATTTATAAAATTATGTGTCTCTATATAAATTTAATAAATAAAACCAAACGTCGTGTCATCAATTTATAAAAACAATGCCCTTAATCCTGAAATTCATAATACAATTTAATAGAAACTAATTTTTTTTATCTTTTAATTAAAAAAATTTCATTTTGCATAATACAGAACGATTATAAATATTGACCAAGCAAAAAGTCATGAGTTCATGCGTTCTCGTGAAAAATACATTAATAGATTTACAACAACAAAACTATTTGATTCAAACGTGAAAGACCAAGCTTTTTAAAAATAAATGAAATGAAGCGTTTGTTCTTATATTGCAGTGTTGATAAATAAAAATAAATTCCTAGATACAGGTCCTTTGATCTTACCGGAACCGAAAAAAACTACAGCGCAGCTTTAACAGAAATATTTTATATGCTGTTTATTGAAAAAACTTAAACAGAATTCAAAACAATTTATCTGTGTTATAGAATTCTACTATTTATCAAATTAAACAAACTGATTTTTATTGAACTTTTCTCTTGTGATTGATGTAGCATCGAATAAATAGAGACAAGATCATACATAAGTCATAGGGTTAGAGGTTCAACCCCTCTTCGACATGTTGAAAAAATAAATTTACTGAATAACACCCTTATTAAGTTAATAATGTATTTATAACCAAATAAATATATTACACTTTTAATCGTGTAAAAGTACATGAAACGATAATCATCGTTTAATATATCTGTATAATCATGTTGTCCATTTGATATAAAAATAAAGTCTCTAATTGTTATAAATCAAAAAATAAATTCGTACCTGCCTAGTTTTCTAGTTTTGAAACAAAATATCCCTATAAGTTTTGTGTAAACTATGCAAGGAACGTAAATCAGTTATATGAAAATATAAGACTTCATTTTGTAGGCGTCAGGTGGGGAGACTAGTTTACAATTAAGCCCCTTAGAAATTTAGCAAAATTATATGCTTGCTTTATAGAAATTATTTTTCAAAGTCAAAACTATTTAAAGTAGTCTTCCCTTTAAAAAAATTATTATCCTACGCCCTATGTTTGGTTTAACATAACCTCTTAGAAAAAAATTGTTTTGGGTTACAGTCTTGAGACTAATATTTTATATTATATAACATGTATGATTAGACTTTAATAAGTATTCCAAGTAAATTTTATTGTTTAGAACCTTTCAGAAAAATGTTGAAAATCCGCCACTCATTAAAAATTTGAAATTTAATCATTTTATAAAATTTAATGTTTCAGATAAATTACTGTTAATTGTTACTATTGATTCAGAATAAAATGGCAAAACAACAATTAGAATTAAATGGATCCAGATCTGAATTTAATTTTCGAGGGTGTCTAGTCGTTTTAGCCAGTTTTATATGCAATGGGCTAGTATTTGGATTTATTAATTCCTATTCAGTGACATATGCTCATTTAAAAGAAAAGATGGAAAGTGCGGGAGATAAAGAATCTGCATCTAAAGCGGGTAAGAATCGTACAAATATAAGAAATTAACTTCGATTAAAATTAAAACGTATTTATTTGTAACAATTAACTCATTTATAACTGTAATGTATAGATTTGATGTCTATATAAAAAGTAATAATTTTTTAACTTAAATTCTTAGTAATTTATTATAGAGTGACTTAACAAATTTCGTATAAGAAAATTTAAAATAACCTCGTGTATTTATTGAATAATTTGTTTGGATGTGTAATGTGGTTATATGTGATGAATAGTCTTTTATTAACAATTTAGGTTCCAGAAATCACAACAAAGCCCCTTTATCATCATAATTGAATTATTTTATTTTATTTGTCCCTGAAATTTATACATCAAAGAAAATGTACTCTTCGAAAAATTTTTTAACCATTCAAATATTCTCATAGTTATACTAAACTAATTTTATAATAATGAGCATCTAAACTTAACTCTAATTTATAAATCAATTATCATTATGGCTTATTGAAATATTTTATATAACTTAATGTGTAAACTTATTGTAATTACATTTATTTAAATTAATATTTTTGGGATCTTTAAGTATAATACCACTAGTTATAGGTATAAAAAATTGTCAAATTAAATATAATAAAATAAAACACAATACACATATTATTATTTTAAAGATCGCAGTAGAAAATAGAAATGAAAATAATAATATTTGCGATGATACAACTATAGCAACCGATAACAACGAGCGTACTGGCAGTTAATTCTAAAAATAAATTACCCAATATAGTAATATACTAATATTTTACGACGTTGCCAATCGTCCAAAACCTGTACATAAAATTGCGGCTTATCCGCCCCCGCATCCACACGATTGGTGCCTTGTTTATAATAAACGTTTCAGAATATTGCTCGGACGACGCTCTCAGTCGTCACTAACACTGCTCGTATGTGTATCTGCATGTACTAAGGAAAACAACTTGAATTTTCGCACTTGACAAATGTATTACAACTATTTTACTATTTAAAAATTTTCATTTTTAATTAAAATGTAGAATTAAGAATATACAATTAATTCTCTTTTTTTAATTAATTTTAATAGGGGGTGCGATCGTCCCGTCGTCCAAACCACGAGCTGCCACTGATTTAAACTATTTATACAAAAAATCATTATTTTATATTGACGAAAACAGGAATATTTTTTTGGCAAGCGAGGTTTTATTTATGATTCATTTTTTCATTAAACATTTTTTTTCTGCATTGCTGTTATAAATAATAAATAACAAATAATTAAAAAGTAAAAAAAATGTTCATTGGTAAATTTTTTGGTTATATTGTTAAAAAAAATTATAATCAACTTGGACATTCGTTGCTATTTATTTCGAGGGTAGGGATTGCAACTCTCTGTACCCTTTGGGTGCGCCACAGTTATTACATACTGTGTTATGACTTATTTTTATCCATATTTTAATATGAATGAGAATCGTCGGTATTTATTGCAATTAATTGAAACGCATTTGAACTAATATACCCCAAAGACCGAGCAACATGACGAATATGATCACCTTTAAATTTTTGTATAACATTTAAAATTTCAATTTTTTTGCTTAACACTTTTAGTATTCAATAAAATAAACGGAAGAAAAAAATTATCTTCTAGCTCATAACATTTTGCCTACAGTTCAGGTTTATGTTAGATTTAGACTTGCCAATTTTCTCCTGTACTCTAAAGTTACTTATCAAGTCTACAAAATATTTGTATGTGCTGGATGTATTCTTTGAATACTATTTAATGTAAGGTTTACAAATTTATATTTATTCTTATATTATTTTTAGCTTTGGTTGGTTCTCTTACTATGGGTACTACATTCCTGATGTCACCTGTCGCTGGTGTTTTGACTGATCACATTGGTATTAGATTAACCACATTCGCTGGCGGTGTTATAGCCTGCTGTAGTTTACTATTATCATCATTCTTTACAAATGATGTATGTATTAAAATTAAAATATAATTTATTTAAATTGTTAGCTTAATTTAAGCTTTATTTAACAATAATCAGGAAAAAACGCGCGAAATCTACGATTTGTAAAAATGTTTTGTGTTGCTGATCATTTTATTAAAAATCGCGTTAATTTATAGACATTATCTAATTTAAAATAGTTATGTAATAAAAATTTTATTTTATTTTCGAAACCATCAATCCGTTAATATTATAATTAATTAAAATACGTCTTTGATGCATAAATAAAAAGTTATAAAACGACTGTTAGTTAGAAAGTTCATACATGAAGAACTCATTACTTATATACTCTACTGACGGTTTTTACCCAGTAAATTAATCGATTAGAGTTTCACACATTGTGCTGAATTTTCAAAGAGCTTGAGAATTGTTATTCATTGGAGATTCTTGTTGCGAATTTGAAATTAGTGCTAAAATTACCATTTAAAGGACATCTTTTAATGATTAAAGTGGATTTCACTTAAAACAACTGACTTAATTATTTGACTGCGACACATGTTATTTAAGAATGTGCAACAATTTTTATTATGCTCATTTGCTTGTTTTAAAAATATTTTTATACAATTCTATGATATAATTAAGAATATATTAATACAAAAGTACTGATTAAATATTTAATTATTTTTATTTACCATGATAAGTATCATATGTATTGTACCAAAAAAATGCATTTTAGGTATTTGTTAGTTGGGTTAAATGAGGATCTAATTATTTTTTAAACTTTTAGACGGAGAATAGATTAAATGATCGATAATCAGTTTTGAATCAGTTACCTTTTGGGATGTTCTTCTAACAGTATAAAAAAAGAATTATAGGTCGCCATTTAGCTTAAAATTATCCTAAAAATTAATTTTTTCTTACAATAAAAATGATATTTATCGTGGTTCATAGAAATAAATAAATCTAAAACCAATCCTTTATTATGAAAAAATTATTACTTAACAAAAAAATAAATGAATTAGTATTTTTCATAAATCACACTCTATGTGTATTCATGAAAAACGTTGCCATGCAAATCAACTAAACTAAACTAATTATTAAAATAAAAATAAATAGTAATTAAAATAATTGTCTTTAAAACATATTCTAACAAATATTTATTTTATCTTGGTAAAATAATTATATTTAAGAGATCAAGTTGTTATATTAGACATAAATTTTATCTTTATTGTTAAATGACTTCAATTAAAATTTATTGTACAATTGTTTAATGTCATATAAATTGATTCAATTTTTTATTAGGTAGTTAAAATAATTACATTAGATAAAATATCATTGGTGACTTCATTTGAACTTTAATAAGTGAACACCAAATGATAAATTAAATAAAATAATTTTAAATAATGTGATCAATTAAAAAAAAGTTATAAGTATAAAGAATCATGTTTTTCATGTTTCCTGACTAAAATAAAAAATAGAAATTTCCTTTTTAATATTCTAAATAGTATTAATAGAATACATTTTTAAGTTAAGTATTGCCGCCTGTGTCTTAGCCTTAACAAGATATAGAGCATAATATTTTCAATAATCTTATAATACTCTTATAAATATACAGATTAGAGCTCATATAAATAAAATAAATATTTTAAAAGTAATTTAAAATTATAAATAATCCATTATCCTTTTATACTCATGTAACTAAGTAATGGTTAAACTATGTAGATGAATTCATTAAATAAAAATTTTAACAAAATGAAACCACTTAACTTACAAAAACAACAATATATTAATAATGATACATTAATATTTTTCTTATTAACAAAATATATAGATATTTCATTAATTGAGAATCATTGTATTTTTTAGGTTGAAGTACTATACGTTACGTATGGACTTTTATACGGTATTGGTGCATCCTTAGCATACACTCCATCTTTAGCCATCTTAGGTCATTATTTCAAAAATTACATTGGTCTTGTTAATGGTATAGTAACAGCTGGTAGCTCATTTTTTACTATGGTCCTACCCTACCTTGTGGGATATCTTTTAAATAACTTTGGTTTCAGTAACTGTTTAAGGTTAGTAATTTTTATCATTTTAATTCTTCATTGAATAGTCATCTGTTTAATAATCATTATCATAATTCAAAATTTATACTTAATTAAATTTTTTGAATGTATTGATACTTTATTTATTATATTCTTATTTATACTATTATATTGTAAATTAGACATTGTTCATATAAATTATAAATAAATAGTCTTATTACATAATTTTATGTCTTTAACTCGATATCTATATTAAACTATTAAATACATTTTCGCCTCCAGTATTTTTAAAGGGTCAATGTAATATACATCGTTTATTCTATTATTTAATATGACCATTAAATCAACAAAACAAAGCGACCATTAAATTTTTATATATTAGGGTGTTTATGTTTACAATGGTGTATTTCAATAATATGTCATTACATAATATTGAAAAAGTCTTACTAAATTTAGTATGCCTTATATTACAGTATATGATAAATATGCTATATCGGTCATCAAAATAATCTGGTAAATTTGTTATACTCTTTTAAACGTAACTAATTACATGAATAACTTAAGTGTACCAGAATTCTATCTGAACTACGTTCAAATTAATCTATTGAAGTCATGACTTTATCAATTTTTTTTATATATATTTTTGATAACTCTTTTAATCAAAAATTATTTGTTCATTAATTAAAAATCTAAATTGAAATGGATTTATCATTCAAATTTTAATTAAAATATTTTGCACAAAACAACATTTTTAAATTTATGGTTAATTTTCACATAAACCACTTTTAATTCGATTTATAAAATATCAGGTGGTCTTTATTACTTTTAAACTTTAAGTATACAATAGTACGTAATTTTTCCTATATTGTAATCTGAGGGAAGTTAATCCGTTGCCTGTGTGTAATATAAATAAAAAATAATTATAACTATTTATACGTCATATATACAGTATTTAGGTCTTGCGTCTAATTATATAATAAACATTCGCTTTCTTGGAAAATTACTTAATGTGCTTCGATTTAAAAAAAAAAAATGTTTAACAAAAGTACTGTCACGAGACTCCGGTAATATTATTGGGCGAATGTCGGAGTGTGGCTCGCTCACTCGCATTTTAAAATGTCGACCGTTTTCGAGAAAACGTTTGATAACGACACCATTTTAGTATTTAAGGTTTGAAATTTTCACCAGACCTACTCAAAGACATTTCTGATATATCATCAAAAATTAACGCAATCCGTTCAATTTTAACAGTTCTACAAGTTTCTTTATTTTACGCCTACACGCAGTTTTTATTAGGACTCGATTTTGCGTGTGCACATTACAATATATTTTGTGTATTTTATCAATCATAATAGATTGATAATTATATATAAATGTCTTGGTGGATTTTAAGTATTTAAGTTTGTACATATATTATTAGACAGTACAGTATTAATAATCTTATTTATCTCATATATAATGTATAAATCAATGAGATTTTCATAAATATTGAAACTTATCTAGAATAACTATGCTGTACAACGTCAAATCATAGTAACCAACATTCTTATCAAATTTGTCTTTTTTACATAGCATTAGGAATAAACATTCGTAAAATTTTCAAAAATATTCATACAATTATTATAATTAGAATATTATTAATTATTTTGTATATCAGGAGGATATGGGTGGTTTCCTCCCTTGCTATAAATATATTTTTAGGCCGACTTCCATTAAATATGGCTATAATGACCTTTTCTTTTATTATAACTTTGATTTTTAGAAAATAAAATGTTATAGTATCTTTAAAAAAGTAAAATATTTTCCTAAAATGATTTTTGAATACTCCCAATACCTCAGTAAACAAATGTCAAACTTATACACAATACATTTTACTTTTTCATCTTTTTGAATTATCCTGATTTTAATAATTAAATTTTTAATATATTTTTGTTACAATGATTCTTATTTAATATTTTTCTTACAAAACACATATCGTGCCAGGCGTAGCCGGATATTCTTATCGGAATGTGTGGGGCCTACTTATATGGACGGCCCTGTAAAGGTCTCTGGTCTGGGGTGGAAGCCCAGTTAGGTGGAGCGTAGTAACATATACAATCATATACATACACAGATCTTACAGTCATATTCATAGCACATATCTAAAAATCATTATTGAAAGTTCTTTAAATTCTTGTAGAAATATCAAATTCAGCTTTTATTTTGATATAAAATGATTTATTTTTAATTAAAAGTTTAATAATATTAATTGAAATAGATCCTTGATTGGACAGTGGATTAATAAATATTACATAGCATAAAAAATCAATTAGTCAAAATATTTTTGAAAGTCGATTTAAAAATTTATGTATGTTATAAATATTTTTAAAAAAATTATCTATCAATTATTTTGTAACTTTATAACTGAAAAAATACTCATTGTTATGTTATTTTATATTACAGCTTTCTATTTTGATTTTAAGTATTTTAAATATATATTAATATATGTTGAATTTAAATACATTCACTTTATTAAAAAAATTACAGGTGGGAGGCTGCTTTGACTTCTATACTTATAATAAGTTCTTTGGCGTTCAAACCAACGTATAAAATAGAAAAACCTGATATAAATAAAAGTATATCCGAAGAACTTAAATCACTGGTTAACATCGATGTCTGGAAAAATCCTAAGTATATTATTTGGGCGACTATGATACCTCTCGCTTTATTTGGATATTTTGTTCCATATGTTCATTTGGTTAGTCAACAAATAATCTAGGCTTTTTTTATTCTTGCACTCATAATTTGATAAAATTTATAGGTTGAATTTGTAAAATCAAAATTTCCAGGAAGCGATGGTAAAATTCTAGTAACTTGTATAGGAATTTCTTCTGGAATCGGAAGACTGGTATCAGGGCCAATATCTGATCTGAAAAAAGCTAATAGAATAATGATGCAACAGGTACATAATTACAGTTCATACATGCAACAAATACAGAGTGTTCAGTAAGTAAGGAAACAGGTTAATTTTTACAAATAATGAATACAATAGAAACTCGTGTCCTTACTTACTGAAAAGCCTATATATCATTCACATTTATTGATTAACTAATATCCTAAAATTGTTCAATCAAAAGTCAGCCATTATTTTGATCAATTAAATAATAGCAATTAATTAGTTTAAGAATTTTAATTTATTAAAATATAACAAAATTTATATCCCAAAAAATTTCTTATGAAAATTCATTTTAAGTAAATTTATTTATTAAATATCAAGATGGTTTTTATTATATCATAAAATGTAGGTATTGTTTCTCTAAAATTTAATAATTCTTTGCAGAAACAAAAAAAGCAATTAATAAAAAATTTAGGATGTAAAGTAGCTCGTTAAAAAGTTTGTCCATCTAAAAAAAAATAAAGTGATGGCATCGAACACTACATTTATAACACATAATCAGTAAGTTATTAATAACAATAACTGAATAATTATGCAATTGTGAGAAATAAAATATTTTATTATTTGATTTTAATTAATTTTATTAGGTTTGAAAAAATATGTACGATATGAATATTTTTTTATAATTAACTATACTTTTATAACACTGTTTACCACTTTAATAATATTTATTAAAAAATTACTTTATCATTGTTCTACCATTGTTTCATTGCAAAACGATTTCAAAATAGATGTTTAAATAATTTTGTTTTCATTATTTGGGGATCAATATTGGCACTTCATAAAATACAAGGAGTGCAAAGGTTCTCTTGATGTAGTTTTGTATGAAAAGTTCATTCAACCTTGTAAAAATTATTAAAAAATTTAAAAGAATTTGATTAACGTATTTCAAGGCTTTTTACAATATTTTAATATATTATACCGTAAATAATAATTTGTTAAACGAAAATTTCTAGTTTTTAAAATTAATTTTTTTGTTATCGATTAACTAGTTTAATGATTATTAAATATGTTTATAATTTCACTACATTAATTATCTACATGCCGTTTATAAAAATTATAAATTTAAAAAATTTTATATCATGGATAATTATATGATAATTACGTATACAGTAAATTTTTGCTAACTTTATTATCATATTTAATTAATCCTTTATTCTTACCTTATTCCTATATAAAGTAATAATAACCCTTATGTATCATTTATCAAACTAAAGAAATAATTTGCAACAAACTAATTTTCCACAAAACTTATGGTTTAATTGTAAACTGTTGTGTATTACTATGAAGTGAATCGAATCATAGCAATTATTATTATTTATTCTATAATTTTTATGAAAATTCATAAAATAACGTACATAAAATTAAATCATACGTAATTATTGAAGATATGAGCCACTGGATTGACCTAATAATTTATTTGGTTTGATAAGAAATCTTTATTATAAACTTGTTTATAATAATCTATATATATATAGCCGTAAAGTATACTGTAGACACTCAATTGGTAATGCTTAAATAAATATTTACGATAGTTTTGTGATGAGTTTAATCGTTAAATCGAATATAATGTTTCAAAACATTCTAAATTTATTTACAGCTAAAATTAAAAAACTTAAACTAGAATTTATGTCGTGATAAGGAAGATCATGAACTTGGTTTAAGATATTAGGTTATTTCGATTGTTACCTTTTCTAAATTTAATGAATGTGTCCTTGACTCTTAAACCAAAATTTACTGTGCTCAATAGTATTTACATAAATATATTAATCGTGTTAAGACAATAAGAATTCTTCTGCTATTCTTGGTTACTTTTGTTGATAGCGTATACTTATTGCATTTTAATTAATTCAGAAAAAATTACTGATTAAAATAGTTACGCCCTGATTTAAGAAGTTGATTTACCTTTGGATTAGATCCAAATTTAAATATTTATTTTATTAATAATGAATTGATGTTATGTTGTTATATTTTTTAAAACAATGCTAAATTTTCCAAAACAGTTAACTTAAATCTATTGTAAGACTTTTAATTCTAAAATGTATAGTGACTACTTATTATGATGCGTACAATATTCCTTTATTATTTAAAATGCAAACGAGAGAAAAAACTGTTTATTTTTTTACTAAATTTTTCTAAAAAATTTTAAAATGGATAATTTTTTTACACAACTATTATTTATAATATCTGCTCAAGATATATGATTCAACTTGAGTTATGCCAATTTGTGACAACTATTGTTTTCTTTCAGATTTCTCTAATTGTTATTGGATTAATGACTATGTGCATGATCTGGGTACCTCATTTTACCATTTTAGTATTGATAACATTAATTTTGGGATTGGCTGATGGCTGTTTTGTAAGCGTAATGGGACCTATAGCTTTTGACCTATGCGGACAAAAAGGGACTGCTCAGGCCATCGGTTGTATACTTGGACTCTGCTCTATACCCTTAACAGTTGGTCCTCCAGTTGCTGGTAAAATATTATAAAAAACCACTTTAAAATTTCAAGATGTTTATTTTATCTAAATCTAGGTTGGATGTTCGACAAAAACCAATCGTACGACGGAGCTTTCATGTTAGCCGGTGTGCCACCTATTATTTTTGGTGCTTGCTTATCTTCTATATCATACGTGTCATCAAAAGAAATGAACAATGTAAATAGAGGCTTCAAGGGACCAAAACTAATTAATCAAACATCCGAACTATTAGAGCCAGAAGGTAAGCAAAACCATAACTATAAAGACAACGAACAACGTCCTCTATTGAACCCGAAAAATCTCGTACCAAAATATTCACATTAGTATTAATTAAATATTATTGTGAATAAATCATACTAGTCAGCGATTATTTCTTTGCTAATTGCATTTAAATGTCGAGCAATAATATAGAGTATACTTATTTGCTTTTATATATGTAAACCAGACAAGTTTATATAAATATTTTTAGAACATTAATGATTACAAATATTTATTTACTTAATTTTGTACATTGTTATATTTTGTTGAATTTAACTATTGGATGTTATTAAAAATAAAATCGCACTGAGTGTTTAACACATGTAGTTACTAATTGAACCTAGTGTAGCGATTTTTTTAACTAAAAAATCATAACACTCACTGATAAAATGTTTGATTACGTTGTATTTACCTAATTTATAACTCGGGCTTATTAGTTATTAATGTTCTCCTTTGTTTATCTTTTTCACTGGTATGTTATTAACGTAATTAAGGTAGCTAGTTGATGTATCGCTAAATTGGAAATTATTTATAGTTAATTGTAATTTCAGGATATAAAGAAAAATTAGACAAGCCGTAACATTTTTCTAACAAATTTCATAAAAATAAATAGCTTATTAATTTTTTTTTTTTAATAAAAATTATCTACAAACTTATTGCAAACATTTATAATAAGAATGACGATAGTACATTTTTTTTTACTACTTAAGAAAAGCAAAAGGTACCACTACATTGTTAGGAATTTTTTTTTTTTACTCTTTCACAATAAGTAAGCATTTATAGGGATTTGTATTTTTTCCTTAATTCTACGTAATTATTTAACAAAGTTACTCTATAGATATTTATTAATTTTTAAATTTTTTTCGTTAAGATACTATGTGATATATTTTAAATTGTTTTCAATTAATTATACAATTTTATTGCCTTCATAAAATATGATACATTGATACCATAAATGGAATATGCATAACACATAATTGTGTGAAATAATGAGCATTAACGGATCTGAAATGACGTCTAAGTAAGTTAAAATGAAAATATTCTTTTAGGGTTTAAAAGTTTGTAATATATTTCTGTGCCTTAGGTCTAGAAGGGTCAATCTATAATAATAAAAACATTTTTTTTTATTTTCAAATAACTATTGTAGAAAAACTAAGTATGTTAGTAATATTATCGAACTTGCAACTTAAAATAGAAAAATCTCATTCTACTAAAGTATATTTAAATCATGTTGCTAACATACTTAAGAATCCTATAATAGTTATTTGAAAATAGAATAAAAAATTTTTCCATTTTCGTAGATAGGCTTCTCTTAATCCAAGGTACAGATTTATTTATTTTTTTCATCACTTCATTTGATTTTACGATTCTTACAGTAGAATATAGATAATTAATATTCACATGTCATCTACATGCATCATTAATGTATTCATATTTATTTTCATATAAGCTATAGACACAATCAATTTTCAACAAAAATATTGGGATAATAAATTGCATGTCATTCATAATGTGCATGAAACAAACGTATGCAATTTTTTTATGAACATTCCCTGTAAATACACAGTCGACATTCTAAATAATTAACTAACTTAATTTTTTTAATAGTGTGATGTAACTTATAACTGTCTTTTCTGTCTTTTAAGTAAATGCAAGCAGAAGTCAATGAACTTAACTTATCTAAATTTATGGTTATTGTTTATTTTTTTCTTTGGCTCATTATTAAACTTTTATTGTTTGCGGATGATGCTGTAAGATTAGCATAAATATTTTACAATATAGAATTTATAACATAATTTAAGTGTCAATAGTAGAAGCTAATATAGTTATTTAAATATGGAAATTTTTAATATTAGATTAAACTATTTTGAAATATTATTTTATATATAATATATATATTTAAATAAAAATCCAATTACCTGAAGAAAGTTTAGTCGATAATATATAGTTAAAAACACAGGTAATACTTAGTTTATATAAATAAATATTATTATAATTCCTGTTAATAATAATTACTAATAGATGGATAATTATTATACATGTTATTATTTTAACGCAATTTTCTATGCTACTAATTAGATTAATTATGCTTTAAACAGACATTAAAATATTAATTTATAACAAACCTTTAACACTTGATATTAGTTGGTATGTTAAATTACTTTAGTACATATCATCATAATAAAATACTAGTAAAACAGTCATTGTTTTTGGGTCGTATTATCAAAATTAAAAAAGCCTTTCTTAATGAATGTTACGTTTTACTAATAATTTTATTAATAAAATTATCAAGAGAGCTAAATTAATTTTTCCTTTACCCTAAAACAATTTTTATACAACATTTAACATAGTTTTCTTCATTTTTGGAAGTTAAACCTTCTAGTCTCTATAGCTACATATATGCCTAGGAACTAATGAGGAACATAAAATAGGATTGAAAAGTGTAATTTTTTAAAAATTTTCATTTTAAACTTGATATTTTATTGTTATTTAATTAAGCACGGCATACTCATAAAATAATTCACTCTTCACTTAAAAATTAAGAGTACTAATTTCGTTTATGTTATATCTAATACAATAATTTTTATTAATTATACCATAATATTCTAACGTGTTTAATTATTTATAATTAACTTATACTAATGAGTTTCTTAGTCATTGTCAGTTATGTTGGCATACTATTTTCAATTGTTAAATTTCATACTTCATGAAAATAAAAAATCACTTTAAATATTTTACAGACATTTTTAATATAATTCTCATATATAAATAACCGTTTGGTTTTAAAAATTATTTATTTTAATGTTTTTTTATTACTTCATACATAAATAAAAAAAAGATATTTTTACTTTCAGAAATGCAAGAAGTAAATTGTTGATTTCAAATTACTCTTCAAAAGAAATAATATTTACACCTTCTGCGTTCGCATGTATTCATAATGGAGGATGTATGTTACATTTAATAAAAACAATGTGATATTTTTGTTACATATAACTAACCGAATTGTAATTTTAATTTTGTTGTTTCTTAATTTATGATAAATGAAATTTAAACAACATTTTATTTACTTATCTTTCAGTTAATAATATTTTATAGATATTATAATTATTATGTATAAGAACTGTTTTAAAGTAAATTATTTTTGTAAATTATATTTAATTTGTAACTTTTTTTTCAATTAAAAAAAAAATCAACATTAATGCAACCATTAAATAAAAATTTCAATAGTTATTGTAAATGTTTTTTATATCATTTAACTAAAACTAAATAATATTATGTATTTTTTTTTTTGTGTGTATAATTTATTTCTGAGTAATTTACATATTTTTTCACTCTAAATATAACTACATCAAAGACCGACTCATTTAGTAATATTCAAATATACACATCAATTATACATATAATACAATGTACAGTCGAATTTAAATGAATATTGTAAATAACATTTAATATTTATTATATTTAATAATATTTATTATATTTAATAATATTTATTATATTGAATAAATATATTTTGGTTTCTAAAAAAAAATTTTATATTTTTTATAGTAATTAAATAAATTTTAATTGAAATATAAGGTCAATTTAAGTGATATTTGAAATAAAAAAGTTAAGTTACTTAATGTTATATATTGTGATTTAATAATTAGAAAAATCACTTTAATAGAATGAATCTTAAAGTGTTAAATATTAAATTCAAACTAATTTCAATAAACTAAATAATTTATTATACAATATTCATAGTTCCATTTTTTAATAATAAAATATAAAAAATCAAAGTTTAATTTATGATGAACTTAATAGTTTTCAATTTTCCCTTTACATCTTAAAAAGTTCTACAGTAGTTTTTATTATTTTATGAACATTTATATTGTTACTAAGAGTTTCAAATCCTTAATAAGCCATTCTAATGAACTAATGTTAATCTAAAGTATGTGGGCAATTTCTAATGTTACAATAATTAATGTCTTATAATATCATTGTAGTATTTAAATTATGAATTTTTATTTCACCTACATATATTTTATAAATAAGTTATTTGTTAAATTCCCTTAAGCAATGTTTTAATTCCTTGAAGACTTAGTCTAATATTTTTACAAAATATTAATTCCTTGTATGTGATTGCGCAAATAAATTTTTCTATTAAAAATAAACATTTTGATTGAATTATAATTTATTTAAAAAGTGTTAAGTATTAAATAAAATTCAAAATATTTATTGTTAACACATTTTTCAGTAAATTAATTATAATTAAACGATTACATACTTGCAAAGTATAAAATATAATTTTTTATTTAAAAATGTTATTCATTAACTATAGCTAAAAAAATGTGTTAGTCTTAAAATTTTAAAGATCGGAAACAATTAGATTTTACTCGTCGGCTAAGTGTACCTTTAACACCTAAACCGGTCACTTCTAAAACTTTTCCTGTCTTTGGATATTTCTTGAATTGCTCCTCACTCTCGCCTTCACTAATGGTCGTCACGTACAGTATATCCAATTCTGGTCCTCCAAAAGTTACTGAAGACACTAATTCTGCTTGCAGGGCCAATTTACCTAACAATTTTCCCGTGTGTCCACAAATATGAATTACCTGTCAGTTTTTAATAATGTAACATGTTAAATCTAAATGTATTCTTAAATTGTTAAACAGTTTATAATTAGTGATTTGTGTTTTTAATTTGAAATCAACGATCCTATTAATAATAAATAACTAATAAAAAAAGATAAACGCAAACAATCTTTAAATAGACAAATTACTATTTTTCTCATGGTATGCACCACTTACTTTTAACAATCAGTTAATTAGAATACAATGATAAACAAATGTGCAAAATTGAAAATACGCTAAAAAATCAACGTCACAACACAGTAAATACTTGAATTATTTATGGTCACTTTTGGCCATTAGACGTCAACGTTACGTCAATAAATTATATCTAAAACGGTAGAAGTATGAACTTGAATAAAATATACTGAGAACAAATATACTGATCATAAATAACTTATTACAGTTAAGTTGTAACTAGCTACTCAGCTAGAATAAGTTACATAACAAGCTTATACTCAGCTTGTTATTTGCATGAGACATGCTTATATGCCCAAACCAGAAGACTTAGCCCCTCCACAAACAATGTCCAACTGCATTTTAAATTATAGCCTGCTAACTATCAAAAGTTATCAAGTCAAAACTTCGATTTTAGTATAGAGAAAAAATTCTCTAACGTCACACATTATTCTAGTCACTATTCTTTTTTATTAACTTAAATATTAAAAACTATTGTTTATTTAATTTTAGCTCAACATTACACAAGATTCGTTGGCAGATAATATCTCTATCGCAAAACAGAAACCAAAAAATGTCAATTTTCTTCAATTGCACAAAAATATTCAACAAATTTGTTTAATGTTTAAAATATTCTTTCTCCGGTGACAACTTTGATACCATTTTGGTAGTAAATTTTTCCTACGCGATTCTTTCAAACGAATTAAGGTAAATAAGGATCTAATTTCTTAATTTCATTTCACTATAATGTCATTTAACATTTACGCAAGTAACAATATTAAGGTATTAGGAAAGTTGAACCGACTTAATGGTTTATAGTATTCGATTTTTGAACCAATTTAAAACTTAAAATAGTTTCACGTTGATATGACAGACCGAAAAACGCTTAGATGGCTTAAATATTCGATTTTGAAAAATTTTATTAATTCAGAGTCGGTCAATCTCACTCTGGACCGAACGAAATAGAACAATTTAATCTATAATCGCACGCATCTAATACCGATTTGGTTTAGTGTAAGATATTGTCTGAAATGAATTATAAAATCGCGATAAAATAAAAAAAATTGTATTATATAATCTCAAATATTTGTTATGAATTATTGCCTATTTAGAATTTAAGTGTTTATTATAGATAAGGCAATATAATAACATATCAAAATAAAATATTTTAAAGTATATTGATTTACTGATAAAAAAAAATAATGCCCCATAAGTACAGTTATATAAATAAGAGTAATTAAAGAATAAATTAATCTTTTTTTTACTAATTAATGTTATATTATTAAGGGTTGGGTTTGGCTAAATGGGTAAAAACGTATGTTTTGGCGCACGCGGTCTTGGGATCGATCTTCAGGGTGCCAACGAGATTTTTTTTAAAATCTTATAACAAAACAAGGAAACATTTTGCCAAGCCTGGATAAATTACTTACTAATAACAAGCTCCGATATTTAAAAAATTATTTTAAATGAAAAAGCACGGAGACATTACCATAGGAAAATTATTTGCAAAGATCATACAATTTTTTTTAGCGCTCCGCGAGAAGCAACATTTACAAATTTTAATATGATAACCTCATCTGAAATTGTAAGAATTTATTTTTCTTTAATTTGTTGACTCATTTAGTTAGTTTTTGTTTAATAGTTTAGTTGATAAGTTTACAACTGAATGGAAACAATCTAGTGGTTACACTAATACTTGATTAGAATTTACTACTGTTAAATCACAGAATACGTTGAAATCACGAAATCTAATCTAAATATTACCATAATTATTAATAAAATAATTTAATTGAAATAAATTATTGCACCCTAATATATGAAAAATATCTGATTGTGGTGAGCGATAACGCTCGTACATCAAACCAATTCCATCACTCCTAAAAGTAGTATTAAGCAAATTGTAATCGCTTGCTATAATAAATTGAGTTTTCCCAAAACAATAATTGATCAATATCCTTTCAACCTTATCAATAAGATTTTATACTCGCTAACATTACTATTAGAAGGGATGTAACAATATCATTATTACTGTATAAAGAAATAGATACAGACTACTGTTCAACATTGTCAATAAGTATTGGAATACGTATAAGGGTTCCTGCACACTATCTGATTTGATCGATCCGACAGGATACCTGACCAATCACATAATAAGTGGTCGATCAATCAGTTAGAACGGCAAACTGTCAAGAACCGACAAGACATGATCTGATTTGACGTGTGAACTACTGAAATTTTTCTGTCTGTCCGACCAAATCAAATAGTGTGTGCTGTCTTAACATAATGCTTATTCTTAACACTCATCATAATTCTTTCAGCTCTAGCCAAAGCATTAGTTTCAATACTTATACAATTAATTATATCAGTATTTGCGAACTACAAACAGAGTAATTAAGCAATAAAATAATAATGTTGAATTTTTTTAAACATATGAATTACAAGTTTTTAAATATCTATTGATTTTACAATGATATTATCGACTCTGTTTGCACATTATTTATACTTTTGTAATAATTAACGAAAATTTTTATCAAAATATCCGTTTAAATTTCAGTAAATTTTTAATTTTCTGAGAAATACATTTCAATTTACGAGAGTTACCTTTAACAGCTTTATTAGTATATTATATTCAAGTTCACACTAATTGATAAAAATGCATCAAACAAAAAGTATTAATAATTATGGCTATCAGTTTTTTTAATTAATTAATGATTAATATTCAGTAAAAATATTAATTAAAATTGTATTTACTTGAGCTCCGCCATAATTGGCCACCCACAAGTTATCATTTTCATCAATCGTCATACCGTCAGGAAATCCTGGTAATTGATCAGTTTTAAAATCGTAAAATACTCTACGATTTGCTTTACAAAAAAAAAAAAAAACAGGTAGAACGACTAAATATTAAATTATTACTTATAATTCAAAGACATACCCAACTTATTTTCTTTCGGATCGTAATCAAACAAGGCTATTTGTTTGGTAAGTGAATCTATGTAATACATTTTAGTACCATCATTGTTCCAAGCCATACCATTAGATATCGAAACATTGGAAACAACAGCTTCCATCTGACAGGAATCACTTAACTTGTACAGGGTTCCCTGGTTTGGTGGAAAGTTACCACCTTCATCTTTTCTGGCCATTGTTCCTGATTGAAAATATGATTATTATATACAGTATTGAACAACGAATTATTTTTTACGTAACAAGTTTACTAACCAGCATATAAAAAACCAGCGTGATCAGCCTTAGCGTCATTCCACCTATTATCTACTTTATTTTCATCTACAGTAATTAACCGCCGTTTACTATAGCTTTGATTGCAATTTTCACTCCATTTTAAAGCTGTTAATTCAGTTCCTAATCCAATAACAAATAAGTCTTCTTCTTCTGCGACTGGTATAATAAAACCTACATCTGTATCTAAAATATACGAATCATAAAAAAATACAATTTAAAAAGAAAAAAAATAATTACGATCAATATAGTTAATATAGATAATTATCGGGTAATTTAGGAAAAAAATGCTTTGTAACTTGTTCCCTACAGAAGTTTAAGTATACACAATGTATATTTACATATATAAGACACAAACCTGAATTAATAATATATGTATACGCTCCCCTCTTAACTTTAAGACCCTATTAAATCTATTAATAAACCTAATTTTTAAAATTTAATTTTTGCCTTACCAAGCTGAAGGAACTCTAGTTTACTATTTTTGAACCGGTACACACGATGTTGCATTATGTCAACAAAATAAAAGATCTGTTTTTGAGAATCCCAAAACGGACCTTCGCCAAGCACCATAACATCGTTACTTATGCTTTTAATAACTGCACCATCATAATTTACAGAACATTTACTTATTGTTTCCATTCTACAAAAAAGTTATAGTTTACTTAAAAAATTATCTAAATAGTTTATTCAAATAGTCTAAATACTCATAATTTAAATTATAGATTTAGTAATTATTTATTATTAAAAGAAAACTTCAAAAAACAAATATAAGTAGCAAACAATTTTTGTCACGGAGTAAGAGGAAGTAAAAATTAATTTTTATCATTTTATAAAACATTTGAATAGCCCTTAACTATAAATGAAGAATTTTTGCTTACTTTAACTGCCTCATCCCCTACTTTGTTAGAATATAAAAAATTAAGTTTTAAAAAATTTATTCAAAATTGATTAACCTTAAGACGTGCAAGAGGGTTGAAAAACGGAACCCAAGAGTACATTTTTTATTTTTTTGTTTATCTCAAAAACTAAAACTTTAATGACAAAATTAATAGAATGGTATTTGTAGATATAGTAATTGTTTATAAAAAAGAAAGTATAAAGTTTTGTTCTGAATTTATTATTTTTTCATAAAAAATATACATTTTTTTAATTATACAAAAATATGGATTATTTTATTATTTGATTATTATTCGTTATACAATAAAGTATTTCATACTTAAGTTGTTTAAAATTCAAATATAACCATTTTAAGTAAAAATTAAGGTGATCGCATTTATTTACTTTTATAAAAAGTATGTGTAAATAAGGATAAAACGCCATAATAATATGCCGTTTTTTCCTTATTTATAATCATTCTATTTTATCATATTATGATAAAGTTATGTAATATTCTTTGCTCTTCCTAAAAAAAATATCATTTTGAAAATATATAACATTTGCAACTTAATCGGATCATATGATATATTGTCGGTAAAAGGTTTTTCTTTAAGTGACAATATTCATAATTTTCAGGAAAGCCAAAAAACAATTCTGTCATTTTTAGCTTCGATGCAAAGCTGAGAAAGTATTAATTATACCATGTTTATGTTTTATTCTTTATGTCTGTCACTACTTTTTATCAGCTCTCACTAGACCAATTTTTCTCAACGATACGTCAAAAAATCACAAAACATATCTAGTCGAAAAATGTTCATCAAAAATTGAACATTTTCCCCTCGTTCCCGTAAATGGTGGAAATCTCCAAAAAATAACGATATTTAAAATCTGTAAATTTTGTCATTTTTTATTAAAACTGCTATAATTTTTTTTAAAATGAACAAATCAAAATAATTGTTCTTTTATTGAACCCTTTAGGGTTTCCTTTCATTTGATATACATTTTTAATGACTTGATTTTTCATTATCATCTAAGGGATCTTAGTCTACCAGTTATAGAAGGATAAAAAAAGATAAATTAAATTAAAACGCCCTATTTATTCTACTTTTACTATTCAATAGGTTCTATTAGAATTGACAGTTTGAGGTCTATAACACATATAGCTTTTTAGTTCAAAATCAATTATTATAGTTAATAAAAAAAATTAACAAAAAATATCTAATATCAGCAACATAGCAAGCCATTGGGCGGCAAAAGGTTTCATTCCCAAACTTATTCTTCCATGATTGTATTTACATGCATAGTTTATCTTGCCGCTCGTATAGATATAAACATATTATCATTATTCGATAAGATAAATGGGCATGCTGTTAAATCGTGGTGATATAAACAATTATTTCATAGTTATTGAATAATTAATCATATTTTTAGCGTATATATATACATTTAATTTTGTGGTAGTCTAAAAATTTGATATTGTTTTAAAACTAGTTACATACACATGACACAGAATTTAATATGTAGGCTCTTAAATTAAGTAAATTTCACTAAACAAGTAATTGTAAGTAAATTTGTAGTATTTTTATTTATTGAAAAATAATACTTCTAATTTATAAACAACAACGAATCACAAATTTACATAGTCCGCGACATACGTTTAAATTGTCAAATGTTACTATAATGATTTTATAATTACAGACGATTTTAATTTATATTGTATTACAGAGTGCATTTATAAAATGTGCTTACAATAATATTTTTTAATGTAACTATTACTGTGGTCTGTTTATTAGAACTTATAGAAAATGATGATAAAAAATATTTAAATTTAATAAACTTTTATATTTTTTATTGATTTCAAAGAATTATTTTCAATAAAGAGAAAGCTAATAAAAAATTTTATAATTCACAGGTGTTGTTTTTTATCACAAAATACAAAAAATGTGTGATCTAATATCTTAATTGTTCATTTTCGAAAAAAATGCTGCTACTTACCTTTAAAAAGAAATTAACAACTACCGATATGAAGCGTTAAACTTGGAAGTAATTAATGTTAGTGAGTACTAAGAAAACTGCTTTTGTTTTTTATCTTATCATTATAACGTTATCAATAATCTGGTATGGTTGTAAATGAATACATTTTATCAAATTTATTTAATACTTAAGTGATAATTTTTATATTATTAATTTTTTTTTTTTAAATATATTATATAAAGATATTTTTTTATAATAATTATTTAAACAATATTTTTTATCAAAATCGATTTTAATATAAATAGTTTAACTCTAACTAATGTACGATGGCCATATCGCTCTATAAATGCAACAGGACCATATGTCAAAATTATGATATTTAACGTATTTTTAAAATTCAATATAGTTTATTATGCTCAATCTAAATAATATTTAGCTTACGTATTATGCAAGCTACCAATACAAAAGTTAAATTGAATAATTCATGTTAACATTAATATTAATTATTAATATAAATGTTAAAAATGTAACATACAGTGTAACTCCTATGAAACTTAGAACTTTTGAATTCGTTTATCACGCTCCGCATTTTTTAAAGATATTTTTAAAATTATTTATTAGTTATATTATTTGATATGACAATTTTTTAAATTTTCATCAAATATAATTATATAGTTTGAAAGTAAATTAAATAATAATTATATTTTATTTACCTAAGTAGCAAAAAAATATTTTTTAATAGTTTTAAAAAAATGTTAAAAATGTCAATGAAATATTTAATAAAAATATATATATTAATGTTCTTGTGGCCATTTTTTCTTTCGACAAATAATATTTATTTCATATTTTTCCAATTTTACACCTTTCCCCCTTTGCTGGACATTTCTTAAATAAAACTATATATATACAGAGTGATAGATAAGTAAGGATACAGGTCAAACAATAAAAATCTTACTTACTGAACACTTATATATTTTAATGTAATAATTAATAATTATCAATTGTTATGTATATTTTAATAACATTAAAAAAAGTATTTATAGTTTCGTTTGTACGTTAAATATATTATATATTTTAAATTAAAACAATAAACATAGTCTCAGTAAATCCATCGTGTATTAATTGTTTTTAATTTGCAACATTAGTTGGTGCCTCACCTAAAAAATGTAGTTAAGAGATATTACTATAAAAAAAGTACGGATATTAGCAATAAAAAGTTTAAAAGTGTCTGTCTGCATATATAAAAACTATTTTTTCGCAAAACTTTAGTTTAATTTTATAAAACACTCATCAAATTTTCGATGTAAATATACATTTCGTTATTGAAACAATGTTATAATTAAGTTTTATAAAATTCCATTCATTTTGCATTTTAGCATTGATGTAAAACTGATAAGATATTTTATTTTTCATGATATTTTTTTTAATGGCTATCCATAAAAATTCTCAGTTTGATCGATATTGCGGATCAAAGTCATCAAAGAACCGGTATTAATCTAGTTTAAGATATTTTGTTTAAAATTGATAAAAAAAACTTAAGTATAATATTATATTAAAAAAAAAAAAGGTTTCTTTACAATTTTTTTTAAACATTTTTTAACGACTGCGTCCTTTAAAACTTTATAAAAATTAAATATTTTATCATCTTATTTTATAATTAAAAAATAAAAACATCTTGGCATTTCGGTTTTTATGAGATTTGCTGGTTAAAGTAAAGATTTGCTATTATTTAGTTAAATTTTCATAGTGATTTTTAACTTTGGATTTTTTATCAATTAAATAATAATTTATAATAATGAATTGAGTATATCTAATAATAAATTTTTCGTAATACCCAAAAATAAATAAATAAATGTTATTCTTTAATAATTTTTCTAGTTATTGCTAGTTAAGTCATTTTCATAGCTAACTCAAGACTCATTCAGTAGGAAATTATAATTAATAATAAGTATTTAAAAGGAATTGATAGACATAACAAATTATACATAATTTACCATGATTTTAGGTACGTTTATGATAAAATCTCTTTTTCCTGTGAAACGATTACCTTAAAATCGTCTTATTTTAGATAATTGAAAATTAAATTTATTTCGATATATAAATAGTTTTAAAATCGTATTTACACATTTTTTTTGTTTTAAAATCACTATTGATTATTTTTTTTTTTTAGGGAAACAAAATGTCCATAAATTTCAAGTTTCACAAAATTGAAAATAAAGAAGATATATTTAATAAGTTATTATTATTTGAAAATAAATCTAGAAAGATTAGAAATATTTATTTAATAAAGTGTAAAGATATAAAAAATAAATCTTTTCTAAAAAATTCCAAAGGAGAAGATCGTGTAATAATTGAGGCGACGGTAAATAAAATAAGAAACATTCAACGTTATATGAAAATAATGTCCTCTAATTTTTGTCATGTTATTCTTATTAACGCAAAGAACAAAAATGGCCAATATTTTAGCTCATTTGTAAATGATTTGAGTTCAAAAGATCAAATATTCTTCTTTAATGGTACCGTCAGTGCTCCTGTGAGTCTCAGGAGAACTATGCCAACAATTACATTTCGAAATGAATACCTAAGTTCTGTATATTTGTTTAAATATGATAGCCCTGATTGGATAAACAAAGTAACACCAACTCTAAAATGGTTAATGGAGCCCAATCTTTCAACTATCAATGGACCAGGAAAGTATTCGCTGTTTGGACATATCATATCAATTATGAAGTTCGCTGATGAAAATTTAATGTTGATACAATTGAAGAGTCATGATAAGTTGAAAGTTAATGTTCTTAAGTATCCTCATCGAATACCAGATTTTTGGAGAGTCCTAAAACAAGGTAGTGCTCTTAACGAAGATGACGTACATTTAAAAAAATACGAATGTGGTTCAAATCGTATAGATATTCTTGTCTTGAAACCTTGCTCTGAATTTCTTAAGCTTGAAAACAATGTTCGAGTACATTTAAAAAATATTAAATGTAAACAGTATTGTAATATAAACCATCAGCCTGTGTTCTTGTTACGCCTGAAAGGCAAAACAGAAAATATGCAAATTGTTCCTATTGAGACCGTAGCCGTCAAATCCCTTCGACCACCTGCATCAAAGCCATGTTTTAAAATACCTGATGACCTAAACCCGACTATTTCTAAAGCTAGTGGTAGTCAACAAAATAATAAATTAAATATCACTAAAGCATTCGTACGACGACTTCTAGAAGATTCGCCCCCACCTTCAAATTCAAATTATCCTTCTTCAAGTTCTTCTTCTTCATCGTCGAGCTCGTTTTTAAGTTATGGGTCTATTAATGAAGATAAACTTATGTCTCGGAATTCAATTCAACAAAGTGAAGAAAATTTAAATGTTTGTGTTGATTTAATAAATCAGTCGCCAATAATGATTTCAGATGACAGCGATGACACAGTTATATTAAATGATTCAGATTGTGCTTCGCCTTCTGTAATTAGAATTGCTGATATTTCGGTTGAAAGTATTAGTAGTGCCATAACAATAAGTTCTGATGATGATGAAGATAATAATGTAACCCCATTACTCAACAAAACTACTAATAAACGTACTAGAAATCAAATTTATATCAATGCTGAAATTATACCAACGTTTACAATAAACGATGATGACCTACATGACACACCACAACCAATAAGTAATCAAAATTACAAGTCCATAGGCCCATGTCGACTTGTTTTGGTGGATCCGTATGTGTTTGATGGAGAGACAACAGATATAGTATCGGGTTATTGCACAAAATGTAAATCTTTCAAAAAACTTTCATCGTTATTAATTTTAAGTAAAAACAATAAAGACAAGATTTATATGTGCTCTGATTGTGAAACATTATTATGTTTAACTTTTTATTTCAAGATGACTTTCTTGTTTGGTCAAAACGGAGATGAGGCAATAGAAGTACATTGTTATGATAACGGAGCTGAAATTGTATTGAAAAAAATTGTTTCAGATAGCATAACGGTTGAAAATTATTTATCTTCTATTTCCAAATACAATAAAGAAATAGCTTCAGCCTTTAAAAAAATTATTATTGATAAAACTAAGTTTGAGGTTCAAGTAAAATATTCTGAGGACGATAATACTGCATTGTTATTTTCTTTTGATTATTAAATATCCAAAGAAAGCTATATAACATTGTACCTAATTTAGTTTTTATTTATCTTTGTTTGTTTATCTTTATATTTGTTATTTTATATTAGTGACTGAATTCTTAGAAAAATAAAAAAAATCTATCTCATTTGAAGAAAATACATTAAATTACATTTGGTATTTTTTATTAATATAAATAAATTACGTGAACTTAAAATATTATGATTATTGTATTTAAGAATTTATGAAACATAAAGATAGTAAACTACAATATCATAATTATCACTGACGACTTTGTATATATCATATAAAAAATGTCGATGTTCGGATTATTGGAAAAATTAGATGGGAAAGATTAAGATATCAAATCTTCACATAGACCAAAAAAAAATAATTCATCAAAAAAATAATTTATTTTTTAGACAGTATAGGTAGAAAAATTTTCCTTCGACATACTATATGTTGAAGTTTGGGTTTGTATACATGTATCAAATGACAAAGTATACATCAAATTTTAAATAAACTACAAAAACGTTTAAAAAAAATTCTTGGAAAGAAAATAGTTATCATCTCAGGTTTATTTATAAATACTTATTTATTTCTCAAATGAAAAAAAAAACATGACACAATAACCATATTATTAAATTCTACAAATATTAATATTTTCTATAGATATTTTTTCTTTTCGATGTTAATTATAATAATTAAAAAAAAAATGTATGAACTCAAATTGTTTTAAAATATTAACAAAGATTGTCACTTGAAAAATGCGTTGGCTACTGCAAATTATTAACGATACTAATTTTATGCCACATAAAAATTATAACATAAAGCAATAGCAAAATTAAAATCATTTCCGCAAACCCTGATAATAATAATTATACCTTATGGCTTCATGTTTAAAGTTGTCTTATTCTTATCTCATTATTTGGCCCGAGTGTAGATGTAAACCAGCGCTGCTGTAAGCAAATGGACCGAGGCCGATCCTCCCCAGCTTGGCCCGGTGTTGGTTTGTGTAAAACACTCGCCTATTTATAGTTAGTAGAGCCTCGAAAGCCCGTTGTGTTTACTGCACACCGACCACTCCAATTTTAGTGCGCGCACATGCACTGGTCATGTCTTTTTTATCAAACTAGAAATTTGCATTATTATGTAGTTTAAACGAACTCGTACAAATTAAAAACATTTTGTAATTAAGTTACTGAAAATATCGAGTATTAAAAGTATGTTAACAATATTATATAAGCAAAACAAACATATTAATTATACAAAAATTCTATTTCAGTGTTTAATGAATGCAGTTTTCATTATAAATTTAATCTTTTCTATAAAAATTGTTTAATTATAACTGTAAAATCGTAAACTATAGTAGTATAAAATGAATAGGAATATCAGAAAAAAATCAAATTCTGCCTGTAAAAAATCTATTAAAAATGAGAATCCGGATGAAGAAATTAAAGTAAGTTTTAAATAAAAAATTTAACTATTAATCTATAAAATGTTCGTATTATATTAATTCTAAGATTACTTGAATATTTTACTATAATATTGATTTATAAAAATCCAATTTGTTTTTTTATATTATACAACAAATATTAAATTAAAATATTTATATATTTATAAATAGTAAATATCTTAAGTTTCATTCAAAATAAGGCAGATGATATTATCTATGGAGATAACATTTATAGTTCTTTTTTTCGAACAATATTTTCAGTAATAACATTCTTATTTTAATTAGTTCTTAAATTATATTATTCTAGTATGGTAATATTTTTATTTTCTAATGTCTACTTGCTTAAGATATTGCATTGAAAAATTGTATAATTCCTCATATTATATTATAAGTTTTATTGTTAATATATACTATCGTTTAACTTAATAAGTTAAGACATTTAATACCAGTGTATCAAAAAAATATATATATATATATAGGAGGGAAGTGGAAGGGAGATTTTGCATAGCATTAATACTCAGCAAGGTAAAGGTGTAATGACAAATAATATGCATAACAATATTATACATAAATATTATTGAAAGATTAAGTTATTATTATAACATCATCTTTAAAAATTAATTACTAATGTGGAGGCTTTAATAGAAATACACTGGCAACATGTAATATAAGTATTCAATAAAAATTTAATTTATGGAAAAGTAGCCATAACAATAACATTTATCAATGTTTTCATACTTTGTTGCACCAAAGATACAACAGAATGTTATTTGTATTACATTTTGTGGTCAAACGTACAAATTTATGGAAAAAAAAATTTTTCTATTAAATAATCAAACATTTAAATTTAGATTGATAACATTTTATATCACTATTGTTATAATTATTGACTTTATTAACAATAAATTAAACTATATTTGTAAAAATAAAATTATTGGAGTGCCGTGAAATTTTTAAAAAAACTGAAATAGGCCGCCAACTCAAAATAGTTATAGTTATTTAATCTAATTTAAGATTTTCATTTTTATTTAATAGAACTTAATTGGCACAATTCAACTAAACATGCTCGTGCAGCTTAAGATCAACGCCACAGTCAGTTGTGCTCATTTATCAGAGTTTTCATTGAAATTCCTATTAAAAAAGAAAATATGTAATCTCATATGAACAATACTTACTTTTTGTTGCTTATTTGTAAAACTTTGTTTAACTGAATTCAACTATAATCATGTAAATAATATTATGTAATATTTTTACATAATTGAAGTTAAAATATGTAAAAATAACCAACTAAACTGTAGGTTTATCTATGAAAATATTTTACAACCTTTTTAAACGTACACTGAGTTAAATAACGACTCGGCGTCGTCTAGAATTTGCCATTGTCTTACAGACATTTTAATGTGATCGACCCATTAAAAAAATGTGTGAATAAGTGATTAAATTATACTTAAAGATCTGTAACAGGAAGACAATTCAAGAAGGAAGGAAATTATTATTTTTAGACGATGTCTAAATATTTACTTGACTGACTTTATGTAGAAAGAGATCAAGAAATTTTATCACGTATTAATTTTCATTGACTTAGCGTTTTGTATGTCGACAAATGTCGTCAAGTCGTTAACTAACACGAATCAGCAAAAATGACTTCACGTACAATTTTTTTCCTCTAGGTTAATTATTCATTTAACTAAATTTTGTTTTCAAAGAATCTCTTTAACATCTATAAAAAGGCAGTGATTTGGCTACTTAGTGGCCACTGGGATGCCTTCCACAAGCAGATTCCGTCATTTTTTTTAGTATTTTAAGAAACAATTGAGTAATTCCTCGTATTATTATGTGTTATTATTCTAATATTTTATAAATCTTGTTTTTTTATATTCTGAGTGTACATTACACATAGTTATATTTATTGACCTTATTCATTTAAGTTTAATCAATATTTTAAAAATACGTTGAAAAAAAATGTCGAAATTTCCATATACTTGTATTGGAAACGTATACGATGTAAGAGAAACATTCATAAATAGTGATAAAAATGTTGTATTTTTGTACTAATTTTCGATACTTAATGTAAAAATTAAACTACTCGAGTGTAAAATTAACGTGTATACTAGAGATGTCATACAAACGAATGAGAATTTTCGGATAAGTTCCTACAGAGTAATAATCGTACGAACACTGATCAATAATTTTGCGAATGTCAAATTTAAATTCTTTATACCAATTGTGCATTTTTATAACGGTTGTTGGTTCTTAACCGACCAAATAACTGACTATAAAGATAGATGATTTTGAAAGCCGATTGGCCATCTCGACGATTGCGTACGCTGATCAAATTTCACACTCGCGCCTTAGTCCTCTGGGGGTTGTGGTCCGCAACATTCACACCTATAGTGTAGTTCTACAGTATTATAGGTGGGCGGAATAAATGTTAAAACCGACACTGCAAACTATACAAACCGTCACATAAATGCAATTCAGGCACAAAGTAGACAGTGTTAAGGAAGAAGAAGTATCAAAAGCATTGCGATGCTTTCATAGTTTCTACGTCTGCTGTTGAGCATCGACAATTCGTAGAACGATCATGAGTTATGGTTTCATCTAGCCGACTATAAAATTTGTGAAAATAGTGTATACTTCGCAGAATATTATGAGCAGCTTATTGCGGTTTTTAACGTGATGTATGAAGTACATTAAAAAAGATATATTATAACACTTGATTGGTATCTCATAATTTTGTGAATATATTTATAAAAAAATAGACTGCAGAGATTATATAATAACTGGATGTTAAGTTTTTGAGATGTTTATTGCATCGGTGAAGGAGTATCGCACACTATTTTACTGTGTAAAATCGCTGAGTGTATAACAAATACTTGATTGCGCGCGTCCTTCTCTCGGCTCTTCTTACCTTTACAGCGCGTTATCGTATCTTCAGGGTTTACAGTTACACATATGGTATTTCATTATTTCACCCGATATCCACATGACTATCGAACGTCGCGTCCTTTATGAGATACTCAATACCGCCAAAGTAACGGCAACTACTCGGAGAGAAAAATGAGAAATGCTTTTAATCAATCCATTGTGGATGACTTAGCGATAAATGACACAGCATCGAAATAAATATATTTCAACGGTATATTATCCACTTCCTTAAACCACATAAATAACAAGTTTATTAATCTTTTTTTTTATTAGTATGTAAACGCCTATTAAGAATATTATGTATCCGATTCTTTTTTTATCCTTAAAATCATTGTGCAAAACATAAGACCATTTAATTACGATTACTGTTGACTTTAAGCTGTGATTACAGCTATATTTCTTTTGAAATAGTTTACTTTTAAATTTTATTCTTATTTTACAGTGGTGTTTTAAAGGATATACGGCGTATACCTAGTTTTGACATTGAAAACTAACATGTACTACAAATTCGCAAGCATACCCTCTTATACCTTTAATCACAAAAAAATGATTACCGCTACTCCATTTGTATATTCAACATGTAATTTCTTTTTTTTTTTTTTGAACAATTTTTCTTTAAACTGTAGCAAGTAAATTAAAGAGATCATAACCGTCTTCGATTTGGTACTCGCGAATCTAATTGAACATATAGCCAATGTTTTTTTTTTTTATGAAAATATCACTGTTTTTATTGTGTTTATTACAATGATATCCTAACATCTTTTTGAATAATCACAAGAAACGTATATTGATATCTTGAGGTTAAATTTGAGAACAACTATGACGCAATTTATACTAGTTTAATAAGGAGAACAAAAAATATTCTAATGGATTGAAAATATACTATACGCATTTATTTAATTTTTCTTATTTTATAATGCAATGATTTTGGCATGCCTGAAATATATAGGAATGTTGCCAGCCCAATGTTAAACAAACATACAAGTCACTTATTATTGTTGGATAAATTGCTACACTCAGCTGTAATTTTCTTCTCTACGAAAAACGAACATCAACGTTAAATTATTAAATAGTGTATGATCGCCATATTAGCTTTTCGTTTTAAGCAATTGGATAAGTTAGAATTTTATTTTAATGTACCATAAATTCTATCGAACAAATTTTTTATACTCGTTAAATGATAATTATTATAGCGCTCGGCAGAGCACCAACCTATACTACTAAATCTATACTACTAGTGAATATTTACACGAAATAATTCGCCCAGTTTTTCTAACACCCGTAACTCTGTTACCTCTTAAAACAGGTTTTTTAAATTTTAAACATAGATTAGGCTTTTGCAGCTTAGAACATAGTAAATAATTTAACGCTTAATATTAAGTCATTTTAAAATGACTTAAATTAAAATGAATAGTGAAATTTTAAAGTTTTCATTTTTGCTACTGACTGATAGATTCATCATAAAAATTCTAAGACACTTACCGTCTTGATAGAAACGTTAATTTAACACACAGATAAATTTTGTAGTGTAAATTAAATAGAAAATTCTGAAAACTGTTTTTTTTATCTTAAAGTTCATGTAGGCAAGTGAGAGGAACAGGGCAGATGGTCGCCCGTTTTGAATTTTTAGTTGATCATGAACATTATGTATATTGCTGGTTTAAGCCAGTAAAAAAGAAGATATCTTCAACAAAAAATAACTTTAAAAAGGACCAAGTTCTAACTCCCTCTCACCTAACAATTTCCGCTTATTAAAGTACAAATAATTACATTGTGGTCAATTTTGCTTTTCTTTAGTTCATAAACTTCAACCCTACTTCCATGAACAGCATTGTTTATTTATTTATATTGCTTATTTAAAAAATGGTCAAGTATTAAGCAATTTTGATCATCGAAGTAGGATTAAAATTTGTGAGCTTAAGAAAGAACAAACATGGCAGCAGTGTAGAAACCGTCTCTTTGATAAGCAAACTTTTTTAGAAGAGAGGGGGTTAAAATTTAGCTCTTTTTCAAAGTTAAGTATTTGCTGAAGATCTTATGTACTCTTTATCACATAACGTGTTGAAAAAGATTTTAGCATGCTTTTTACAAGTACTAGTATAAACTTTTACATGACTATGGTCATTTAGTACCTGAGAAAAATTTATTTGTAGTAATAAGACAAGCTTATATTTAAAGGATGGTATTGAAAGACTTTAAAGATATTATATAGAAATAAAAAATTTAAATAATTCAATCTTTATAAACTGCATTAGCAACGTGGTCAGAAAATTGATAATAAAATTTAATTTACTTATAATTGTTTTTTTCCTTTAGGAGTACGTTAAAACTACTATGAACGAAATGCTTGGATGGTACGGCTATGATAAAATAAATTCTAAAGACTGCTCTTTACAAAGTGTTAATCTAGTCAAAATGAAAAAAATATATAGAAGTCGATCGGGGAGCACAGAACCAGATACATCGTCAGATGAATATGTCAGTCCACAATCTCCTAGCACGATATCGAGTAAGCTTTTAAATTAAATTAGTTATAAATGTTTTATACGTTGTTTAATGTAAATATCTACAGTACTATGTTGATGAAACTATTAACTGATAAGTTATAAAAATAATTAGTATAATTTTCCTGAAATGTGTCTTGCGGTAATGATGGTAACATTGTACCCTAAATAGGTATACACGTTTTTAAAAATTCTTTATTTCGAAACACTTTATTAACAATTAATATTTTTATTTTACAATTATTTTAAATAATTGTAAAATCTCGGTTAATTTTACCTATTCAAACGCAATAAACGTTGTTAAATATTCAAGTTGTATGATACATAATACACGAGTGTATTAAGGGATATTTTAGCAACACATATTTTTAAACTTAAAATATAATACGTATTGATTTGTTATGAAACCAAAATGTGTAAAATGATATTCGAATTTTATTTATATTTTGGTCTGATAATTTTTTTAGAAAGTGGTATTATTTACAAAAAAAAAATACTTAGCACGAAAACATAACAAATCAACTACCGAACATCATTCTATCATTTCAAGTTTAAACTAATAAAAAAAACAAAGCAGTTTCATTTTATGTTTTCTTATTATTTATTTAAATTTTTAAGCTTATTAGTTACTAATAGTAAATAAACAGTGGAACGGTGTGGCCCAGTCGGTACGCGGCAGTGCTTGACGCGCACTGTCTCGGGTTCGAAACTCGGTCACGGGCGGCTTCATTTGGCCAACGACGAGAGATCAGTTCGGTAATTGGAGTCGCCATCCCACTCTCAGGCGATGTTCTAACTACCCCTCCCGGAGAATGAATGGTTAAGAAAACCTTCTCCTGGGGGGAGGTCGCTATGGCCCTTAATGGGCTAATAAAAGCAATAAAAAAATAGTATATATACACATGTATAGTGAAATATTTTTTATAACCAAACATAAACATCATTTGAAAAGTAAAAGTAATAGTTCAAATAGTTTATACACATCTGAACTTATGATTAAACTGTTCAAATAGCATACATCTTAAATCTAAATAGTAGCGTTGGCTTAAAAAATCCACTCTTTTTTATTGTCAACAATCTTATCATTCATCATATCAAGAAAGTTGACTGGAATTTTAAGAAGATATACAGAGTGGCCCACCATATTTGAAAAATCTAATGACTTTTACCTACTAAATATTTAGCATTATTTTTTAAATTTTTATTATTAAACTTTAGGAATATGAAGTATAATCAGAAATAACTTTTGTTTGAAATATTTTTTAAAATTGTTTTTTTAAATTTAGTTTATGAAAAATGTTAAAAAAATATATTATCTCTTTGTGTAGATATTCAGAACAAATTCAATAAAATAATATCTTATCAATGTTTTGTAGTTAAATCTCTACAGCATTTTAAAGTAATTCAACTTCAACATTTTCACGTTTATTTTACAGTATTAAAAGTTGGTTTATTTATTTAAGAAAAAAAATAAAGAATAGAAGTTAAAATTATGGAATGTTCATGGGAAAAGTTACATATCTACAATACATGTATAACACAGAATCTATCCCAGATAGTAATTTAAAAACTAATGTTATAAAAATATTATTTTTAAAAAATGCAATCAGAAATTCTATAATATTAAGTAAAACTAGACTTTTACATTTTTCGCAAATTATTATTTTTTTAAATAAATAAAAAAAATATATTACTTTTGGTAATTTTTTCGAAGTCTTAAAGTATAATAATAATTTAAAAAAATAACTCGAAATATTCAGTAAATCAAAAGTTATTAGATTTATCAAAACATAGTAGACCACCTCGTAGTTATCTTCTTAAAAAGACACAATTTACAGCCTACGGATATCTATAGTTATAACCACACCTTTTTTACACTTGTAATTCAGCTTAATATCATAAACAATTCATGTTGACCCAGAATTGGGAATAGAAATTTACAAACTCTCGTTATACCTGTTTTATAAGTAAATTTTACTCACTTCCTGAAGATTTAAGTTTTATAAATTTTGAATTGATGAAAAGAAAAATATCTACCTAAAAATATTATTATAGTTGGGTCGATTTCAACTCAAGTCATATTCAAATCAAAGTAAAACATCTAATAGATAAGAACAGATTGTTTAAATAGCAGACTGCAGTTATCCGTCTCCGATCACATGTGGTCAGCTATTTTTGTCATCGACTGAAAATATCCTTGTTTGCCGGTAGGGTGTAGTGATAATAATAACAGAAGCGTATAAGACGAACCGACAACGCGCACAGTATACTGCGTCCGCCTGTAGTCCCTTCTTTGATCTACTGTGCTCTATGATTTAGGACTGCTGTTCTGAAACCGTAACATAATATTGTTGGACAGTGCTGCGTACTTTAACGTCACAGTAGCAAAGTATAATAAGTGGAAATACAACACCACCCGCCATGCACAGCAACGGGGAGGTTGACGAAAAATCTTGAAATAAAGTTTCGACTTACGTTGTTTAGTATTCTATTTAAAAATTAATAAAAACTAACTAATATACTTGATATGGAACTTTAAAACGATGTAAGTAACAGAATAATATTGGTTTGGTTAATTTCAATAGAAAACAAATTATAGTTAACCAGTAAATGTTAAGGTATAGCATTCTTTGTTGTGGTCACGAAATTAAATATTTAAAGTAGAATTGATTTAGCATTTAATTCTAAATGTTTAATTGAGGTAAATTTTTGTTTTAAGGTTCTCCGACCGAACAAATGCTGTGTGGGTGGTGCGACAAAACAATAGCTTCAAAAGCTTTTACATTCTGCACGAATGAGCCTAATAATGAAAAAGTATTCTGTTCCGAACAATGTTTTTCGCAATACCGACGGGCGAACTTCAAACGAAATAAGACATGTGATTGGTGTAGACATCTAAGGCATACAGTGAATTGTGTAGACTTCCAAGACGGCGACCATCAGCTCCAATTCTGCAGGTGACAAACGTAAAGAGTTTTTGATTTGCTCTCGTTCGCTATTTAAAGTTCAAAAATTAATAGTCTTGTTTTTATATTTTTCAGTGACAAATGTCTGAATCAATATAAAATGAATATTTTTTGCAAGGAAACCCAAGCACAGTTAGAATTACATCCACACCTGCAAAATACCTCAATGCCTGAAAATTTATGCAAGTCGTTAGAACCTAGTTTACCACTTATTACACCTGACCTGTGGCTAAGAGACTGTCATTCACCACCCAACCAATCACAGTCGCCGCAAAGTTCTTATTCTCCTCTTACGCCAGTAGTAACTACTCAATTGCGTGTCTCCAATAAGTTGTTTGACCGTCCCACTCGTAAGCGCAAACGACAAACGCCAATTGAAGAAGTAACGCCGCCACCTGTGTACTCGCATTGTCAAAATCATGCTCCATTATACTACTCATCTCCTATGTGCCAACCTCCAGCATTTTCCCAATCGCATCCAATAGGAAACAACTCAACCAATACGTCAAATAATGAACAACCACCATCACAACCTCCTCCGACAATTTACCCATTGACAATGCAACCATCAATATTACCACCTCCAATGATTCTAGTACCATATCCAATTATGCTACCAATTCCAATACCGATACCAATACCTATACCATTACCATTTCTCCAAAAAGAAACTGAAAACACCAACAATGATGTTAAAGACGAAAATAAATCATAAATATGTTTAAAAAATACGTAGTATATTTTACGCTATTAAAGTAACCAAAAACAGCAAAATAAAGGGGGAAAGGTTCAATGCCTACAGAGCATAATTTCTATAGATTTAAATACACTGAATTAAAAAAAAAAAAATCATTATTAAAAAGTATTCATTAAATTCTATAACATGCTACGTGCTTAGGCAAAATATATAGAAACTCAAATGAATTATAGATCAGAACATAGAAAAAGAAAGTTCAAAGATAACTCATATATATATATTTATTATTAAAAATGTCAACAGTCTTCATTGATTAACAGAGAAAATATGTACAAATTTACATTATTAGTATAATATATGAATTCGTTATATGATAAATTAATTTTTTAACATCCCCTTCATTTCCATCACCTGAAATATTTGACTTTTCAAATATCTATTTAATTTTAGTATAACTAAAGTAGTAAAATAATTTAAATTCAAAAAATTAAATACAAATATATCATAACTCGTACAAAGATTTACTTCTTTTAATTATTATCCGTACACAAGATTTAGATCCTGGTCGACTTAAAATTATTGTAATATATATTATCTAAAATTAATTGGAATGCATATTAATAAAAAAAGTATGTAAAATCAAACTATTATAACAATAATGAATCAAATCAAATTTACATAAATTTTCTGCTTTATATTATGTTAAATGAAAAAAATTGTCACCAATTATCTACTACAAATATCAATACATATTCCAAGATATGAAATGTCCAAAATAAATTAGCTATTAGCAACAAAACATTTGGAAAGTTTATTGGGGTGCTTTAAAAATCACACAAAATTAAAAAATCCTCTAGTGTGCAATATAAGCACCTACTGTTCACATTGTATGTTTTTTTATTGCCCGGCAAATATTAAAGATTTTACTGAGTACAATTAAAATATATATATATAATTAATGAACTAAATTTAATATTATAAAAATGAATATTGGATCATGTGTGGTGGCCTAGTTAGCGTTTATACAATTCTCTATAGTCAGTAACATAACTTAAGTGTTATTCTGGAAAAGATGATACATACAAGAAAATTTTTACTACTTCCTTTATATGAAAAAAAGACATCTTCGCTATATAATTTCTTTCCTATAATGAAATATTAACTCTAGTCTCCTGTGATTACGTTGCTGTACAATTATTACATTTGAATATTATTTGTACCTGAGTACATATACCAAAGATAATAAAAAGATAAAATATATTAAAAATAAATCTAATTAAAAAACTTCTACTAATCATGGATATAAAAATTGTAAAAATATTAACATTGTATGAAAAAATAAGCAAACATAAAAAGAAAGTGATTTTTTCTTTTAATACAGAATAACTATTACAAACCTAATTTTTTAAAGCAAGACTTTTCTTTAAATCATCGCTAGGGCTAGAAATAATATAAATAAAATTTTGCCAATACAAATTTTCATTATTTGACTTGAAAACGAATGCATTGTAACCGAGGTTATAGTTTTGGAGAGTTTATCCACCTTAATAGTAAACATTTTTTTACACTATTATATAATTCAATAACAATGTTGCAAAAACTTGGATGCCTTCCAAACGACTCAAATAAATTTATAAATTTTATAATTTCTATTCCTACTCGTGGCTTACTCAAATACACTCTAGCTTAAATAATAGACACTTACAGGTATTTTCAAAGTGTCCTTAAAAAATTAACAAATTTTTAATACAGAGTATAAAAACTTGATATAATTAGCATAGCAATGATCACATATATAACAATTAAGTCTTCCACACTTGATTTAAAATATAAACTATATTAATTTGATATATATATCAAATATTGAAAATAATAAAATTTTAAGTTACCAAAATTATTAAACTGAAATTTTTATTTTTATAAGTTAAACTATATTTATTACGTACCAATAGTTTTTAACTAATTAAAATAAAACTTATATAGGGAAACAAAACTAGTCTTCAAAAATGTTATGCTTCGCATTTCATCGTGTTATATTAAAGGTTCTAAAAATTGATCTTTATTTTCTTTTAAATAAATCTCTTTGAGTAAATTTATGAGAAAATTACATATTTTACTCGTTTATTTATGACGCACCAAATACAAAAATCAAAACAATTTACCGACTGATTATATGCTTCATTATAATTTACCATCGAAAATTACTATCAAAAAACTATCAGTTTTAAACGTTATAAATAACAAGAAAAAAATCTTTCTATTAAAATGCAATATCTGAATTTACAACTCTCATTCAAATTTATTAAACAGTATTAAATAACATTTTCACATTAATTCATATTGATATACTGAGAACGTATTGTCTCTTTTCTACTTGAATTTATTATACCATGGTTACCTCAAATGTCTAACCAGCTAACATACAGCCATAACCACTGCACAGAATAATTTTAAGTCCGAGCAATCATAGAAGCGAGTTGTATGCTATCAGAAGACGTGTTTATATTCTATCATATTGTTGTTATTTCAATGGCCGTTGGATAGATTAGTAACAGTAATCAACCGACAGTCGATCGTGATATAGTATAAAAGAAATCTAGCCCATAGCTGAAAAAACCGTCAGCCAAGATACAAAAAACTTTCGACATGGTTCTTCAGAAGTAAGTTCGATTAAAATCATTATTTTGTATTTGTTTATATCGTCACAATATCACTAATTATTCTACTTGTCGTTTATGAATTGTGTTGAAACTCAAAAATGACAAATCGAACAAATAGAGCTATAGATTATTACAATGATTATATTGATTGTACACAAAATTTACCTTTGGATGTGCAACGCCATGTGACTCATATGCGTGAATGCGATTTAGAGTACCAAGAAATGTTATCTAAGATACATGAACTTACCCGAAATTTTGATGGAACAGCATCATCATTAAATCCTGGAAAATTAACTAAATTATTAGTTACTGGCCTAAATTTAGGAGACAAGAAAGTTCAAACAGTCCAACAAATATCTGATTTAGTTGATGATAAAGTAAGGCGTTTAGAAATAGGTAGGAAGTTTTTAACCTCGGTGAAAGAGTCTGATGCTCCTAAATTAAATTTAAAAGAAAAATCCGACAGTGGAAGTTGTTCAAAAGAACGTAATATACCAAATGCTACTTCAACTTCTGTTACCAAAGAATTAAAAAAACGCAATACTGATAATGATAGTAATGAATCTAATAATGAAGTAAAAATTACTAAACGGCCGCGCCGAAATAGAACAGATGAACCTGATTACAAAGAAATTCCTGATGATATAGTTGCTCTATCAGTGTTGCAGCATACTCACACACCATTACCAAGAGCTACTGCAACTGCACAAATTCAATCTCAAGTATCACTGAAAAAATCTAATCAAAAAACTGATACTAAAACTAAAAAGAAAGGGAAGTATAAAAAGCAACAAAAAGACAATTCACCTTCATTAGATGATGATGATGATATTGCTGTTGATCCAGATGAACCAACTTATTGTTTATGTGATCAAATATCTTATGGAGAAATGATATGTTGTGACAATGATTTATGCCCTATTGAATGGTTTCATTTCTCATGTGTCTCACTTTCAACTAAACCTAAAGGAAAATGGTTTTGCCCTAAGTGTCGAGGTGATAGACCTAATGTAATGAAACCTAAAGCTCAATTTCTTAAGGAATTAGAGAGATATAACAAGGAAAAAGAAGATAAAGCCTAAAATTTTGTTGAATATTCTAACAATCTACTTAATTAAGGTCTCATTTGTTTGTAAAAATTACATGTATATAAATTTGCCTATATGTTATATATAAAAAATACGTATCTTTGAATATTTACTTAACAAAAGTATTTATACCAATGCATGCAATTTTTTTTACTTTTATTTAGACAATTTTTATCTTTTTTTTAATATACATTAATGTAATTTTATATATGTATTTTTTTCTATGATTATTATTATTTTAATTATTATTTCTTGATGTGAATTAATATTTCTGAAAATATTTTAACTATAAAATTATATTACTGTTCTTAAATATATATATTATTACGTATTAATTTATCAATTATAATTTAATATACATGTATATATACATACACATACACATATATGTGTATTGTAAAAAAAAAAATAACAGTATTTTAGTATTTTTACACCAAACTGTTTGTAGACCATTAATTAATATTCTATCATTATTGTTATTGTTATTGTTGTTGTTGTTGTTTGTTAAGATTTTGTTTAATGATATATAGCAATATTTTTCTTTTAAACTCTTCTTCTTGTTAGAATGGAATGCAGTGACGTCTCAGATTATGTTGAGCTTGGCCAATTGGCTGGTGTCAGAATTGTACCAAATGTTGTGAAGTATGTTAAAATATTAGTATGGTAGATGTGACATGGAAAAATCATCAATCTTAATCTTAATTTAAAAAATAGCATGGTTCTTATCTAGTTTTGAAAATACTTATTTTTTATTTTATTATTCAAAAATGAATTTCCTTTAAAAATAATAAAGATTGTTGATTTTCTCAAACAACACATCAATTTTTGTTCAAAATTTGTAATCAAAGTTTTTATTTAATTTTCAGTGCAATGCTAGAACTGTTAAATCTAGGATATTCTCCATCATCTATCAGAAAAGTTTGTCGTGAAATTGCTAAGTATAAAAGTCGACATGAAAGATCTGGAGTTCACAGTTCCAATTCCAAATGAAATTACAATTTTTATATAAATATATGTATTTAATTTTCTTTTATGTATTTAATAATCTTTTTTGACTATGTATTATAATTAAATACAATCTACTTGTGAATAATCTATTATTTTCATCAAGATTTAAAACCAATTTTTTTTTTAAATTAGTTTTCTCCTCATTATGAGTCAGATAATTATTAATTTCTATTATGATGACAAGAATTAAAGTAATTTAAATTGTTGCTCATAATTATGTTTAATACATAGATGCGGTAATTTGTATGCTAGTTTCTATATAAAGGGTTTCTTGCAACAAGATAGTTCTGTTAATAAAGTATTTGTAAATATTGAGTAAAAATAGTTTTAATTTAATAACAGAAAAATTTATTTGCAAGTAATAGTTGTCAAGTAATTTAACTAATAAAACTACACATCGTCGGTATAGGATTAGTGAAATATAAAATAAGGAAAACAAAAAAAAATTTTATTTACACTGAACTATCCAATTTTTTGTTATAGAATCGAGTATTAAAATAATATAAATTTATTTAAAGTACTATTTATGTTATAAACTTAAAAAATAATGAGATTAAATTATTTGCTTAAATAGAATTTTTTATTTTGGTTGACATGTTCCATTACTCCTAAAGCGTCATTTTTTTTTTTTAATTCTAACATTTGAAAGTATAGAGCTGTCTTCTTTTTTAAGTAAAACCTTCAATTAATATATAGTAAGTTAGTATGATAGTTCAGTGATTATATGTTTAATGTTGACTAATATATATTTTTATATAGTCTGTGTTTATATTATTACTTGAAATCAGTTTTAAGTTTAAAATTTCTTTGTAAAAATATTTAATTTTACTTAGTTTAAGACGAATCTTGGTAGAAAAATTAAAAAATTCATAACCATTCCATGATATTTCTTAGCCTAACACTAAAAAAATTCTCATTTCGCAATTGACACCATAAATCCTAAAATTCTACAAAAAAAAAAAACGTGGAAAATTTTAAAATTTGACTCATGATAAATAATTATTGAAATCATTATGTGTGCAATTTTATGGGGATTGTTAAGTGCTTTCGATAGTTCTTATAGCTCCCATCTTCAAAACAAAAATATTAAAAAATGATTTTATAATTTTTTTTTTCATAAAGGGGATACCAAATTTAACCCACAAAAATTGTCTAAATTAATATAATATTATTCATCAATTTTAAGATATTGATTAAAATTGTATTTAAGTCACTTTACAGGCTTGTCTCCAGATTTAACTTGCTTTACAAATGCGTGCTGGTGCATTACAATTATTAAAAATATATTTTAATTTTATAAAAACTTATTTGATTTATATTACAGATGGCTCTGTAGTAATAAAAGTTTGTGATATGTTGACGGTACATGATAATATAATCATGTTTTTATTTAAAAATAAGTCGGTTTTGTTTATTCGATGGTTTCTTAATAATGGTTATTGAATACTAAAGTGTATGAAAAGAGTTCTTTTTTATGTTTTAAAAAATTGGAAATTTATTTATATAACATTTATTCTATTCTAAAATCATTAATAATTTTGTATTAAAAGTAATTTAAAATGAGAGGTGACGTTAAGCCAGAATCATGTATCAAGAGTAGAGATAACTTGTACAGACTTATAATTAGGTAAAATTAATTTTATTGATCTAAATTTATAAATATTTAAACATATTTTTTTTATAGTCAGTTATTTTATGATGGTCATTCAACAGTTGCTTCAAGTTTAGCAGCATTAGTTAATGCTGATCCTCCTTGTTCACCATCAGACAGGTTAATGAGTGTAGTAGCTAAAGGTCTGCAGCATGAAACTGACAGGCAAAAAGAGTCTGAAGAAGTATTTCATTTAAATCCTATTCAACAAATGTTAATTGGTCCAGGAATTGGTAAGTTTATTTGTTTGATTGAAGTTATTTTTTCCTTTATTGATAATATTAAAAATTAACAGTCAAAAAAAAATTTCACTATGTATAAAATTTTATGATTAGTAAAAATTTATTATCTCGGATTGACTGTGTTACAATAGAATATTAAAAAATACAAATTTACAAATACTCTAGTTTTAGTTATAGAGGTGGGTGAGAACTGTCCATGCACTCAACAATATAGTTCCATTGTGTGCACCTTCTACTAAATTATATTAATTCGGTTTCTTTACATAAATTTATACACAAAAGTGTTGTTGCCATTGTTGAATACCTAAGACTATATTTAAGATGTCATACTAAGTCGCACCTTAATATATTTTCAAATAGTCCTGTCACTAGCAAAATTAAATATCTCTTTGGATTTTATATTTTTAATATCTTCTTTTCTGTAAAAATATTTTCCCAAATGTTTATATCTTAATGTGGCCAAGATGAAACATTTACCCTCAATGTGGAATGAATCTTCCTAGGCTGTTTCAAACTTCCTACACAGTAGTGATTCTGTCTTTCCTGTGTAAAAATGTTTAAGCAGATGACCAAGTCCTGTCAATAGTCGAGTTATAGTGCTTATTTGATATCTAGTCATATTATTAACATTTCTCAGTAGTAGAATGGGAATCTTGATAAAAATTCTTGATTTTCTGGGTAACACAATACAATTTCCTGTGTTGTTTTCTACAACAGTTTTCGGCTAGTACTTTAAAGGATTGCTCTACGAGTCCCACCACTGGTTTTGGTCCATCACGGGTGTTTTCCTTTACTCATTAAAAATGTAGTGCAAATTGTAAATATAAGATGCTCTTCTTATAGTAAGAGAAACTTTTTTATATAAATATCGTAAGAACCTCCCCAACGTCATGACTTTAAAACTGGTTTTTCATAATTTCTTATAAATGACCATTTACTAAATAATGAAATTATAAGTAAAAAACACATTACTAAATTAATATATACAATGTTTTTTCTATCGTATTTAATAATCTATGATGTTTATAATATTTGATGTTGTTGGTTCTAATTAATTTAAAGAATTAATATAATCATCAGAATTTATAATTAGTCTATTTTTTGAGTTTCATGATATATTAATTTATAATAGTTATAATTAGATCATGATTGTAAGTAAAACTAACAAACAGCCCTTTTATTCTAAATTCCAATATTTTTATTATAATAGCATTAATTAATATCTACTTTTGTTATTTCAAATAAAATTTATTCATATTCTGTTTAAATTAACTGTATGTTTTCATAGTAATATCATTTATAATAACAGTACATTTTTGTACACATTTTATATTTATTAATATTTTATTATCTATATTTTCTTTTCTTAGATTTAGAATTTGAAACAAATGTTAGCTGCTCTGCTCCTGAACCTGCATTGTACGAAACTGTTTATGTTACTTCACACAAAGGAGCATGTAGGGCTGGAGCATTTAGTCCAGATGGACAATTAATTGCTACTGGTAGCAATGATGCTTCAATAAAAGTAAATATTATTATTTTACCTATTTCAAATTAGAGTATTTTATCAAGAAGAATTTTTAGTAATTAGTGTAAATTGTCAGTTTTCAAATGAAAATAAACTACTATTTTATATATAGTAATAAATTAAATAAATCCTAAATATAAAAGTTTTAATCAAAATAATCTCACTTTTTATAAATCTATGAAAACAGGCTTTAAATTTACTAAAAATATTCTTTTAGTTTTTATGTGTTCAAAATATGATTAATTTTTTTTTTTTAATGTAGATTTTAGATGTAGAAAGAATGTTAGCAAAAGCTCATGACATTGGTAGTACTGATAATCAAGAAGGACAAGGACATCCTGTAATTCGTACATTGTATGATCATTTAGAAGAGGTTACTTGCCTAGAATTTCATCCCAATAAACCAATTTTAGCTTCAGGAAGTAAAGATTGTCATGTTAAACTATTTGACTATTCAAAAACATCTGTGAAAAAAGCATTTAAAACTATAAATGTAAGAAGATTTTTAATTATTTATCTTCAAATATCAATAAACTTATATTATGTATTAAAAAAATATTATTTTTGTAGGATGTTGAACCAATCACTTGTTTAAGCTTTCATCCTCAAGGCGATTTTTTAGTTATGGGTACAAATAGCCCAGTTATAAGATTATACGATATAAACACTGTTCAATGCTATGTATGCTCACTCCCAAGTCATCAGCATACAGGACCTCTTACATCTATTAAGTATATTGAAATGTAACTATATTAAGTGAACTAGCTATTTAATGGTAATTATTAATTATCAGATATGAACCAAGTGCTAGATACTTTGTATCTGCTAGCAGAGATGGCTCAATAAAATTATGGGATGCAGTATCAAATAAATGTGTGAATACTTTTGAAAAGGCTCATGACGGAAGTCAAGTTTGTTCTGTTACATTTTCAAGAAATGGAAAAGTAATATAAAATATTATTTCTTAGTTCATTTTTTTTTTTTAATTTATTCTTTTTACTGGATCTCAAAAATATTTGTTATAATTTAAGTTTGTTATATAAATTTATCACTTTTTATTTTTACTAGTATATTTTATCATCAGGAAAAGATTCTTTAGTAAAGCTTTGGGAACTTTCAACGAGTAGATGTTTAATTGCTTATACTGGTGCTGGAACAACAGGTATCAAACCATAAATTTTTTTTATCATATTCTATTAGTGTTCTTTTTAAGGTAAACAAGAACATCGAACACAAGCCTTATTTAATCACACTGAAGAATATGTCATGTTTCCCGATGAAGCTACCACATCATTGTGTGCATGGAATGCTCGTAATGCATCTCGTCAGCAACTACTATCACTTGGTAGATATTCAACTTTTTCATTAAACTTATTTAAACTTAGCAAATTTAATTTAATTTATATATTCAAGGTCATAATGGTCCAATTAGAGCTATAGTACACTCACCTAATTCAGCAGCATTTTTAACTTGTTCAGATGACTTCAGAGCTCGTTTTTGGTACAGAAAACATTTACTTGGAGCATAAATATAATGTCAAATCTCACATAATATAAAAAACCTATAAGCTTTATCATCTTGAAAACTACCTTATAAATTTAGCTGTATGAGTTAATGTAATTAATTATTAATTGAAATAATTTTATTATTTTCTGTTTTATATTTGCTGAATAAAATTCTAAAATTTTTTATTGTTTTTGTATGTTGTTATATTCATAAATGTTTGTAATAACATTTTATGTTCAATATCATCAGTGTCTTAATTGCGAAATTAAATTAAAGATACATTAGTATAATTTATTATACTACATTAAAACATAGATGTAAATACATTAAAGTGCATATCGCTATACTTTTTATACAATCATTCTATTTTTAAGTTGACAAGAAATATACCATCAAATTAATAACTTTAAATGAATTTATCAGTTAAATCCATTAACTAATGATACATTAGGTTAAAATATGAAAATATTTCAAAATTATATAACTAAGGCCTCTGTAAAGATATCCATATTACATTTCAATATTTAATATTTTATAGCAAATGTCAATTTTTATTATTAAAGTTTATAAATAAAACCTAGATAACTCCTAAATTATAACATTATATTAAATTAGTTATCAATAACTATTATACATAATAAACATTTTTTAGCTTCATTGCAAAATTAGAAAAGTATTAATTTTTTCATGTTGGTAAAGTGAACCCTAAAAAGCGATCAATAATATTATCGTATAAGGGCTGTATTGAAGAATTGATCAATGTATCAAATAAATTAAAAGTTTTTGTTGATGTACTGTTAATAATATTGTGCGGGCCTGATAACTTGATAATGATATATTAATCAATAATATTGATTTGTTAGTAGTTAGCTCAGGGGCATAATTTGGGGAGGGTCAAGGTGTGCAACCGCATCCCTTACTTTAAAAACAGTCCTAATTGGCCTGCATTAATAATGCACCAATTTTTTGAAATCGACCTTCGGAATGTAAGCCTCTTTGGGCCGTTATCATAAGTAGGACACTGGTTCCGGTAGGGGTACCAGGCTACGCCGGGCACGATAAGTGTTTTGCAGAAAAAATATTACATCAGAATCAATATAACAAAAATATATTAAAAATGTTTTTATTAAAATCATGAAAATTCAAAAAGAGAATATAGTAAAATGTATTGAGTATAAGGTTGACGTTTGTTAATGAGGTATTCCCTTTAGGCTTATTCAAAAATTATTTTAGGAGGGTATTTAATATTTTTTACTTTGTTAAACATGTTTAAACATGAATTTTTTTTGCTAAAAATCAAAGTAATGATGAAAAAAAAGGACATTAGGTCCTTATTTATTAGAAGTTGCCTAAAAAAATATTGATAGCGCTGGTTCAAGGGGGGCCTTATCTCCCTTAAATACACCCCTGGTATACACAAAAATTATTAATATTCCAATTATAATAATTGTGTTTATATTATAGAATAATTACAAAAAAATTTAGCAGGTTATTATATGTGAGACTGTAAAAAATCTAATTTTGATAAAAATATTGGTAACTGCGATTTAACGTTGGACAGCATAATTGTCATAGATGAATTCAAATTTAAACGATAAACTAATAGACTCATATATCATTTATGAGAAAAAAAAGATTATTAATAATGTACTGTTCTGATAAACATAAACTGATAAAGTAGAAACTTATATAATCATAACCGTTATAAAATTTATATGTAACATATAATATTTCTCGATAAAATATAGTGCTATGTGCAAATACAAATTAATGTCCTAATAAAAATACATATTACACCATATAATTAAGGTTCAGAATAAACGTATGAGCAGAAATGAGTCAATGCGCGTGGATTATAAAAAAAAAAAAATTTTATCATATCTCAGGAATGTCATTGGGCGGGTCTGGTGACAATTTCAAACCTAAAGTCGTAAAACGCTGGCGTCAGGGAGCGTTTTTCTCGAAAACGGTCGAAATTTTAAAACGCTCGCGGTCGAGCGGCAAAAATTTTCCGACCTTCGCCAATAATTTTCCCGGAGTCTGATGACCGAGTTCTTTCGTTGAAAAAAAAAAAGTTTGAAAATCCGAGCACGCTAAGTAATGTTCCCAGAAAAGCGTTTTTTTCTTTGTTCTATTATATAATAAGATATAGAAGGGTGTTCAGTAAGTAAGGAAATGAGTCTCTATTCTTATTATTCTTATTATTTGTAATAATGTACCTGTTTCCTTACTTACTGAACACTCTGTATAATGATAAAATTTTGTAACAAAAAAAAACTTATTTCTTCATAATAAAAAGTAATTTGAAAATATTTGATTATCGTTAAGAGATATAGCTATTATCTATATATTTTTTATATTAATATAATTATCTGATTTGGTTGGTATACCATAGTCTGATTTTACAACAATGGTAACATAACGATATTCATGAAAATAAAAAAAAATACAAAACCCAGAATTTTAATACAAAAATAGCACAATAGAAGAAAATCTATATTTCGATTTTTTTATTCATAGTAAAGTATATAATATGAGATTTTATTTAAGATTATATAAAAGTCTTAATATTTCAGGAAAATTTTCAAAAGTTAAGTTGAAAAAATTAGTTTTTGTAAAAAAGTTGCCATTTTAAATCCCCCCTGTGAGCAGAATAAGTGTTAGATTTTCAAAAAAAAATTATATCAAATGAAAGCAAATCGCATAAGGTTACAATATAAAAAAATATTAATTTGATTTGTTAATATTTGAAAAAGTTATAGCAGTTTGAAGTACAAAAAATATCCTAATAGAAGGTGATTTTTATCGCAAACATTACATTTTTTTTTAAATTTCGATAGCCGTTTACATGCAGAAGATAAAGTGTCGGGACAAATTTTTTTTTTCATTTTATAGTACATAAAATAAGCTTTAATTTGATATATGTTTAAAGGACGCAGTATTTCCGGAACATTTTCAAAAATTAAGTTGAAAAAGTTAGTTTTTGTAAAAACTAACTTTTGTAAAGTTGCTATTTTAAATCCCCCCAATGAGAAGGTTAAGTGTTAGATTTTCAAAAAAATGATATCAAATGAAAGGGAAATATCTAAGGTTTTCTTATAAAAAAAAATTATGTTGATTTGTTTATTTTTGAATAAGTTATGGAAGTTTTAAGAAAAAAAAGTGAAAAAAATGACAAAATTTACCGATTTTTAAATTTATAATTTTTTTGGATATTTCCCCTATTTGCGAGGAACAAAAGAAAAATTTAAGGGTAATGTGTTCAACTAGATACGATTTGTGATCTTGTGACGTATTGTTGAAAGAAATCGGTCCAGTGAGAGCTGAGAAAAAGTCGTAACAGACATAAAAAAAAAAAAAAACACATCATGGTAAAATTAATACCTTCTCAGCTTCGCATCGAAGCTAAAAGAAAGAAAAGAATGACGGTGGGTTGAAAGGTAGTGGTTGACGAAAAGGATTAATGAAGAATGGTTGGTCTTGTAATATAAAAGAAAGAAGAGTTGGTTGAGAGTAATAATGAAAAGTATGAGCGGTGGTGGTTTGGTATAAAGAAAGTTAGAGTGGCTAGAGGTATTGGGCAGTAACATTAGAAGAATGAAATAGAAAGGGATCTCGGGGTATGTATGCCTATATAATCACGTCTGGTATATATCTTTCTTCTATATCGACGAAATATTATCATTTAGACTGCCCAAAATGTACACACAAATTTGCGTGAGTCACGAATATCGTATTTCTTTATACAATAATTGTATAAATTGTCGAAAACAAATTAAGTAGAATAATTATTATTCTACTTAATTTGTTTTCGACAACCTACGTCACTCTATATGTTTATTACAAAATATCCTTCGATGAAGGTATAATTATAAATTTATTATGTAAATAAATGTTTTCACTTACCTCCGATTGTCCTGATAAGACGAATATTATGTTGTGATGAATCATGTATTTGATGTCACTGTTATCAATATATATGTACGTGCGTCTGTATACGCACTTGAAATTATTCGGCTTTTATTAATATATAAACTCACGTGTATCTATTAATTTCTCTAGTACAACTCTATATTAAATCTACTCAAGATAAAAATTCAATTTATTCTTTTGGTATATTATGTAAACCCTTTTTGTATATTTATGTGGTGTGCTTTTTGGCCTTGTACGTAATAAATTATACTAACGCGTTTATAATTTAATAATTTGTAAAACCAATAAATAATAATATTATCTTGTCAAGAATACTATTTTCTAGTAGTCTACGTCTTTTCAGTCATTTTTAGAGTGATCTAGGGTAGATGCGAGCTCAATTTCAGTTTACAATTGATTCCCTTTTAAAAAAAACGGCTAAGATCAGACTGGCTAGTCGAAAAGTGGAGAGACACTTTACCAAATACTTATAGTCAATTTAAACTTTGATTACCATATTATAATGATAGAGCTTTAGCCAAGTTATGGCGCTTCAATTAGTAATAGAACACAATGCAATCTAATTATATATTTTTTGTAGTGTGTACATAAAAAAGTAAATAAAGCAAATACCAATAATTTTTGTGTGTTGGAATATTTGTATCACCAAAAGTGTTCAACCGAAAATAAGATGAATATTTATCTTAAGTCCCTACAACGATAAGAAATGGAATGTAAAAACGGTGTGAATTAGATATAAAATTGTAACCAAGAGCGAATTATATACTCACGCAGATTCCATGTATGTGTATTGACCGAGAATTCTCCAGAGAGAAGGAGAGCGTAGAGAGAGATTTTTTGGGATAAAATGGCATTTTTATAGCCCGCCGAACTGGTTTAGCGATCTCTAGTGAGATTATTGGGATATACACTTCGATGTAAAGTTGAGAAGATATTTTTTTACAATGATGTGTTTTTTTTCTTTTTTATGTCTGTTGCCACTTTTTGTTGTGTTTCGGAAATACTGACACTTTTATATATATCTTAAATTAAAGCTAATGTAATATACTTTATTATGAAAAAATTTTTTTTTTTTTAAAAATGGAAATAAGATAAAATTAACAAAGAAATTAATATTTAACATTAGGTTTCTTTTTCTATTTTTTGATGAAACAGACTTTATTATAACGCAAGGGGTATTATTCACAAGTCTATATATTTTAATACTATTTTTATGTTTATAGTATATCATACAATTTTAGTTAAATACATATTCTTTTGATTTCCTGGGCATTTAAATGTCAATCATTTCTCGACAAAGGGATTTCCCTTTTGTGGACATTTTTTTTTTTTTGGTCACGGCAGTATTTTATAAATAATAAAAAATAATAAAATTTACCTTATTTTCATTAAAATTAGTTTCAGTATACAGCCAGTAGTTACATAGTGAAAACTTAAAGGTAAATGTTCTGTTTATCGTAAATTTAATGATATTATATTTTAGCTTCGATGCGAAGCTGAGAAGGTATTAATTTTACCATGATGTTTTTAGCTTCGATGCGAAGCTGAGAAGGTATTAATTTTACCATGATGTGTTTATTTTTTTTTTT
>NW_026099574.1:15696308-15729083 GCF_025091365.1 Daktulosphaira vitifoliae | reverse complement strand
ATTTTTTTCTATTTAATAATATTTATTTCAAACTTGCAAGTTGAGTTAAAAGTTATGGTAATAAATTCATTTTTTTTTTATTAAAACTTTCACTTTAAAGAACAAAAAGAAGTAGGTTCAAAATGATTACTTTTAACATATTAAAAATCAATAATAATTTGAAAATAATTAATTATAAAAATTATATAATATATAATTAAAATAATTACTAATCTGGATATAATTAAGGAAATAGGAGTTGATGTTGGGTTGGGTTGGTTACATTTTTAACTTTATAATGCTATAACTCATTGAAAAGTGTACGAATCAACACAATTTTTTTATGAGAAATAATATTTTTTAATAATCCCTTTTTCATTCGACATACTTTATCTTAATCAGGGTATTAATAAGAAACTAGCAGATAATGTAGCTTTTGTAATTATCCACCAATTTCTTAGAATTAAACACTATCTACTGATTTGCATCGAAGCGTTTCTTATGATAGTGATTTTAATCACTGTCAGATTAAATCTATACTGGACCCAACTATGCAACATCCCCACTATGCCGCGACCCCACTGTGCTGGGTTTTTTTATGCCTGTAACCACTTTTTCTCAGTTCTCACCGAACCGATTTCTTTCAACGAAACGTCAAAGGATCACAAATTGTATCTAGTCGAAGACATTAAACTCAAAAATTGAAAAAATTTCCCTCGTTCCCCGTAAATGGAGGAAATCTCCAAAAAAATTACAAATTTAAAAATCGCTAATTTTCGAAATTTTTTCAATTTTTTTTCTTAAAACTCGTGGTGAAAATAGACATCAAAGTTACTATGGTACTTACATATTCTTTTGATTTTAAATGTCAATCATTTCTCGACTCCCTTGTGCTGGGTCTTATTTAATGATAATTATTAATATATAAATAATATAAATGATATTTTTCATAATTGTATAATATAAAATTTTTAATATAAATACTTTTATAAAGGAATAGAAATTATATTCTCATTTATAATTGGTGTTCAATAAGTAAGATATAAAAGAATAGTTACCAAAAATTGGAAAAGTGTAAACCTTTTACCTTACTTATTTAACACCGTGTATAATACAAAATGATTTATTATACCTCATGCAATATTTTTAAAAGTATAAAATAAAAATTTTTTGTCTCTGCTCTCGTCCTTTTAAAATAGTGTCAACATAAGTTTTTTTAAAATTATAGAATACTATTAACTACTGAGAAAAATAAATAAAAATATTTTATAATGCCATAGAATAATATATTGGGCTCACATCAACCCATTAAAACCAGTATAAACAAACATGTTACCAAAAAAATTTAAATACTATAAATTAATATTTAAAAATCTTAAATACAGATCAAGACGTAATATTGAACTTTTTAACAAATAAATATCAAACATTTAGATACGAAGAGCTGCTCATCCTGCCCGTACGCTTAATTCATCACTGCCTCGTAGTGACCCATTGATAAAGCTAAATGGTTCTTAAACTTTTTAGAAGATAGCTAAACAGAAAATCAATCTGAAGAAAACAATAATTTCTCAAATCCTCCTTTTTGTGGGCAAATTTTCAATAAAAATATACCAAAAGAAAGAGAAATACATAAGGTATTTATAGAAAATAAATCGTTAATTAATTAATTTTATAAATAAACTATTTTAAGTAAAAAAATTTTTAAAAATTTCGTAAATTAATGAATTGGGGGATTTTCCTTATTTACGAGGAACAAGAGATTTTTTTATCAATTTTAATGGTTTTTTCAACAAGACACGATTTTTGATCTTTTAAAATAATCGGTCTGTGAGAATTACAAATAAGTGGTAACAGAAACAAAAAAAAAATCATATTTTAGTAAAATGAAAGTCTTCTCAGCTTCGCATCATCAAAGCTAAAATAATATAACTAAAATAATTTCTGGTTGACAAATACTTCTGAACCAATATTTTACAATACTTAAAACTAGTGCGGAGGAGTAGTGTGGGTCTGATTATTATAATATCTAGGCATTTATGAACCAAACTACTTCTCATGTTATAGTATAAAAGTTCCAATAATTATGAAAATACTTGTTCAAAAGTTTATACTATCTTAAAAAAATATATACTAAAAGAAAAATAAATACCTAAAGTATTTATAGAAAAAAAATGTTTAATTTATTTATTTTATAAATATTAGAACAGTTTTAAATGAAAACAGTTTAAAAATTTCGAAAATTACTGATTTAAAAAAATGTAATTGCTTGAGGAATTCTCCCCATTTAAGGGAAACTCGTCCAGTTATTTTGATTGATGAGGCGGTTACAACAAATACACCATTTGACTGTGTAAGCAACAAAGTCATAGTATAAAAGTTCTAAACATTTTGAAAATCCGGGTTCAAAAATTTATACATAAACGTGTGTGAAGGGAGAAGGAATCAGTTTTTTTCTTGAAAATTATAGAATATAGGATACTATTAACTCCTGAGAAAAAAAACTAAATAAGTTTTATACTTTTAAAATTTACATAAAGCATAGTAAAAAAAAAACAGTTCATATTATTTGATATAAATATAATTTGTCTAAATATTTATACATTTTTTTAGGCACAATTACCTATTTAAGTGCAGAATACAAAACTCGGAAGTAAAATGCAAACTAAAATTCGAGAGAAGATTGTTCTAAGTGATCAAACATTAAGAATTCTAAGTCTTTATTGTAATTTTAACCCTTTTAATCTGAATGTAATTCGTAATTTCAATTTTTTCCAATACATCTTTGCTCTATTATTATTAGTGGAATTTATTGTAGTCAATTGCTATGTGTTCATTGGTTTGTACTATGTGATAAACGATTTTTTTGCAGCTGTGCAATTATGTATAAAAGTACTGTGTTCCATTCAAATATTTGTCAACACTTATAGACTTTCCACAAAATATGATGAATTAAGAAAATTATTCGATGCAACGAGTGGCGATTTCTTGTCTTCTAGTCATAAAGGAAAATATATATTTGAACGCTACAAATCTATTTGTACTAAAATAACAAACACATACATTTTTATAAATCTTTTGGGGGGATTAGTTTGGATCCTTAATCCATTATTTCTAAAAAAATATCCTTTAAAAAAAAGAGATGGCAGCCTTGAAATTTACCGAAACAATGTTGTAAATTCAGTTTTAAGTTTTATACCTATTTCGATTTATGATAAAATTTACCCAATTGTATTTGTATATGAAGCTATTGAAATAATACATGTCATTTTTGATTTAATTATCTACAATACAATAGTTATGAAATTTTGTTGGATGTTATCTGCTCAATTGAATATCATTGCCTTTAGATGCAAATCGTTTGAATGCAAGAACAATGAATTTGGTAAAATAATTATGAATATGTTTTATTTTATCAACATTTGTTAATAACACTGAAGGAAAACAAATTTTTTTTTATCTCTTATAATGTTTACTTATTTTATAAATAGGACAGGGAAACGATATTAATAACAGGATTAATTTGAAACAATTACTTTCGGACCATACAAAGTTAAATGTGTAAGTTGATTAAAAGCTTTTAAATTTGTTATTACTTTGTGACAAAATTATTATTATTTTTTAAAATAATTATGGGTTATTTTTATATATTGTTAAAATCTTACATTCGTTATTATCTTCATGTTATGAACATTTCTTGTATTTTTGTACAATGATTAATTCTCAAATTTAATAAATAAATATTCTTATTGTCTTCTAATGCATTATAAAATGTTATTCATAACATGGTAGATAATTCCATTAATAATTAGGTGTTACATTTTGAATTATTATTATTAGTTCAATTAAGAAATTTTATGAAATAATGAAACCGATGACAATGTATAGCTTTGGATATAGTTTCAATGTGTTTATTGGTCTAACATATATGTTTATTCTGGTATGTATATGACAACTTTACCGATTAAGTGATTTTTGCAGGGTTTGAAACCGATTAAAACCAATTTTTTTAGTTTTGATAAGAAGCTGAGAAGGTATTAATTTTAGTATAATGTGTTTTTTTTTCATTTTTTATATCTGTTGTCACTTTTTCTCAGCTCCTACCGGACCTTAACTTTTTTTTCTTTAAAAAGTCATAACTTTTTGAATCAATCAAAAGTATTTTTTTTAAATAAATAGTGTATGTATTTTCTTTTCATCTAATATAATTTTTTTGAAATCCTGACCCTTTACTTTCCCACAATGGGGTATTCAAAATGGACACTTTTGCACAAAAATTATTTTTTTCAACATAACTTTTGAAAATGTTCCGGAAATACTGCGTCTTTTAAAATTATATTAAATTAAAGCTTATGTTACGTACTATATATTAAAAAAAAATTGTCGTGATGACCTATTTTAAAAGTGCAAATGGTTGTCGTAGTTAAAAAAATGCTGTTGTGTGAAATTTTATTTTTTTTTTATTTATTTTTAAATAACTTATAAGGGTTTGCCATAGTTATAAGGCCACCAATTTTTTTAAAAGTTACATAAATCTAACTTACATTAAATATAAATTGAAACTTCATTTGATTATTTTACCTCCTCAAAGTTAAGGAAAGTGACTTTCAATTTTGAATTAGCATAAATTGTTCTTTTTAGAATCTAATAAATGTTATTTCTTTGTATTAAGCGTCTAAATAAAATTATTTTGTGTTTCACTTGAATTTAACAATGGAATTTTACAATTATAATAAATTTTTATAATTCGCACAATTGAGTAGTATTTTTTAACAAAATTTTGATTGTTTTTTTTAGTTTCTATGCAAAACGAAGAATGTATTAGTCTTGTGATTCTGTGTTTTTTTTTATATCTGTCTATAAAAATCTCAGCTCTCAATGGACCAATTCTAGTGGAACTTATAGACATCAAATATAGCAAAAAATCCCTTAATTTTGGAAATTTAGACATATATCTCAAAATTACGCTACTGTAAAAAATCGAAACTTTTTTTAATTAAATATCTCTACATATAATAGGAGTATAAAATATTTTTATATTGAATTAAACAGTAAAATCATATCACTAAAATGAAAAAAAAATTAATGATAACAAATCAAAATGAGCCAAATTTACGTTGCGTTACGTATTTTTTTAATTAAAATATATTTATTGATTATTATATGTAACCTAATAATCAGACTTATATATTTGTTATATTATTTAAAAGGATTTTATTATTATTTAGTCTATATGCGAAACTTTACCTTTGTATTAGACTAGGTCCCAAAAAATATGGGTTGAATTTTTAATGACTTGTTTTTTTTTGTTATGATCTAGTGAAACTAGAAAAATTTAGTCTACCAGTTAGATAAGAATATTAAAAAGATAAATTAAATTAACCCTCCCAAATATTTTCTATTTAGTTATCTCGCTATTCGAATATTAAGAAATTCTACTATACAATGTCCATAGAGGATAGAAACTTTTAATTTTTGATCTGAGATTTGTTATTAAAAATAATCAAATTAATGGAGTTAGTGCGCATTAAAAAATGTTAGATTACTACCAATCAATATTTAACGATATAGTGATATAATTTTTTTTGCGTAATTCAGTCTAAAAATTAATTCAGTTTTACATACTTCGCTTTCTCGACCTTAACATGCTACAGATGGTGGTGGCTTTTTTTCACATGTTAGGTAATCAAAAATAGATCTTGGATAAGCCAATGATGGACGGGACGGGTATTATGGCCAGCTTGCACCGGAGACCAGACACCACACCACCAATGAGAAAATCACAAAAATTGGTTTTTTTTTCTTATTTTTCAAAAAAAAAACTATAATTTTCAACCGCTTTTAACAAAACTGGTAGTCTTATACTGATATCAGTTACAAATTTTAAGTAAAATTCGTTTTACCTTTTTTTGTAACGGTTTTAAGCCCTGGATTTTTAAAATTAATTTTTATAAATTGATAAGAAATTTATTTACAGAATTACTTTAAAAGTGATCATGTTTTGTCAGTTATGTCAGTGAAATTATTTTTTGCAGCATTAATTGACTGTAACTCTTTATTCATTATGTGCTATTTTTATAGTTATCTAGAAAGTCAAGTAAGAGAGTATAATCAAGTAATTACATTTTGACATAAATTTAATATAAATAATTATTTTTTGCTTTTAAATATTTTGAAAAACAACTATGTTTAGTTCTTGTTGAAAATGTAATAACGAACAAATAACGTCTCTTATGTAAAGTACGAAACAGTAAATAAGTGAAAAAAATTATAATAAAAATAGTTTAAATGAAATTTGATAATATTTAATCAAATATTTATCTGTATATGTAGCCATTTTTAAGTGTTTTGATATAACAATTTATTGTGGCCGTTCCTAGAATTTACAGGAGAATAACTCTTTTATCAGGGTCTACAAAAAAAATGTGTAGCTTTCTGCATGAAGGTAATTACTTTTCTGTAAGTCGATAAATTCTCAAATTTCAATATGTAAATGTACGTAAAGTATTTTTTACCTATTACCTTTATCAGAACCTCACCTATTCTATATATAATTTATTTCGTACACTATACAGATTTTTATTATCATAGGTTACACTGAACAGGTATTTCGTACTTTCATTTAACTAATAATATAATATTGTCAAATAAAAGTTTAAATTATATTTATAATGTATGTAAATTATTATTTCAAATGCATGAATGCAGAGTCCAAAAAAGAAATCTCAAGCGCGGGGCGTGGGTCCCGTTCTTCCCGACCTGTGGACAGCCCTGATTTTAGGTAGATAACTTTATTTGAATTTTTACACACTACAAAGAATGAATTAACATAAATGAAACCTAACTTAGCGAGAATCGTCCAAGTAGTTAAGTCATATAATTTTATTTTTAAGCCCTGTTTAATGCTTTCTTCATTGAATTAATACATGTAATGTATTTTAGTGATCCTTTTTTCAACTATTAAAATTGAAAAAGGTTCATTTTTTTCTGATTTAATTTCAAAAGTTTTAAATAATTGTAAAATAAGTTATATATTATTTTGTTGGTAACTTGCTCAACATGTAATAAAAATGTTCATTAATTATTGTAATTATTAAACGTTCCATTACATTTTTATAGATACTAATTTGTAATGTTTAAAATTTATACATATAAAAAATAACATTTATATACAGTAGCGCCGATCACCTATATTACCTATGACTAATGTCATAGTAGAAATAATAGGTGGGTGGGCGGGTGGTTGGGTATAGAGTAATATTAATTACTAATAGGTGAAACTTATAGTTAGTAGTAGTCGTCATAAGTAGTAATTATTATTAAGTACAGATTTGATATAAATAACATAATAAAATATTATGTATGAATGGGAATGTAGGTATAGGTTAATATGTATTATTGTCGCTTCGAATTGTATTAATATAGCTTATGAGCTATCATTATTACACGATATGTAAAAAAATTAGGGAAAATTAATTTTAAAAAAAACTTACTTGATATATATTTTTAAGTAGAAAATCGAAGAAAATTAAAATTTTTTTATTTAAGAAATTAGCGACCGAGTTTCGAACCCGAGACATTATATTCATCAATCTTAGTCGGTTTCCAACTCAGGCACACCGCCCGTCTCTAATTTATGTGTAATTATTATTTAAAAATATTTTATATTTTTCAAACAAAAAACAGACTGAAAACAAACTAATTTTGATTAAATCCGTTATTTAATTATTTTATACGCTAATATTATTCAAGTTAAATTTTATTATTCCATCATTTGTGATCTACGAGTAATAAGAGTTTCTATTAAAAACTCATACTCAACATTTATTTTGATCTGTATTATTAGTGATATAATTATATAGGCGTTTTTGCTGAGTATTTAATATGCTCATGCATCTGATGATATTTTGTGAACATATTGTAAAAATATTTCAAATAAAATATATCATCAGATATTGTCATAAATCATTAAAATTATTTAGGAAAAATAATCTTGTAATTTATAAATAAATATGATTTTTATATTATCATAGTATATGATGATTATGATGACATAATTAAAAATAATCCATAAATTTAAATAGCTTTTCTTTTAAAATTTATATTTCACACATTTTTCAGATAAATGTAGTACAGTTTGCTATGTATAGTGTTGATTGGACCGCGAAAAGTATAAAATTTAAAAAAATGCTTTTATTGGCTATGAACTTAAATACTACAAACAAATTAAAAATGGAAATCACTCCACAAAAAACGATAAATCTAGAAGTATTTGCCTCGGTAAGTATTTTTTTTAACGCAAAACTTTGAAATTGCAGTATGTTATCATAATTCAGTATAAAAAACTCCAAAGTGTGTTACTTTTGAAATAATTGGTTTTAGGCTATGCGTGTGTCATATTCAATAGTTTCACTCTTGGCAAAAAAAACAAATATGAAATGAGTTAATTGAAGAAAAAAATGTAATTAGAAGCTTTTTGTATTTTTTATTATTTATTAAGTTTATTTTATATTGAAATTTTCATTAAATTAAAAAAAATTTAATTAGTTACACTTTTTTTTTAATTATTGATTATATTATTAAAAAATATAAAATTATGAATTATAGCTTTACTTATTATAATTCAATGTGTACTTAAAATATCTATATGTATTTTATAAATTTATGTATTTATAATTAGAATAATTATATTAATTATAATTATTATATAATTAATAATTATATATTAATAATCAGAAATTAATTAAATTGAAATTGAAAAAAAGTTTCAAATTAGATTTATTTAGTGAGGGACTCCTCACTCCAAACCTCTTTTTTATGACTTCAGAAGATGAACAAAAAAAAGAAAAATTTATTTTTAAAAACTTATACTGGTTTAAAGTCAAAACAAATATTTTTGAAAAAAAAATTATGGGATTGGTTCCTTAATTTTAAACTACCTCTTTCTTAATACGCCTATGCAGTTTACACTACATTCTAAAACAGATTTTTAAATAAGTCTTTGTACAACAACAATTTATTAAATGTTTTTGAATTTTGTCATTTTTATTCAAAAAAAGTATTTTTTTCTTTAACTTTAATATCTGTCGTAATATGCCTAATGCTTTGCATTTCGCATCTTACATTTATCAATGAAAAATGTATTGTACGACATAGTATTTTTTGATGAATTATAAATATTTAGATATTTAAAAGCTCAAAAGAATCACAGTAATAGAAATCTGTTCGGGAAATTTAATTAATTACCATATTGTTATTTTTTTCTTTTTTTTGAAAAATGGAAATAAGATTAAATTAACAAAGATATTAATACTTAACATTAAATTAATTTTTCTATTTTTTGATAAATAAATTATATTATAAAGCAAGGGGTATTATTCAAGTCTATATATTATAATGCTATATTTATTTTATAGTATATCATACAATTCTAGGTAATTATATGCTATTTGAATTACTGGTTAGTTAAATGTCAGTAATTTTCTCGACAAATGGAAATAGTGGTCATTTCTTTTTGGTCACGGCAGTATTTACATAAATAATAAAAAATAATAAAATTTACCTTATTTTCATTAAAAATACTTTTAATATACAGCCAATAGTTACATAGTGATAACTAAAAAGTAAATATTCAGTTTATCGTAAATTTAATGAAATTATATTTTGTTTAATGATAATTATTGATATATAAATAATATAAATGATATTATTTGTCATAATTGTATAATATAACATTTTTTAATATATTTTATTCTATAAAGGAATAGAAAAAAATTTATTTTTAAATATGGTGTTTAAAAAGTAAGATATAAAACAATAGATACCAAAAATTGGAAAAGTATAAACCTTTTATTTTTCTTATTAAACATCATGTATAATACAAAGTGATTAATTTATTGTGCCTCACGCAATATTTTTAAAAGCATAAAAANCATAGTAAAATTAATACCTTCTCAGCTTCGCATCGAAGCTAAAATTATTCTATCCCTGCTTTCACCCCTTTAAAATAGTGTCAACTTAAGTTTTTTTAATTAAAGTTTAATGGGTTGATAAATTGTATGATTACTTTTTTAACTTCTGAGAAAAATAAATTAAACATGTTTTAAAATGCGGGCCATAGGATATAAATGTAATAAAAAGAAAAGCTATGGTAGGCGGAAGAGAGTAAAGGAATTTTGCAGGAGCATCATTTGGGGAGGGTCAAGATGTGCAACCGAACCCCTTACTTTAAAAAAATTTGATATAATTTTTTACTATGTTTAAATCCACCATTAACTAATATTTAAAAACCCAGCATAGTGGGGTTGCGACATAGTGGAGACGTTGCATAGTTAGGTCNAAAAAAACGGTAGCACAGTGGGGTCGAGGCACAGTGTGGACGAGGCATAGATGGGACAAGTATAGATGATATCTGACAGTGATTAAAATCACTATCATAAGAAACGCTTCGATGCAAATCTGTAGATAGTGTTTAATTTTAAAAAATTGATGGATAATTACAAAAGCAACATCAATATCTATTTCCTTAATTATACCCAGATTAGTAATTCTTTTAATTATATATTATACAATTTTTAAAATTAATTGTTTTCAAATTATTATTGATTTTGATTTTTAATATGTTAAAAGTAATCATTTTGAACCTACTTTTTATTGTCCTTTAAAATGAAAGTTTTAATAAAAAAAATGAAATTGTTAAGATTAATATGCAATCGGGAAATTTTATAATTACTATTTACAGTACATTTATCAGAAAAGTTAGATTTTTCTACATTTTTATCGTAATAGATCACTTAAATAAAAACCATAGTAATCATTTATAATTAACTTTTGGCGTTTAAAAAGATTTTACAATGGTAATATTCAAAGCTTAATTAATTTTAATGATTTACTTTAACTAAATGAACCAATCAAAACAAAGTTGTTAAAAAGATTTACTCAATTGAGCGTATTATAAAATATGATTATAATTGTAAAAATCCATCGTTAAATTTAGGTGAAACTAAAAATCATAAGCGTAGAATATGTGGTAGATCGTGTCAAGTGGNTGAGCGTAGAAGATGTGGGAGATCGTGTCAAGTGGAAGCTTAGGATAAGGGTGGTCGACCCCAAGTAGTTGGGATTAAGGCAAAGAAAAAGAAAAATAATTCCGGTGGCAATTGACATAATATGATTATAGTTTCGGAATGTACAATTTAGCGTTTAGTTGAGTTTAAACAATATAGCGTCAAATCAATTACCTACTCTATCGGTTGTATATTAATATACACTACACTTAAATGATACTATAAATAAATAAACTCACACATACACACATATGCATTTATAACAAAGTGTCTAATATAAGTATAACATGATAAAAAGTAATNTGTGTCTAACGTAAGTGTAACATGATAAAAAGTAACCGTAAAATGAAAAAAATGGAATATAAATTTTAGTACTCATATTAAATGTAATGTAACTCGAAAAATATTTGTTTAAATGAAAAAATATAACATAATTTTTTTGTTTAGAATTGTCTTTTAAACNATACTTTTTTTGTTTATAATTGTCTTTTAAACAACTTTTGTACGAAACTTTTTTTTGTAAGTTAAATATTTTTTGAGAAAATTAAAAAAGCTCATATTTTTGAACTTTTGCGAGGCTGTAAAAAAAAGCTCAATTCCAATTAGTATGTCATATTAAAATATGTAATTTTAGTTCAACTTTTAAAAAAACAAAATTTGGTTGGAAATTTTTTCCGCAATTTTTCCTTTGTTGACTGGCCTAGATGTCAATTTTAAACTTGTAATTGAGCTAAAAGTTATGGTAATATATTCAATTTTGTTTACATTCATAAATCTTTATCAAAAATTTTTCATCAACTTTAAAGAACCAATAAAATAGATTAAAAATGAAAATTTGGACTGATTATTTTTAACATATTAAAAATCAAATCAGTAATAATTTGAAAACAATTTTTTTTTTCTTTTAATTATTATTTTATATGTAATTAGTAATAATATAAAAAATTAGAAGTGATAGAAAAAGTCTAATTGCAGATTTGAAAACAACGCGAAAAGTTGATTTAGAAAAGTATATTTTTGCTTCTGATGAATGTTCCTTGTAGTCCAGTGCATTTTTTTATAGTAACAAACAGTAAATGTTTATAATAAAAAAAAATAATTTATTTTACCATAACTTTTAGATCAATTGGCAAGTTTGAAATTGACATTAAATAGAATATTTTATGAGAATTAAAAAAATTGTATCATTAAGATTAATATGCAGTTAGAATGTTTTATAATTACTATTTATTGTAAATTTATCAGAAAAGCTCAATATTTTTTTGCATTTTTATCGTAATAGATAACTTAAATAGAAGTAATAGTAATAATTTCCTAGTAACTTTTGGTGTTTGAAAAGATTCATAATATCCAGAACTGAATTAATTTTAATGATTTTTTGTAAAAAAGTTGCTATTTTAAATCCCCCCCAATGAGCAGGTTAAGTGTTAGATTTTCAAAAAAATTATATCAAATGAAAGGGAAATACCTAAGGTTTTAGTATAAAAAAAAATTATGTTAATTTGTTTATTTTTGAAAAAGTTATGGTATTTTTAAGACAAAAAAGTGAAAAAAATGACAAAATTTACCGATTTTTAAAGTTGTAATTTTTTTGGATATTTCCCCCATTTGCAGGGAACGAGGGAAATTTTTTCAATTTTTAAGGGTAATGTCTTCGACTAGATACGATTTGTGATCTTTTGACGTATTTTTGAAAGAAATCGGTTCGGCGAGAGCTGAGAAAAAGTGGTAACAGACACACAAAAAAAAAAACACATTATGGTAAAATTAATACCTTCTCAGCTTCGCATCGAAGCTAAAATGTAAATATTATCAATTTAATTTTGTTTTGTAAGTGGTTTTGGTATTAAGCTAATTAGTTTATGATAAAGGTAACTTTTTAGTTCGATGTGCTTTAAAAGCGTGTTTTTTTAAACTATATTTATTTTTCACTTTTTAGTTTCATGTTATGATAGTAATTAATATCAATATCATGGTTGTATCGGGTAACGGGAAATCAGGGTTTGATTCTGGGGAGCGAGTATGAGAAACGGCTACCACATCCAAGGAAAGCAGCAGGAGCGTAAATTACCCACTCCCGGAACATGGAGGTAGTGACGAAAAATGACGATACTGGAATCATCCTTTGTAATCGGAATGAATGAGTTCTATATCTCTAAATAAGAATAAAGTGTGTTATTATATATTTTTAATAGTAATTAGAATATATATATACATGTAAAGCGACTTAAGTACGTAAACGTATCATGCATTAGGTACAGTCATGTTTTGTGGGCATGCCGGTCGGACTAACGTTATACCTGAGGTATAAACGGCGGTAGGAATATTTACGTAAGCCGTATGCACGCAGATGATAATGGTCAGTCAAAATAAAAATTTGTTTATATATATATATAATATTTTTGACACGCACGTGTGTACGGGTACAATAACCAAAAATAAATTTATACAGGAATAGTATTGCCGGCGTGCGACGAGCGAGGCGCGGGGTGGGGTGAATGCGTTATGACAGTTTAGTCTAGACGACGGAATATGCGATAACGCGTGGCGTTTGGAGAGTTACATACATACAGGTGAAACTAATATAAGCGTGTTAATAAATAAATCCATCATGGTAAAATTAATACTTCTCAGCTTCGCATCGAAGCTAAAACTGTTACGAACATCAATATCAATATCTTGCATCCGGTACGATTATCAATTGTTCAGTATTATATATTTATTGTTTACTCAATTGTTAACAGAATATTTGTTTATTGACCCATGTAACCATGATGATACGTTTTTGAAATTTGAATTGATGTATAAAAAATTGGTGCATTATTTTTGCAGGCCAATTGGGACTGTTTTTAAAATTAAGGGTGCGGGCACATCCAACCAACCTAATGACGCCCATGGAAATGTTCATTGGCGCACTTTGGGGAGGGCTAAAAGATTTAATTTCCAAAAATAATTATAATTACTTGTATTTTTATATAGAAACATTTTTCAATACAATTATGTCAGACGGTTCTATATTATAAAACTATATATTCTGTAACAAGTTCATGTTTTTTTTTAAACAAAACTAACAAGGTTTGTATGGTTTTCTAAGTATTGAAATTTTTGTAGATTTTATCTTATAGCTGGTAGACATTCAAACAATTATTGTAAAATTTAAATATTAATAGTTTAATTTATTTTTATTTAATTCGAATTTCAATACCTAGTTATCTAGTTATTTTCAATTACGCTAAAATTTTCGACGCCTTTTAACTCGACAGCTTAAAATACACATTCCGACAAAAATAATTTTTTACCACTTAAATATTATAGAAAATAAGTGACTCAAATAGTTTTTTCCGTATACACTTCATACACATTTTATGTTCAACTCATTATTTTGCCATAAATTCGATAACTTTGTTATATATTTAGGTACAGGAGTAAATGTGTATTATGTGCATCCATGAATAGTTAAAACCGAAACATTTAACCGATAATGTTAATTACTATAAAAACATTTTTATTTGAATTTTTAAACAAATATTTATGATACCTATCATATAAATATCTTTATTGTTCTATAGATTATTAAAGTAGCACAGAAACAATACATTACTACACGCATTTGGACATTTTTAATTAATTGAAAAACAAAATTATTTTATTTAGTAACTAACAAATTAAAGAACCATTTTCTGTAGCAAAAGATATTATTCTGGCAAATAACTTTGGAAAGATACTAAAACATGATCCTCTTAACATATTGTGACATGTTTCAGTGAAGGAGTTTCAACGGTACTAAAAGATATTGTAATGGTACTTTTAGTCTATTTGAAAGGAAAGATAGATTTAAAAATTTGAATGTATTTGTAAAAAAATTTTTGATTACATAGTAACTGCGATTATATTTTGATGACCTTTATTTTCATTTAAATTTCTGTTTTTAACATCTCAATTATACAGATTATAGGTAATTAATCACTATACTTCAATTTTCTATTAAAATCACGGATTACGTTTTGATGATAATTGTTTACTCAAAATCTTATTTTTAATCAAGGGGTCTATAAAAAATGATTTATAGTGACCACAGGGAATTAATCATAATTATTAAATTTACTGCAAAAATTAATAAATTATTTAAAATAATCAGTAGAAATATTGAAATATATCAAATAAATATTTTAATAGTTTGTAATTAGTAATAATAAAAAAAAAAAAATAATTACAGGCTAAAAATTTATATCACAGAGCAAAATATTTTACATAAATAAAAATTTATATAAATACTATTACATCAAATATCTATAAGATCTTGACATTTAACAAGGTTTTGTTCTACAATACTTGGATAGTAGATATCACTGAAAAATTTGTATTTAATAATAATTAGTTATTGAAAAAAAATATTTTATACAACTTATAACAAATTTTTACCCATATAAAACTGAAGATACCCGTTGGGTTGATTCAATATCTGCAAAAGTTTAAAAAAAAAATAATATAATTTATAGAACTAAATTTATTTTTTTTTTAATAAAGTAAAAAAAGTTGTACAAATTATTTATTTTATGCACAGATAAAATATAAATTGAGAATTTGGTTTTAACATTAGTACACTAATTAGTGAATAATAAATCTTTCTAAAAAGTCACAGAGCTATGGAAGATAAACCATTTTTCATAATTTAACATTGAAACGTTTTTGATTAGTGGTTAAATCAATAACAGGTTTTAATAATTCCTGATAACCACTAGATTTTTTTATTTCATATATTCAGGGCAAATTAATGTAGTTGTTTAGTAATACTTAATAAATATTTTGATTGTAGTATACAAAGATTTTATTTAATTAAATAATACATATATAATAAAAAAAAAATTTGTAGAACAGATCTATCTTTCTATTCTCTTCAATAAAACTGAAGAATATAGTGTAATAACAAGTTATTTTCACATAATTTAAGAAAAAAAAAAAACTAAATAATTTAACAACCAAAATCTGTATACTATTCATATTTTTTTATGATATCAGTTTTTTAATTATTCATAATAAATTATTATCAATTAGAGTTATATCTATTTTGATAATTGGTTACAGCATAAAATCCTTCAATTAGATTAAATAGCCAAAAAATAAATAAATCTGAATTTGTGTATGAAGTTTTCCATTTTAGTAATAATATTAATTAAATATCACATTTTCAAGTACAATGAAGCCTCACTATTCTGAACTCCATTATGTACAATTATGATGAGACAGGGTATTGAAAATAATTACCAGACAATTACAAAGTGCCTAAGGTTATTGGACATTATGGTTCTTTAACATAACTCTGTCTAATTATAATTGAGTCTGGATAAACAAAATTTTACTGTATTTCTTATATCTTTAAATTAACTAACTTTAAGTAGTTTTAAGTAAAACTAAATCTATACATTTCTCGCTTTAAGCTAAATTTGAGATTATTTATTTATTATTTTTGAACTTATTTCATCACCTTAATTAATTTGTATTCAGTAATTTTGTAAACGCAACAAACTATGTTTATAATATAATTATACAATAATATTAATTATTAGTAACTGGGCCATAGTTTGTGAAGTCAAATATGCTTATAATACTTAATATTGTACAAAAAACAGGAACTAAATTTTATACCAGTGCATCTTATTATATTATTAATACTTAAAATCCTGAATATATTGTTTGTTATGCAAAAACTTATTTTACTGAAATTGAAAATATAAGTACAAAATAATAATTAACTTAAAGCTTGTAATGATTCATAAATGACGATATTGGCTAATAACAACAATTACTTTTTTAATAATCTTAAAATTCTTATACTTATAAAACATTTACTATTATTTTAAAAATATAACTAAATTTTGAACTTGAACTTCCAAGAAAATTCTAGTTAGCCTTAATTGTACAGTTGATAGTTTTTAATTATTTAAAATTTATAAGAACTTAAAGTTTTATAAATTATAATTAAGCCTATATAAAAAATATGTACTAAATCAATTACCTATAGATGTTTTCTGATCATAAAAGTCTGTGTGTAGTAGGCTTTGAGCTTCTGGTATCTTTCTGTTAAGTGGAAATGAAACCCCATCACCAAGGCTGTGAAGAACCACATTTATTAATACATGCAATTAGAAAAAAATTAAATAGTGTTATTTTTAACTAAAAAAGCAACAAATAGTTATTATTTATGTTAATGTTTTACAACACTATAAAAGAGGGTTAAGATTTTATTAAATCCAAATAAAAAAAAAAATACTTTAGAAATTTATGTTTTTTTAAAAATAATTATAATATAATATAATATAAAGTGTCAATACAAATTCAAAAATAAAACTATAATTATTAAGTAATTATTACCAAAATATACAAAATTTGAAAAATATAAAATTGCTCACCATATTTAAGTCAGAATAAATAAATTTAAAGGCTTACAATATTAATTAATATTATTTTTATGTACAATAAATTCTTTCTAACATTTAAATTTACTGTACATTATAAGAAATTAACACAATACAATAAAGAATAAGCCTATATTTTGCTATAAATTTGTTATAGGTATATTTTAAACTAAATGTTAAACTTTTAGAATACATAAATGTTTTAAACAGAAAATGAATTCCTGGCTTTGTTATTTGATTGCCTAATTCTATCATTGGATCTTGGACTGCTTGCCAATGGAAAACTCACTCCATCCCCCAAACTAAAACAAACAAAAATCAAAATACAGGCAACATAGTAGAGGCATCTATGTTGCAAAAAATTCCCAATATTATTAGATGTAAAAGACTTTTGTATGGGTATAATATTAAACTATTTTTAAAAACTAAAATATTTAAATTATATAAGTTGAATGAATATTATAAGAATAAAATTTAACCTCTGGAATGATTATTTTAAAGTCATAATACAAAAAGTAAATTATAACTAAGATTAAATACTACCTTTCTAATTTATACAATTATATATACTCATTCATTCTTTTTATTCTTATTAAGTTTAATCAACATTAAAAAAAAATGTAATTGTTATTTATTAAACAAACAAATGTTTGTTTAAAGAAAGAAAATAAAGAATAAATATCAAAGCAGTAGTAAAAGTTGACAATATATCAATTAGTTATAATAATATGGTAATATAAAAGTAATACATTAAAATTTTAACATAAAATATGTATTAAAATATGTGATTTAAATTTTAACATTAATTAGTACATACTAAATCCAAAAATGTTACCCTAAATCATAATGGTGATAAAGAAGTGTCCGAATATTTTCACAATTCAATTTAAATAGAATTGAACATTATGATGATAAAAAATTATCTAAATTTATTGCATCATTTTTTTAATACATTTAAACAGTTCTTATAAAGTTTTCTTAATATTTAATCAATTGGAATTATTAGAAATAAAATTTACTTTTATTAAATTAATTATTATTATTATTTTTTTTTTATCAAGTTGTTTATAAAAAGTTGATAGTAATTTTTTTTTGTTTTTGAGTTGTATGTATACTACAGTGTCCCACTGGGTTTTGACATATTAAATAACTTTTGTTCCAGTTAATATTTTGCATTAATTTTTTTTTTATGTTTACAGTTTTGGACTATGTTAACATTATATTTGTTATTATTTATTTTTAATAATAAAAAAAATAAAAATAATTGGTTTTTATTTTTTTTGAAATTTAATTTAGCTTTTTATAACAAAACATTTAAATGGATTGATATCAACTTTAGGATAATAATTTATTGAATTATAAGCATTTTAATACATAGAGTAGGTTTGTAGCGAAGGTGAGTACAGCTAGTATAAGTGTATACTTATAACTCTCTCCCTGACTTCTCTACATACTCATTTTATGTGTTAAAGTATTTTTAACTGACATAAATTTCAGGAAGTATCATGTATAACATTTACAAAAAAATAGAAATAAAATTAATCAAATTTACAATAAAATTGTTGAGTTGGGTTTTTAAATGATTTAATAGTGTATATAATATGAAAGTATTTGATAATCTTGCTTACCTGGTATTTATAGGAATAGGCCATAATAAAACTTCTCTGCCAAAGACTTCCTGTATATTTTTAAAACAACCTAGGTTGAATCCATTTTTATCATAACACTCTGTAAACTTAGGAGGACGAAAGGACTCTAATATAAAAATAGGTAATTTAATACATTATTTACCAAAAAGAAAACATTAATATACAAACCTAATGTAGTCCGATTTTTAGTAACAAGGTAAATATGATAAGCAAGTAATGAAAACAAACTGATTGAAAACATAGAAGCAATAAAAAATAAAAATATTATATGAATTTTATATGCTGCACCTTGCAACCTCTGTAAAGATAGAATTTTTAAAATATAAAATAAGATAATAACGTAGTTTAAAAAATAATCTTAATCTCACCATATCAGAAGTAGCATCCCAGTATCTTAAAACATATTGTATTGTTGTAGAAGCAACATAGATACACATCAGAAGACCATATGCCAAGAAAAGTATGAAATATTTATAATTTGAATATGACACACAGTTACTAACCCATGGACAATGATGATCCATTTTAAGTACACACTTGCGACATACACTACAATGGTGAGCACGATCAGGTTTCACTATTCTACATTTATCACAGTATCTTATATCTGAAAAAAAAACCTCTAATATTTTATATGATAAAAATTCATTAAATATTTAAAAATTAAATATAATGAAAATACCATCAGAATTAGTAAATGTCATGATTGGTAAATCCTTTGCAACTTCCCGCAAAACCATACTTTGTCGTGCCAAATCGATAGGTTGTTTGATAAATTCTTCAAACATTTCATCAGAAAGTTTAAACTGAAAAAAAAATTGTATTAATTACTTCATAGAGGATTTAAGAAGTTATAAGAAGTCTAAATTGTATTATAAAATGTATGTTTATTGATAATGATGACTAAAATGGATTAACCAATTTGGGATAATTTAATTATAGCATTCTATAAAAAGTTACATTCAATAAAATATTTATAATAGTTAGCTTCAAATGTTTTTAAAATTAAATAATTAAAAGTTCTTAACATATTAAGTATTTAAAAATAAGTGGCTTAATGTTTCTGTTTTTGGAAAATAAAAAGGAATTTTTTTTTATTTGTACATAATAATGATGTTTTCACCTAAGGTATTATTTTCTATAAAATATAACATAGATGATATTATTAGAAAATAGAAATGTTATTTTTGTATTTCTAAAATTTAATTCTTTTTTTAAGAATATGTTAATTTTTATAATTCACGTTTCTACTGACATACAATTTAATTAGAATCTTCCTAAAATTTTTTGATAATAATGTAAGTTTATCTCTTTATCTATTAACCTTTTTGTACAATTGAACTTATTAATAGTAAGTAAAAAAAAATTTGTTTAAAAAAAGTAAAACATTTAAATAAATTCTGATAGAAAAATTTGAAAGATAATAAAGTTTTTACTAACAAGAGCTGAGAAGAAAATTCCTAGAGATAATTTTTTTGGAAGAATGGAATGAATGTTACCAAATATTAATGATAAATTTACTGGCTAAAAATTCATTCATTGATGAGTAATAAAAAAAATATGTTTTCTTTTAAGTTTAATTGGAGAATTATTTTTAAGAAATCTTATAGATGTTAAACTGCCAGTGAGTAAGAAATATTACACTAGGGTAATAGAACAATATACTGATACAAGTATGTAAGTTTTCTTAATAAATAATTATACCTACTACTCGAATTGTAATAATTACTTGTGAAATTTTAATGATTTAGTTATAAGAAATTTTACCTCTATATGGTTTTATGTGGCATGTGATTAAACATTATTTATAGGATAATAAAAATAATACTTTTTGTGGTGCTCCGCTTGGCGATGTAAAAATTGTTTTGAAGTAGGACCATAAAAATAATAATAAAATAGTATGGTATATTAGAAGGAAGATTACTCTTATATCCACTGGTTTGACTTCATCTAAAAAAATAAAATATAACAATAGTGAAACAGTCTTTGCTAATAAAAATTACCAAAATAAATAGTTGATTTCATAAATTTAAAATTGGTATTATCAATGACTAAGTTTTCTTTTTTTGTATAGCTTAAAATAAACATATTTAACTCAAAATAATAAAATAATTAAATTGAAATATCAAAATGTGTAAAACTATATTTATACATTAAAAACATTTATTTTATACAAATTATCTTACTTAAACATAAATGATACACATATGCATAATATGACCATGCAAGTACACATAAAATGAATATCACAGGAACACTTTTAACTGTTTTAACGCAATAAGAGCAGCAAATTTTTTTTGATTTAGGAACATCCATTGTTAATTATATACTATTATGTATAATAGTAATAAAACCTTTTATGAATTTTTCATTTCAAAAGTGAATATCAAACATCCATACATTTATATTTATCTAAACTAAAAAAAAGTAGAATCTAAATCTTACTACTGAACCATTTGTAATTCAATAAATAACACAATCAATCAATAAATAAACACTTATAACTTCTAATACGAAATTTTGATTCTACATAATATGATACCAATAGTTTTAAGTACGATATAGTCACACAATCCTATTTAGATATACTATCACTATAAGAATTATTTTCCAGTGTTGCCATCAAAACAATTTTGGATATTCAACACAAGCTAAACATAATTTTATTTCGATTTTATAAATTTCCCCCTTAAATATTTAAAATCTTATTTATACAAAATTTTTTTTTATGAAACATTATTTTGACACTGAATGATTTAATAATATTTTGTCAAGATATATGTTGTACTTAATTTAGTTAACATAAGAGATTAACTAATTAGATAATTTTCATATACAATTTTTCTCCTTTTCGGATGAATTAAAAAAAAAATGTCCAAATTTCATGCTTTGAAAAAGATCTTGTATTGTAAAAAAAACAGAATCCACTAAGAACAAAACAAAGAGTAACATGTATAATACATAAATAAGGTTAAGTTATCAACAATTATTTTTTAACCAACAATAAAATTTACCTATTTTCATAAAGATTCATGGAAAATGTTATTTTTTATAAGATACTTATGACTTTTTTAATGCAACTCATTACTGTTACATATAGATTTTAGATATAAGTCAAAGACTTTATAATATTAAATAACTCCAAATTAAAATTGATGAATTTATTAAGTTATTAATTAAAAAGTAAGAAAAACTAGTTTAAAGTATGATAGAAGAGCAAAAGAAGAGAAGATTGGATAGAGTATAAACGTTTGTTCAAAGAAGCCAATTGTGCAATAAGTAAGGCAAAATTTAAGAGGTATAATGAGTTGTATGATATGCTAGGAACAAAGGACGATGAAAAAGAGGTCTATAGACTCGTAAAAGTAAGATAAAAAAAGTCTAAAGATTATTACTATGTAAGGTGTATAAAAAGTGATAAGAGGGTGCTATCGAGTGATGATAGTGTATGAAAAAGGTGGTAAGAGTATTTTAAAAGAGACATTAGAGGATATCTCGTGAAACGAAGGACTGGTAGATTTAATTAGTGAGAAAGAGGTATGGGAGGTTATGGCATCAATGAAAAAAAAAATAAAACAGTAGGACCAGATAAAGAGACAGTAGAAGTATGAAAAATATTTAAATAATTAAATATTAAAAGATAAAATTATACTTTGTGGTATAATATCATGGTATACAAAATTTCCTCTAAATTGTGATCAGAAACCGTTCTCTAGAAAAGACATGAGACAATCTCAATTGTGAGATTTCCACTACTCTCATTATCTGGGGGTTTATAAAAGCCGTGAGGCTTTATTGATAAATGAGTCAAGTGTTCCGGTATGGTCTAGTAGTCTAATATTTACTAGTAACAGTGTCATTATAATTTTTATACAAATATAAATTCTTATTTAAATAATATTTATAATTATTTACGGCTTCAACCAGAAGTATTAGCGTTGTTCTAATACATACACCACTCATTTTTCAGTAGCCTATAAAAACATTCACTATTAGACATCAATAACAAAATATACATTCATATTCTACAATACAATTTAATTAACTTTTTATCCCTTTTTATATTTAAGCAATCATATCAAAAAAAAAAAAATAATAATAAAAAATAGACACATCATCGCATCGAAGCTAATAGCTTAACCAGCTTTTTCCATACAAACAATTAAAATCATTAATTTCTAATATTCTTAAAGTATTCATTGTCGAATTAGATTTGATATGATAAAAGTATTCAACTACAAAAGTAAATAATTAAACTTTGTAATTTATTAATTTTTTAACACTATTTGTGTGTGCTAGTACCAGTCTATAATATTCCAAATTTTTTTGTAACATGTTGCTATATAAATTATAAATTTAAAAAAAAAATGATTTTTAGTTTCACCTGAATTTAACGATGGATTTTTACAATTATAATCATATTTTATAATACGCTCAATTGAGTAAATCTTTTTAACAACTTTGTTTTGATTGGTTCATTTAGTTAAAGTAAATCATTAAAATTAATTAAGTTTTGAATATTACCATTGTAAAATCTTTTTAAACGCCAAAAGTTAATTATAAATGATTACTATGATTTTTATTTAAGTAATCTATTACGATAAAAATGTAGAAAAATCTAACTTTTCTGATAAATGTACTGTAAATAGTAATTATAAAATTTCCTGATTGCATATTAATCTTAACAATTTCATTTTTTTTATTAAAACTTTCACTTTAAAGGACAATAAAAAGTAGGTTCAAAATGATTACTTTTAACATATTAAAAATCAAAATCAATAATAATTTGAAAACAATTAATTTTAAAAATTGTATAATATATAATTAAAAGAATTACTAATCTGGGTATAATTAAGGAAATAGATATTGATGTTGCTTTTGTAATTATCCATCAATTTTTTAAAATTAAACAATATCTACAGATTTGCATCGAAGCGTTTCTTATGATAGTGATTTTAATCACTGTCAGATTAAATCTATACTGGACCTAACTATGCAACGTCTCCACTATGTCGCAACCCCACTGTGCTGGGTTTTTTTAAATATGTTAATACTCGTTTTTAACTAATTATTAATAATATCAAAAATTAGTGGCGGTTGAAAAAATCTAATTGTAGGTTTGAAATCAGCACAAAATATAGGTATAAAAAAGTATGTTTTCGACTACTGAAAATTTCTTGTAGACCATTTATTCTTAAATAATATCAAATGAAAAGTTTTGTATCAAGTCCTTCATTTTTTATATGTTTTTCCATAAAAGTAACAACTAATTTATAATTTTTTTATTATATGTATTGAAATAGTTATATCTGAATCAGTAATTATCCTAAAATTGTTAACGATCCATCGAATTTTTTTCTAATAGTAAAAATAGCCATATTTTGAAATTTTGATATTTTGGAAAAATAAAAAAAATTGTATTATTATTATTTTTACTATTATTTTTTTATTTGTGATAAATAATAAAAATATATTCTTTTAACATGTCAAAAATTATTTAAAAAAAATAAATAAATAATATTTATTTGATCAAAAGTTATTAAATTGTCAAAACAGGATTAAGACACTCTTTTATATACAATTAAGAGTATTAATTTTAACAGTAAATTTAATTGTGATTTATCCCTCATAAGAACGATATTTTTAATTAAAAATTGATCATCAAATATTATATTTCAATATCTAATAACTCAGTTGGAACTATTTCACTGGATTTAAACATGTCAAAATTTGTCAGGCCGACCATGTTTAGACTCTTTTTCCAAAGTTTCTTTGCTAGAATAATATCTTTTGCTACAGAAGATGGTTCTTTAACTTGACATTCACTATATAAAATATAAAAATTAATTTCGCTTTTCAATTAAATCAAAATGCCCAAATACCTGTAGTAAAGTCCTGTTTCTGTACCTGCTTTTTCATCCACAGCACAATGAATTGCAGTCTGCGCTCCTTGATAAGGAGTTTTTATTAAGAAATATGTAATATAATACAGAAAATATCCAAAAATTCCAAAAAAAAAGTAATATTGGTAAATAATGTTTTCAGAAGGCTTTTGCATTTCCGTTTGTACTATTCCTGGATTTACGCAATACACATTAACTCCTGTACCTAATACATGTTATTATAAAGTTAAAAATTCATAACTTCTATAAGAAATAATTTATCAAAATTTACTATCGATTAGTCATTTTTTTAAAGTTATTAAGTTACATACTTTAAGGGATGGATATAAATAATATTTCAAATATAATTAAATTAAAAATTATTACTTGAAAAAGTAAGTGAAAATAGGTTTAATGATTATCACTATGTAAGTTTTCATAAAAGGGTACTGTCGAGTGATGATGATTTTTTTTAAAAAATTATTGAATATGGAATATCCAAAAGAAATATTAGAGGATATTTCGTGGAACAAGGGACTGGTAGATAGTTTGGACATGTTATGAAAAGATAGGAATCAGAAGCTATAAGAACAGTTATGAAAATAAATGATGAGGGAAGAAAAAGAGATGGAGGGATGTAATTGAATGCAATATGAGGGCGGATGATGTCAGCGTAGATAATTTTGGAGATCGTGTCAAGTTCGGGATAAGGTTGCCGAGCCCAAGTAGTTGGGATTAAGGCGAGGAAAAAGAAGAAGAATTACATTAAAAATTATATGTAACTTTAAAAAAAAAACCCAGCACAGGGGGGTCGCAGCACAGTGGTGACGTGGCATAAATGGATAAAGTATAATGATATCTGACAGTGATTAAAATCACTATCAAAATAAAACGCTTCGATGCAAATCTTTAGATAGTGTTTAATTATAAAAAATTGGTGGATTATTCCAAAAGCTACTTGATCTGCTAGTTCATTATTAATATCCTAATTAAGATAAAGTATGTCGAATGAAAAAGCGATTATTAAAAAATATTATTTCTCACAAAAAAATAATGTTAATCCATACACTTTTCAATATGTCATAGAATTATAAAGTTAAAAATGTAAAAAATAAAATCGAGAATTTTCACACAATAATAGCATTCGGTAGCCATTTTCACCGTGAAGATAAAATAAAGTCCGAAATTTTTTTTTTTGCATAATAAAGTAAATTACATTAGCTTTAATTTAAGATGTATATAAAAGTGTTAGACCTTCCGGAACATTTTCAAAAATCAAGTTGAAAAAAATAATTTTTTATGAAAAAGTTGTCATTTTAAATCCCTCCCTATTGGCAGGTTAAGTGTCAAATTTACAAAAAATTATACCAAATGATAGGTAAAGACATCAAGCATCTATATAAAAAAAAATTATATTGATATGTTCATTTTTGAAAAAGTTACGGCAGTTTTTAGTAAAAAAAATTGAAAAAATTTCGAAAATTAGCGATTTTTAAATTTGTAATTTTTTTGGAGGTTTCCCCCATTTACGGGGAACGAGGGGATTTTTTTCAATTTTTGAGGGTAATGTCTTCGACTAGATACGATTTGTGATCTTTTGACGTATTTTTGAAAGAAATCGGTTCGGCGAGAGCTGAGAAAAAGTGGTAACAGACAAAAAAAAAAAAAAACACATTATGGTAAAATTAATACCTTCTCAGCTTCGCATCGAAGCTAAAATGTAAATATTATCAATTTAATTTTGTTTTGTAAGTGGTTTTGGTATTAAGCTAATTAGTTTATGATAAAGGTATTACTGTTAAGAGTCCGTTACAATTTTTCAGAAACCTCGTTGAACCATAACGTGATTGATAAAGGAATGTGCAAAAGATTTTATCACGTCTTCATTTCGACATGATAAAATTCTTCGACGTATAAAAAACAAGTCGTGTGCACGGAAAAAGCAAACTGAGGCTGCAAAATGTTTAAGTGGTAATACAAAAACAATTTTTCACAATACCTGCAAGTCTAATTGCTAATTCTTTCGTAAAAAGTATATTAGCAAGTTTGCTTTGACAGTAGGCTTCTGTTGGGTAGTAATCTTTGAAATCATAGTTAATGTCATCAAAATCATAACTTTTAACTGAAAAAAATATTTCACTCTATCATTTGTTTATTATTACAATTTAAAAATAAATTTTATATTTTATAAATTAAACTAACAAAAAGTATGGCCCGTCGATGACACATTGATGATTCGAGCAGGCGATGAGTAAATTATTTTTGGCAACAAAAGACAGGTAAATAAGAAATGTCCTAAATAATTAACTGCAAATTGTGTTTCAAAACCATCTTCAGTTAAAATTTTTTGACGCATCACTATACCTGAAATAAAAAACATGTACATTGCTTTTGTTATATTTTATGTACTTGACAGCGATGAAAAAAATATTACTAAAATTAAATACAACTCAAATTCCTGAAATAAAAAGTATTTTTAAAAATAATCTGAATACTTTAAATTATGGGTCTCTGAAGTTAATAAGTAAAGCCTTTTATATTAATTATTACAAACAATTCTTTTTAATTTAAGTGGTCTACTATAAGATATTCTTAATTTTTATTATTTAATGCACACGCACCAGCATTATTGATTAGTAAGTGAATTTGATTTTCTTTTTCTAAAATTCTTTTTGCGCATCTTTTTATAGAAGAAAATGATGACAAATCAAGCTCTTCGACAACTAAAGTCCCCAAACCTTCTCCTTGTACTTCTGTTTTTATATCCAACAAAGTTTGGTCTGCTACTTTTATATCAATACATGCCATAATTACATTTGCACCTATGAGATTGAAAAGTCTTATAGTAATTTAAGGTCAAACTAAAGGAGTAAATTAGAGCTACTTATTGAACAACTTGAATAAAACTATACAATGTATTAACCAAGATGTATATTTTTATGAAAATTAGTTGTATGTCTAAAAAAAAATAGCGTTCTAATTTTGATGAGTAAAAAAAGATTTGTAGAATAAAGCATGCTATATAAAAAAAAAAAAAAAAAAATTTAATATGTAAATGATTCTCCCATTAAATCCCACAGTGCATTTCTATGCTAGTACACTAGGCAATACAAATTTAGTTTCCTACTTGATTAAATTTTTTTCCATTTCCTTCCCAATTTTGTGATTTGCATTTATAAAAAAAATTATATAATACATTAGTTGGCTATTTATGATAATGCTTCTTAGTGAGAATTAAAAAAATAATTTAATTATATACCTATACGACTTTTTAAGTATTTAAACTTTTCTTTTTGAGATTGGCAATTCTACTAAGTTAATTTTTTTCGAAAACTCGCAAAGCAGTTTATACTTAAATAAATCCCAAGTAAAAGTTCAAGTTATTATACCAGTACATTCAATTATTAATTAGAAATAATTTTTATTACTTATATGACAATATACCTTTTTTATTTTAATAAATAAATTATAAATTTTTATTAGTTTATTTACTACATAAATTAACTATAAAAACTGCTGTCCTAATATCCTATCTCATATTTCAAAGTTATTAAAAATTTGAACCCGTTTTAAATACATATTTCTATATATTACACATTTTTAAAAACTAAAATATTTTGTTGAATAAATAAATTGTATACCAATTTTGTAAAGCTCTTTTGCTGTAGCTTTACCAATTCCTCGACATGATCCAGTTACAATAGCAACTTTACCATCCAATCTACATTTACTTGTACATTTTCTACTAAACATTTTTTTTTATAATCTTCTCTTTTTAATATGAAATTTTTTATAAAAATAAATTGAAAATCATCACAAGTAAACGCATGAAGTATTATTAATAACACATTAATGTAGTGCCGATTTTAGATGACATTCAAGTGTGTGGCGAAAATAACTAACAAAAAATCCATAAAACAATTAAGATCGTGAGTACAAATCCTCTCTTTTATACTTTTTATAATATATACATTTAAAGTATAATAAACATTATTTAGTGTTAATAGTACGTGAAATATTATTTTGTAATATAATTAATATTTATAAATAAATATTTTATTATTATAATAACCGTATGTGAAGGACACTGAATACTCTTTTATTATAATATTTGAAAAATTAAAATATTTTTAATTTGTTTAACATAATATAAAAATTATTTATTATAGGAATATTCACATACATGTACAGTAAATTTTTCACGCATATATTAACACATTAAATAGAAAACAATATAGAAATTCTAAAATAATATAATAAAGAAAAAATACTAGAAAACTATGCTCACAAGTTTTTACAACAAAAAGTTCATAAAAAAGTAGAGTTGGATAGAACAATACTTCATACGCTGAAAAAAATGTCTAATTTTCACATACATAATATTTATGATATTCATACATAACTTCTAGTATATTATACTAGAAGTTTTTTACGCATTCAATGTTAGAGTATATTTTGGTAAATAGTAATAAAAATGTATAGAAATATTAGTATATTAGTAATTCGTATTTGTGTATTAAATTAACGTGTTAATAGAATTTATTTTCCTATACAACAAATGCATAAAAAACATTCAATACAAATAGTAACAACATTTTTATACACTAATAGAAACTTTCATACTAGATCCAGAGATCATATTTCACAAATAAAATAAAATAAAAGTAACTTTACTAATACAGAATAAACATAGAATTAATTATGAAATTCATGAATATTTAATCATTTTACACAACCAAAATAATTAACACGTGTAATTAAATTATGTATATATATTTTAGAGAAGATGAAAATTTATATTGAAATAAAAAATAATAGCTTAAATAATATTTAAATGTATCAAACATTTTTTATCATAAGTTGATTAGCAAAAGAAAAGCAAAATATATGTTTTATATGTCAAGGTTAATGATGTATAAAAAAAAACCCAGCACAGTAGGGTCGCAGCATAGTGGGGACGTTGCATAGTTGGGTCCAGTATAGATTTAATCTGACAGTGATTAAAATCACTATCATAAGAAACGCTTCGATGCAAATCTGTAGATAGTGTTTAATTTTAAGAAATTGGTGAATAATTACAAAAGCTACATGATCTGCTAGTTCCTTATTAATACCCTGATTAAGATAAAGTATGTCGAATGAAAAAGGGATTATTAAAAAATATTATTTCTCATAAAAAAATTGTGTTGATTCGTACACTTTTCAATGAGTTATAGCATTATAAAGTTAAAAATGTAACCAACCCAACCCAACATCAACTCCTATTTCCTTAATTATATCCAGATTAGTAATTATTTTAATTATATATTATATAATTTTTATAATTAATTATTTTCAAATTATTATCGATTTTTAATATGTTAAAAGTAATCATTTTGAACCTACTTTTTGTCCTTTAAAGTGAAAGTTTTAATTAAAAAAATAAATTTATTACCATAACTTTTAACTCAACTTGCAAGTTTGAAATAAATATTATTAAATAGAAAAAAATGAAATTGGTAGATTATTTCAAAAACAACAATAACACTTATTCCCTTAATTTTACCCCGATTTATAATTATAATATATGAGTACATAATAATTACAATAATTAAATTGAGTATGAAAGTGGTATTCAATAATATAATATTGTAATTTTTACGGAGATATTATAAAAATAAAAAGGAGTTGTATATTCATATACTTTTAATGCGTATACAAATTTAAAGGAATTTATGCAATACTTTTTAATAAAAAAATTTTGTTACTTATGAATAAATACACTAAACAAAAGGAACTTTCATCAGAAAAAAAATATACTTTTCTAAATAAACATTTCGCGATGTTTTCAAATATGCAATTAAACTTTTTCTATTACTTCTAAGTTTTAATATTATTACTTATTATTAAAAAATAAGTATTTACAATAAAAAAAAAATAATTAAGAACAAAAAAAATTGTATTAAATTAATACTGATTTTGATTTTTAATATGTTAAAGGTAATCAATTTGAACCTACNTTTAATATGTTAAAGGTAATCATTTTGAACCTATTTTTTATTGTCTTTTAAAGTGAAAGTTTTAATGAAAAATACCTTCTCAGCTTCGCATCGAAGCTAAAAAATGAATTTGTTACCATAACTTATAGTTCAACTTGCAAGTTTGAAATAGACATTATTAAATTGAAAAAAATGAAATTTTTAAGGTTAATATGCAATCAGAAAATTTTATAATTACTATTTATCAGAAAAATTCGATTTTTTTGCATTTTTATCGTAATAGATAACTGAAATAGAAAGAATAGTAATCATTTCCTAATAACTTTTGGTGTTTAAAAAGATTCTGAAATAGAAATATTCAGAACTTAATTAATTTTAATAATTTACTTTAATTAAATGAACCAATCAAAACAAAGTAGTTAAAAATATTTACTCAATTGAGCGTATTATAAAATATAATTATAATTGTAAAAATCCATCGTTAAATTCAGGTGAAACTAAAAATCATTTTTTTTTTAAATTTATGATTTATATAGCAACATATTACAAAAAAATTAATAAATTATAAAGTAAAATTATTTACTTTTGTAGTTGAATACTTTTATCAAATCTAATTCGACAATAAATACTTTAAGAATATTAAAAATTAATGATTTTAATTGTTTGTATGGAAAAAGCTGGTTAAGCTACTTTTCATTTGAATAAGGAATATTTTTTTGATTTTTAAGAGTAATAACTTTAAAGTTAAACTAATCATTAACTTAAATATCATAAACTTAAATGAATCATTTGACGTATCGTTGAAAAAAGTAGGTCTAGTGAGGGTTGGCAAAATAAATCGTAGCCACAAAAAGAACCACATAGTAAAATTAACGTGAATAAAAAATTTCTTCACACTAGGGGAGACTATAGTGATAGGATCCTTTATATTTATTGAAGTTATTGAATCTAAATGAGATAAATATCAAATAATTTGAAAATTTTATTCTAACTCAAAAAAAAAGGCAAAATATTGACGGCCTCAGACGGATTTGAACCTCGCACCCTGTGCGTGATAGACACAAGTGTTATCGATTCGGCAAATGTTTGTTGCTTTCGTTATGGGAAAAAAATGGCTATTTAAGCTAACTCAAATTAAAAAATTACTATTAAATTAAATATTATTTTGAATTGTTAATATTTGAAAAAGTTATGGCAGTTTTAAGTACAAAATACATCCTTAGAGAACGTGATTTTTATCGCAAATATTACATTTTTTTTTAAATTTCGACAGCAATTTGCACATAGTAGATAAGGTTTCGGGACAAATTTTTTTTATTTATTTTATAGTACATAAAATAAGCTTTAATTTGATATATGTTTAAAGGACGCAGTATTTCCGGAACACTTTCAAAAGTTAAGTTGAAAAAGTTCTATTTTTTATACAATGTTTCAAGTTTTGAACGCCCCCTTTATATGGGGAAATTGTCCAATTTTAATAAAAAGTATGTCAAATGAAAGATGTACTTGTAATGTATTTAGAAAAAAAAAATTTGTGCTGATATATACATTTTTCAAAAAGTTATAGCATTTTTAAGTTGAAAATTTAAAATTTAAAATCGAAAATCGAAAATTTTAACACAAAAATAGTGTTTTTTTAACTACGGCAGCCGTTTAAATGTAGAAGAAAAAGTGTCGGGACAAATTTTTTTTTAGCTTCGATGCGAAGCTGAGAAGGTATTAATTTTACCATGATGTGTTTATTTTTTTAGCTTCGATGCGAAGCTGAGAAGGTATTAATTTTACCATGATGTGTTTATTTTTTT
>NW_026099574.1:15675278-15692809 GCF_025091365.1 Daktulosphaira vitifoliae | reverse complement strand
GAATCAACACAATTTTTTTATGAGAAATAATATTTTTTAATAATCCCTTTTTCATTCGACATACTTTATCTTAATCAGGGTATTAATAAGAAACTAGCAGATAATGTAGCTTTTGTAATTATCCACCAATTTCTTAGAATTAAACACTATCTACTGATTTGCATCGAAGCGTTTCTTATGATAGTGATTTTAATCACTGTCAGATTAAATCTATACTGGACCCAACTATGCAACGTCCCCACTATGCCGCGTCTCCACTGTGCTGGGTTTTTTTAATTTTATAGTACATAAAATAAGCTTTAATTTGATATATGTTTAAAGGACGCAGTATTTCCGGAACATTTTCAAAAGTTCAGTTGAAAAAGTTCTATTTTTTATACAATGTTTCAAAGTTTGAACCCCCCCTATATAAGGGGAAATTGTCTAATTTTAATAAAAAGTATGTCAAATGGAAGATGTACTTATAATGTATTTAGAAAAAAAAAAATTGTGCTGATACATGCATTTTTCGAAAAGTTATAGCATTTTTAAGTTGAAAATTAAAAATTGAAAATCGAAAATTTTAACACAAAAATAGTGTTTTTTTAACTACGGCAACTGTTTACATGCAGAAGATAAAGTGTCGGGACAAATTTTTTTTTTTCATTTTATAGTACATAAAATAAGCTTTAATTTGATATATGTTTAAAGGACGCAGTATTTCCGGAACATTTTCAAAAATTAAGTTGAAAAAGTTAGTTTTTGTAAAAAAGTTGCTATTTTAAATCCCCCCTGTGAGCAGAATAAGTGTTAGATTTTCAAAAAAAAATGATATCAAATGAAAGAAAATTACCTAAGGTTTCAATATAAAGAAATATTATTTTGATTAGTTAATATTTGAAAAAGTTATGGCAGTTTTAAGTACAAAAAACATCGTTATAAAAGGTGATTTTTATCGCAAATATTACATTTTTTTTATAATTTCGACAGCCATTTGCACATAGAAGATAAGGTGTCGGGACAAATTTTTTTTTTTCATTTTATAGTACATAAAAAAAGCTTTAATTTGATATATGTTTAAAGGACGCAGTATTTCCGGAACATTTTCAAAAATTAAGTTGAAAAAGTTAGTTTTTGTAAAAAAGTTGCTATTTTAAATCCCCCCCAATGAGCAGGTTAAGTGTTAGATTTTCAAAAAAATTATATCAAATGAAAGGAAAATATCTAAAATTAATACCTTCTCAGCTTCGCATCGAAGTTAAAATACAGTTCAAATTGTATTATTAGATATTGTATTTTATGTAACGTATCCATATGCTATATGACTCGTAAGATGAATTTAAAAATTGGAAAAGCGTAGAAAATATTTTTACTATATATTAGTTGCAATTATATTTTGATTGCCTTTATTTTTATTCCAAGTCCCTTTAAATTGAACTGTGATCTTTTGACGTATCGTTGAAAAAATCAGTTCTGTGAGTGCTGAGAAAAAGTGGTAACAGACACACAAAAAAAAAAAGAAAAATACATCATAGTAAAATTAAGGGGGTATTCTAATCTAGAGGCATGATTTTCAGGTAATTTTTGAAGTGTCATAAAAAAAATTTAATTTTATATATGTTCAAAGGACGCAGTATTTCCGGAACACTTTCAAAAGTTAAGTTGAAAAAGTTCTATTTTTTATACAATGTTTCAAAGTTTGAACCCCCCCTATATAAGGGGAAATTGTCTAATTTTAATAAAAAGTATGTCAAATGGAAGATGTACTTATAATGTATTTAGAAAAAAAAAAATTGTGCTGATACATGCATTTTTCGAAAAGTTATAGCATTTTTAAGTTGAAAATTAAAAATCGAAAATCGAAAATTTTAACACAAAAATAGTGTTTTTTTAACTACGGCAGCCGTTTAAATGTAGAAAAAAAAGTGTCGGGACAAATTTTTTTTTTTCATTTTGTAGTACATAAAATAAGCTTTAATTTGATATATGTTTAAAGGACGCAGTCTTTCCGGAACATTTTCAAAAATTAAGTTGAAAAAATTAATTTTTGTAAAAAAGTTGCCATTTTAAATCCCCCCCAATGAGCAGGTTAAGTGATAGATTTTCAAAAAAATGATATCAAATGAAAGGTAAATATCTAAGGTTTTAGTATAAAAAAAAATTATGTTGATTTGTTGATTTTTCAAAAAGTTATGGAAGTTTTAAGAAAGAAAAGTGAAAAAATTTCGAAAATTAGCGAATTTAAATTTGTAATTTTTTTGGATATTTCCCCCATTTCGGGGAACGAGGGAATTTTTTTCAATTTTCAAGGGTAATGTATTCAACTAGATACGATTTGTGATCTTTTGACGTATTTTTAAAAGAAATCGGTCCAGTGAGGGCTGAGAAAAAGTGGCAACAGACATAAAAAAAAAAAAAAAAACACATCATGGTAAAATTAATACTTTCTCAGCTTCGCATCGAAGCTAAAAAGAGATTATTAATCTAGAATAATATTGTAATGTCTGGAACTACGGAAAAGTTGGAAAAAAAAATTTTCACGAAATGGCGACTGTCAGAAAAAAAAAACAATTTTTTACCACTTTTTTGACTGTTTCGAATATTTAAAAAATAGTAAAAATTGAAATTTGGTGACGGAGATAGTTCCAGACATAGGCAAGTCTATAAAGAAGACTCTTTAAAAATTTCAGGTAAATCGGTCTAGTAGAACGTCGGTATCGTTTTGAAAAAGACAGTTTCGAGAAAAACGCGTTTAAAGTTTCGCGTAAAGTTTTTCGTAGTCTAAGTTATGAAATGATATTTTAGACATACACTTATTTAATCTACCAAAATGACATATTCTTGAATAATCAAACTTTGAAAATATATAAAAAAAAAAATCGATTTTTTTAAATTTCTAGACTAGAATACCCCCTTAATACCTTTTCAGCTACGCATCGAAGTTAATAGTCTCTTGCATACCATTACAATTAAAGTATTATAACAATTAGCTTGATTTTTCCAATAGGAGAGAAGTAATGATTTATATAGACTTTTAAGAAGATGTCATTATCAGATAGTTTAATATATTAAAATTTAATCTTATATAATGATTCACTAATGAAAGAATGCAGACTGCTAGTATCAATTTACATTAACATTTTTAACTGTAAATGGCTTATTATTAACATTTTCAACAATTATTAACGATTTTATTTTGTCTTCCGCAAACTTTACATTTATTTTTCTTCTATCAGGAGTTGACAGGCATCCTTATTTGACATCAAGTTGAATGATTTTGTGCATTTTGGTTCCTTAATATAGTTGACATCATTTACCTCATTGTTTTCTTTATTTAAGTTTTTTATGGAAATCCCTCTAGCCATCGCTACATCAATTACTTTAGGAAATGTTGTATTTTTATGTGTGGCATCTTTCTCAAAAAGATGTTCTTTTAGGTATTTGTCCAGTCCCAAAATAAAAACATCTCTCATGACAATGTTGAGTCTATGCTAAATCTACAAGAGAGAACTATGGCTCGAACACATTCCGCCCAATCGTTTACCGATTCCATTTGGTTCTTTGTGGTTTTATAAAATTATACTTTAGACTTGCAAAAATAAGAGAAAAATGATCTAAAGATTAACACTATGTAAGGCGTATAAAAAGTGTTGATAAAAGAGTAGTAACATGTAATGAGGGTGTCAAAAAAAGGCGGAAAGAATATTTTGAAAAATCGCTGAATGAGGACTGGTAGATTTAATTAGTGAGAAGAAGGTATGAAAGGCTGTGGCGTCAATGAATAAGAATAAAGCAATAGGACCAGATAATGTGCCAATAGAAGTATAGAAAATATTAAGCGGTGTTGACATAAGGTAGTTGAAGGATCTTTTAAATAAAATCTTATTAGAAGGGAAAATACCATATGAATGAAGGAATAATATTGAGATAATGGTGATCCAGTGTGTGGATCACAGAACAGAATAAGGAATGATACATCGGTATATAAAATTAACAATTTTTGAATAAGTACTTATTAAGTTATAACCAGTTTAAAATATTTAGTGGATATGTATCATGTATGTATTGAAATAGTTATATCTGAATCAGTAATTATCCTAAAATTGTTAATGATCCATCGAATTTTTTCTAATAGTAAAAATAGCCATATTTTGAAATTTTGAAAAAATAAAAAAAAATTTTATTATTATTTTTTTATTTGTGATAAATAATAAAAATATATTCTATTAACATGTCAAAAATTAATTAAAAAAAAAAATAAATAATATTTATTTGATCAAAAGTTATTAAATTTGTCAAAACAGGATTAAGACACTCTTTTATATACAATTAAGAGTATTAATTTTAACAGTAAATTTAATTGTGATTTATCCCTCATAAAAACGATATTTTGAATGAAAAAATGATCATCAAATATTATATTTCAATATCTAATAACTCAGTTGGAACTGTTTCACTGGATTTAAACATGTCAAAATTTGTCAGCCCAGCCATTTTAAGACTCTTTTTCCAAAGTTTCTTTGCTAGAATAATATCTTTTGCTAGAGAAGAAGGTTCTTTAACTTGACATTCACTATACAAAATATAAATATTAATTTTGCTTTTAAATAAAATCAAAATGCACAAATACCTGTAGTAAAGTCCTGATTCTGTGCCAGCTTTTTCATCTATAGCACAATGAATTGTAGTCTGCGCTCCTTGATGAGGAGTTTTCAAAAATAAATATATAATAAAAGATATTGAAACTAAAAATATCCAAAGATAAAAGTTGTTCTGATAAAAAATGTTATTAAATGACATAAATAATTCGGTTCTAATCATTCCTGGATTTACGCAATACACATTAACTCCTGTACCTAATGCATAAAGTTAAAACTTTTATAAGAAATAATTTATCGAAATTTACTATGGATTTTCTTAATTAGATCATTCTTCAATATATAGAATCGAACAAGTATAATTTACAACTAATATAACTTATGATCTACACAACATTTTATACTTTTTAACTTCGGAGAAGGTATTAATTTTACTATAATGTGTTTTTTTTTTTTTTTTTTTTTTTTTTTTTTTTTTTTTTTNAGCTTCGATGCGAAGCGGAGAAGGTATTAATTTTACTATGATGTGTTTTTTTTTTTTATGTCTGTTGCCACTTTTTTTCAGCTCTCACTGGACCAATTTCTTTCAAAAATACGTCAAAAGATCACAAATCGTATCTAGTTGAAGACATTACCCTTAAAAATTGAAAAAAATTCCCTCGTTCCCCGCAAATTGGGGAAATATCCAAAAAAATTACACATTTAAAAATCGCTAATTTTCGAAATTTGTTCACTTTTTTTTCTTAAAACTTCCATAATATTTTGAAAAATCAACGAATCAACATAATTTTTTTTTATACTAAAACGTTAGATATCTACCTTTCATTTGAAATCATTTTTTTGAAAATCTATCACGTAACCTGCTCATTAGGGGGGATTTAAAATACCAACTTTTTTACCAAAATTAACTTTTTCAACTTAATTTTTGAAATACTGCGTCCTTTAAACAAATATCAAATTAAAGCTTATTTTATGTAATATAAAATGAAAAAAAAAAATTTGTCCCGACGACCTATCTTCTATATGCAAATGGCTACCATATTAAAAATATGCTATTTTAACAAATTTTTTTTTTTAATTAAACACTTTCTACAGATTTGCATCGAAGCGTTTTTTATGATAGTGATTTTAATCACTGTCAGATATCATCTATACTGGACCCAACTATGCCACGACCCCACTGTGCCACCACCCCACTGTGCCGCCACTCCACTGTGCTGGGTTTTTTTTTTAATCAATTTTTACAATATAGAACTATATTTAAAATATGTTTTATGTTATTTTTTGCAATTATAAAAAATATATTAAAAATTAATTTTTTTATTCGAATATTTTTTAATATTTGAAGATAGCCATTTTAGAGATAAGTTTTAAAGAAAAATTTTGATACCAATGTGATGAACTAGGTGTTCTAAGTCCAAGTTCGAACACGCGGATAAGTGTTGTCAGAAAGAGTCAAAATAATAACAATTATAATGTAACATTTACTGATTGAACACTGACCACCGAGTCAGTGATCAGGTCCCTTTTTATTAGGAATAATTAACAATATTACACTTTCTAAATGCTATATTTTCTAATAATTATAATGTTTCTTACTTTCTAGTTATTAATAATATAAATTCCTTAAAACTAATATTTACATAATAATTATGAGTTCATGACACCAAAAATTCTTATTTTAATTCAGTTGATAGGTTTATACAGCATTTTGAAGTTTGTTAAATTTTGATTTTTTTTACAGTTTTCCTATGGAATTAAATGTTAGTTTATATTATGTTAAGTACGGAAGTAAACAATTATTAAGTTGTTATTTACTAGTAAAAGTACGTGATTTCTTTTCAATGAAAATTATTAACATTTGAATAAACATTTGTAATTGCCATAAAGAAACAAGTAGTAGCATAATTAAGATTATTAAAAAAATTATAGAAATATTATCTAAAACATTTTGAGTTTTTAATTAAATAAGTTCATATATCATAAATTTAAACGTGAATGATAATCAATAAGTGCATTTATTATCAAATCTCCTAACAAGGAATATTCTATAATAATGTGATTACAATGATAGAATCACGCAAATTAATAATAGTTTATACTTTTAACTTGGTTAATCATAGAACACTTATAGTTGACATACAATAATGTTTCTAACTTTTGTAATAAAGATTAGAGATTTTTGTATAAAGCGCTTTAAACGTTATTATTATACATGGAAAAGAAATCGCGTATTGCTACCAGTAAATAATGTAATAAGTGTTTACTTCCGTACTTAACATAATATGGACTAACATTTGATGTTATAGGAAAATTGTAGAACAAATCAAAATTTAACAAACTTCAAAATACTATATAAACCTACCTACTGAATTAAAATAAGAGTTTTTGGTATCAACATTTTTCTTTAAAACTTATCTATAAAATGGCTATCTTCAAATATTAAAAAATATTTTAATAAAAAAATTAATTTTTAAAATATTTTTTATAATTGCAAAAATAACATAAAACATATTTTAAATATAGTTCTATATTGTTAAAATTGATTAAGTATAAAATGTTATGTAGATCATAAGTTATATTTAACTAACTCATATAACATAAGTTATATGAGTTGTCATTTAGATCTGTTCCACTCTGTATATGTTAATATTAGAATATTAAGCTTACATATTTTAAGAGATTGAACTAAATCAATTATGTTAACTAAAATTTTTATTTTGTTAAAGATTCTAGTATCAGGTTCAATGGTTCATGATAAAAGAATAATTCATATGAGTTTATTAAAATTTTTCATAAATCTAAGTGGAACATTTAGAGATTGATAAAATAATACACAAAATAATGTACCCGTCTTCATTTCAAATTACAGTCATGTACACGTAACTTGCACAACGAGGCTAGAAAATATTTAAGTGATATACTTAAATAAAAAATGCATAAAATCTAAAAAAAAATTAAAATTTTCATCAACCCATGTTGCAAAAACTTTGTGTCTTTTATATAAGATACTACTATAGTAAGTTTCAATAATTCAAAATCGTATAAATAATATTTTTCGAATACTATTGGGACATTAAAAGTTTCCAAGCTTGGCTGAAATTGAAGTATGTGCACACCCTTGGTTAATCTCTAAAAATACAAAAGTATGATATTCGCAATACCCGCAAGTCTGGTTGCTAATTCTTTCGTAAAAAGTATATTAGAAAATTTGCTCAGATCATAGGCTTCTTTTGGATCGTAATCTCTTAGATCATAGTTAATGTCATAAAAATCATAATTTTTACCTGAAAAAAAATCTTGCTTTAACATTGGTTTGTTATTTGAATTTAAAATTAAAAATATGTGTATTAATAATTAAACTAACAAAAATTATGACTCATTGATGTCACGTTGATGATTCGAGCAGGCGAAGAGTAAACTATTTTTGGCAACAAAAGACAGGTAAATAAAAAATGTCCTAAATAATTTACTGCAAATTGTGTTTCAAAACCATCTTCAGTTAAAATTTTTTTAGGTGTCACTGTCGCTGAAATAAAAAACATATTATATTACTTTAATCAATAGGTCGGAAGCGACAAAATTGTTAAAATGAGTTTATATTGGAAAATTAATTTATTTTGAACTAATGTTAAAAAAGTTGACTATTTTACTTATTATTTTTCTTTTTATTAAAAAATATTTTAATTTGCTGTACAATAAAAAAAGTGTTTAATTCATAATATAGCTCAACAAACGCTATATTTTTTATTTAAGTGGTTTGTTTTAAGTTGTTTATAAGGGTGGTCCTTATTTTTAGAGTTATGATTTTTATTCAAAACATTGTAGATGAGACACCCAAATTTATTCTAGTACATCAAAAAGTAAAATGTTATATTTTAATCACGATTAATCATTCTTCTTCTTCTTTTCCTCGCTGTAATCCCAACTTCTTGGGTCGGCCACCCTTATCCTAAACTTCCACTTGACCCGATCACCTACATCATCTACGCTCACATCAGCCATCCTCATATCGCAATCAATTACATCCCTCCATCTCTTTTTTGGTCTTCCTCTACCTCTTCTTCCTTCAACATTCATTTATATAACTGTTGTTTTCATGATTGATCAACCTATGTTTATCAATCTATGCTACATAGTTAACAACTATGTTAACTAAAGGGTTAACCACTGAATCACGCGCAGAAAAATTGTTAGGGGATTCTAAAATTATTAACAGTAGTTTTAGCCTTTGAGCATACTATGGCTATATGCTTGGCTATGTACATACTCTTTGGACTAGACAGGCGTGATTCCCTCTCAAAATTATAAAAACATATCATAACACGACAATCTAATTTTTTACTGATAATGGTACTTTAGAAATATTATGAACAAGTAAAAAAGGTCATCATTAAAAAATATGTATTATAAATTTTTATTTGAATTTAAAAAAATTGTCCAACAGAAAAAAATTGTATATACGTACCTACTACACACTAAATATGGCTTAATATCAATCAATAAACCTATATTATTTGTTACATAACATTATGTATTACATAACACCTCCCTTACTAGATCATTAATAAACTTATTATTAATTATTTAGAATAAGTATAAAAATAAACAGACATTACATTTGTGACAAGCAGCCCCTTAATATTAAAAGGGAATTGCCTGTTACTGTGCGGTGGTATTGTTTTTTTGTAGAAAAACAAAATAAGGAAAATAAGAGTGTGTAAGAAAATAGGTATACCTGCTTATGAATATACAAAATACGAACTATATATTTATTATTCTGCAAAATAAAACTCTTAATGTATAAAGGGAAAAGGGGGGTAACTTACATATTAGGCAAAGCGGCTACGAACAAAATAGAAAATATATAATACAAATATAACAAACAATTAAAAACTTGGCTGTATAATGTAAGATGATGATTAATGGTGGTGAGTGTGAACTGTATGTGAGCATTGAAATAATGAAGATGTGAACGATGACAATAGCCCGTGAAAAGCGAGAAGGGTCGTCTAGACGGATAGAAAAGTACAAGGCATATGCGCAAAATGATCTGGACGTCCGGTTGTTATGAGTCTGGCCAAGACGCAACAGAATGAGCAAAACAATAAAAATATGGCGAACTATAGCCGATCAATAGCACAAACACGCGGAGGCGTTTGCTGTGTATACGTGAGAAGAAAACGCACTAAGTATTAGTTGAGGAACGACCACCAAATCTTAGAGGCGCGAAACGAGTGTACTGTATACGTACAAAAAAGGCTATGACGTTCACTGAGTAAGGGACAACGACCGTACTTGGCATGAACACGTTCGAACCGATCATACACGAGTGCCATACTCTACCACAACAACATTTTACTTCCGCTATCCATGAACCGTAGAAAGACTATCTGTCTTACCCAAATAACACTTTTGGTTTTTAAAACTCTGTTAGTAACATTTGCCACTGAATCTATTTAACATTGATAAAATCTCAAACTTTAATTAAAAGATTTAGTAGCCTGTATTGTACGATTTGAGTTAGTTTTTTTGTTTGCGAGACGAAAAATTCCAAGGGGTGCAATTGCACCTCCTGGTTTTCCCCTCGGACGTCCTTGATTAAAAACATAATAATTTAAATAAATTCCATTTTTCTTTCATTTTACTTCTGAAAAAAATGTTTAATTAATTTTTTATGAAATAGTTGTCATTTTGAATCCCCCCTTGTGGGCAGGTAAAGGGTTAGATTTATAAACAAAATATATCAAATAATAGGTAAAGACATCGTGCATCTATATAAAAAAAAAATTATGTTGATTTATTATTTTTTGAAAAAGTTATGGCAGTTTTAAGTAAAAATAATTGAAAAAATGTGGAAAATTAGCGATTTTTACATCTGTAATTTTTTTTGGAGATTTACGGGGAACGAGGGCATTTTTTAAATTTTTGAGTGTAATGTCTTTGACTAAATACAATTTGTGATATTTTGACGTATCGTTGAAAAAAAGTGGTAACAAACACAAAAAAAAAACGCATAGTAAAATTAATACCTTCTCAGCTTCCCATCGAAGCTAAAAGTAAATCATTTTTCAAAAAATCTGGTCAGACATGAGCGATGATAAGATATAACCCACATTTAGTATAATATGAAGTGCTTAGTATACAAGAGGTACAAGTGATATTTAATAAAAAAATTATTTAGGTGCATAGTCAAACTGAAAATTAATAGTTCTTATTAGTAGGTAGGTAATTGTTAATATGTAATTGAAAAAAACAATAAAGTATGGAGTAAAATGTGGCCACCTTTCGAGAAGTTCTATATGGATTTTCTATTACCAGAGATAATTCATTCGGTTTGACAAAGGATTTCCCGAAAGAACAGGCCAATAAAACATTGTACCGTGTAATTGTGCTGTATAAACAATGTAATTTTGTAAATTGAATTTTTATAATTCAAATTAAAGTAATTTTATAATTTTATAACTTTAAAATAATCGATGTCGATATCATGCTTTACTGTAGATATTTAATTTTTTATACTCGTTGAAAATAAATAATTTATATAATTTGTTAACCAATTAAAATTTGCGAAATCATGACACACCTATAAGTATTAACAGTGGATTTGGTACTAAACTATAGTTTTTATACTACATAAAATAAGCGTTCATCGTTATTAAATCAATATTACTATTGCATCAAAAGTAAGACTGGTACACAAAACCGGCTTTGTTATCGATTATAACACGTTGGAATTACACCCAATAATGGATACTCACACTAATAATCTTTTACTTCTCACCCTAAGACACTGAATAATATTTAAAAACCGTAAAAGTGTCTTTATTCGACCCCTGAAAATAGGTCGGTACTCAGACGCCTTAAATACATCTCAAATATATGAAACAAAAAGTATTCTAAATATTTTATTAATATTGAATTACATTTATTTAAATACTTTACAATATAGGTATTTAGACTTATCCAATACTCATTTGTATAAAGGTTAATATAGAAAGAATTTAAGAATTTTAAAGTAGGGTCAAGATAATTAAAAGCTTTCGAAGTTTTTATGTAAAAACCTTTTATACTGATAATATTAAGAACAATTATTTTTAATTTAAGTGAACTGTTATAAGATATTTTTATTTTTAGCTTATTTGCGAAGCTGAGAAGGTATTTTACTATGATGTGTTTAATATTTTTTTTAATTGTGTCTGTCACTACTTTTTCTCAAACTTACTTTTAATATAAATTTATACTTAATTTGATTATATTGCCTTTTTAAAGTTAAGAAAAGCTTCTTTGAATATTTGAACTATCTTAAGTTGTCATTTTTAGCTAATATCCGTGTAATTCACGGTCGTTGCGTATAATATAATACAGTTTTATAGGCGTAGGGTTCGAAGTTCAACCCCCTTCATCAACCTAACCTTTTTGCATTTTTATTAATTCTTTTATGAGGCGAAAAAAAGATTTAAAATTCGTTTGATTTATATCTCATTTAAATTGAATAACTTCAATAAATACCAAGGATCCCATCACTGTAGTCTCCCTTCGTGAGAAAAAAATTCTTATTCATATTCAAATATTTTACTATATGATTTTATTTTGTGTCTGTCGTTAATTTTTCTCAGTTCTCACTTGAACAATTTTAACGACCAATACGATAAAAAAACACGATTTTAATCTTGTTGAACTTGTTATCACCAAATATTGGAAAATATCCTTTAATTTTAGAAATTCAGACAAATATCCCAAAATTACGATATTTTAAGAAATAGCCACTTCAAAAAAACCTTTTTTAATTAAATATCTCCAAATAAATAGGAGTATAAAATTCGTTTTTATACTAAATTACACAGTAAAATTAAATATTTTTTAATGATTATAGACAAATATATACTTTATTTAACCAAATTTTTAAGCTAATTTTAAGTCTGAAATTAAATTTTTTCTATCACTCTTTTTTTGAGATTATGATTTATTAAAAACACATGAAAAAATTAAAAAAAAAATTTTTATCAAGTTATTATTAATTTTTAAAAATAATCTTTGCAAAATTTCAAATCAAAATGACATTTTTAAATTATTTTTTTAATCATATAAAGTTGATTTTTATGAAAGTTTATAAATTCAAAATTTTGAACTTTTAAACACAATTATAGCTCAACTTGCAAGTTTAGAATTTATATCATTAAATAGAAAATTTTATTTGAAATAAGATGTTCTATTTTTTAAATTGATATGTAATCTCAAACTTATTTAATTATTATTAACAGTAAATTTATGAGGAAAATTCAAAATTTCGTTAAAAATATTTTATTGTAATAAATTGTTTAAATCTAAGTCTTATTAAAAATTTCTATGCAACATTTTGTGTTTAAATAATTATTTATATTGATATTTTGCACATAATACCTTCTGATTGTTACGTATTTTTTAAATTAAAATTATTCATACATAACATAATAATCAAATATAAATATTTTTTGTATTTATTTGAAGGATTTTGTTATTATTTAGTCCATATGCCATACTCTAATTGCATATTTGAAATCGGCCAAAAATGGGTTTAGAAAATTATATTTTGATCTCTGATAAAAATTCTTTACACCATAAAATTTATTTATAAGTAATAAACAATTATTTTTTGAAAAGTATTAAATTAAACCCTTCAACTTTCGTACATGATTACCATAAAAGTTAATTCTACTTTATAATTTTTCCGTAAAAATTACAATATTAAATGATTAAATATCAATTTCATACTACGTTGAAATGCTTTAATAGATATTTATTCATATATTATACTTATAAATCATAGAACTACTAATTAGAAATAATGATAGAAATAGGAGTTAATTTTATTTTTAGAATAATCCACCGAATTCTTAAAATTAAAGAATACAGATTTGCATTGAAGCGTTTCTTATGATAGTGATTTTAATCACTGTCAGATATCCTTTTATACTTGTCCCAACTATGCAACGTCCACACTGAGCTACTATTTTTTTATTATTTGATATACACTTACCGGCATTATTGATTAGTAAGTGAATTTGATTTTCTCTTTCTAGAATTCTTTTAGCGCATCTTTTTATAGAAGAAAATGATGACAAATTAAGCTCTTCAATAACTAATGTTCCCAAATTATTTCCTTGCACTTCTGATATAATATCCAATGAGGCTTGTTCAGCTTCTTTTATATCAATACATGCCATAATTACATTTGCACCTATGAGAAAGGAAAGTCACATCATAATTTAGAACGAAACAATAAGAGAAAATTTTAACTACGTGCCTGAGTATACAAATTGAATACTTTATATAAATATATACAGAGTTATTCACTTGTCATGAACCACTTATTAATCGAAAAGTAAAAATAATATTAACAATTTTTTTATTAGTTTCTTTTAGTTCAATGTTTTTCTTAATGATGATAATTAATAATAAAAAGGATATTATGCTATTCCCTATAATTTTAAGAGTGTCAAACATATTTTGCGAATGGCTAAGTACATAATTAACTAGCTTGCTTATTAGATAATGATCTAATTGAGAAAATGCATGGTCGATAACAACTTTTGGACTAGTATTATGGAAGTTATTAAACATTTTAAGTAAGAACTGGAGGTTAAAAGTAAGTACTGCTATTTTTATAACTAAACATATCCCGGATGTACTTTTCCTCTCGCCAAGATATAAATACGTCAATATTTATATTTATTTCAGCAATAAGGGCGTTTATTGATTATAATTGTTCTTGAAAACGAGTTGAAATAAACTGTAAATGAGTAAGCTGAATATATAAATAAAAAATTTCGAAATTTATTGAGAATTATCAAAGTTATTCAATAGTTCTATTGCCCAGATATAGATAACACAATATATAAAATTTTAACATTTTGGTTGGAACCATTTATGATATCATTCCTAATTCGACAATCTATTGTCATACTTTTTGTAATATTAATATACTTAAAGACCTTAGAAATATTATATACGTACTTTTATACGTATATTCCATCCGTGTACCATAACCATTCAATGTATTAAAATACTTATAACTCAATAAGTATTTATCCTAAAGTTGTTATCTACCCATAAACATTTTTTGAAAGATAAGGACTAAAATTGATATTATTGAAACTTTAAAAAAATAAAAATTTTATTTATTTAAATTTTTTATTATAAAAAAAATGTTTCTATTGGAGTCTAAAACCATATTAAATATATTAATGAAATAATGCAAAATATTCGTTGGATCAAATGTTATTAAAAATGTCAAAATCTGGTGGGATACTTAGTATTAGTAAAAAGGGCTTAATCGTAAGTGTATCAGATTGAAGGCAAATCATTATGCGCTTAATAATATTAATCTTAATTTTGTTGTTACTGCCGACCTTATACTCATTGGATTTAAAGTAAATTTATCTTAAAGGTAAAATTGAAGAATGACAAAACCATAGGCAATATTGCGGTCGATTTTAAATTATAATAATTAATTGACGACAAATTTTATTTTTTATATATAACAATGCTTATGTTACGATTTCACGTACTTTGCACTACTATTCAAAATAACATTATACAAATATAATAATTATTTCGCGATCCGACCTGTTACTTGTCTAACTCAGCTAATTGATGACCACCGCAATAGTTAATTAATTAAACCGAACTTAATATCATTGATTATACTATGTCAATACCACGAAGGTCATTGATGAGATAACAATCTAAGTGGTAACCAAAATCAAATTAGAATTGTGAATTGTACATTATTATCCAATGACCCAAAACACAACCGCACTTTTTTACATAGTATTATACCGAACGATTCCTTAAGCATAATAGCATAGTTATGTACAACAATGTAAGTCGCAAACCTGTACCGTCACTAACGGTCGCTAAAAAGGTTGGCGACAGAACAGTTGATAAGAACTGATATTTAGCTTTTCACGGTACAACTTATTGCACGTCTTAAACATATTTACTGTAGTTTTTATTTACTTTAGTTTTACACTTTTAGTTACATAGAGATAAACATATTTTAATCCTTTTAGACCTCACTTCTTCTTTCAGTTATAATGTTAAAATATAAGAGTAAAATAAATTTTTATTATTAGATAAAAACGAATTTCAGAAAGATGTATTTTGAAACTTTGAAAAAAGTATACTTTAGTTTTGTTGCTTACATAATTTAGCATCTTTTGGTGTTTGAAGTACTATTCTAGCTTCAAAATTACGGTTGATGCTTAATGACTTGACATTGAAATATCATCAAAATTTGAATGCTATAGAATTATATACTGCAATTGAAAGTTTCAAGTAACCTATAAAATAATAATTACAGCTGTAACTGCTGTCCGTTGAGTCGTTGATAGTTGATGTACAACAAATCTCAAGACAAGTTATCACATAACCATGAATAAATGACCTTTTATAAGACCGTTTCCCGTACCTTATAACGAGGGGAAGATGATTTTTGAAGGGAAAGAAATGCGAGACACGCGAGAAAAAGATTTTGTGGTTATGTTAAAGTAAGGGACTTTATTAAATAAAAAACAATTATTAGACAAAAAACCGAACAGTCGAAAAACCTCGTCTGCAATTAAAGAAAATAAAGAGATAAAAATAAATAAATAAATAATTACTAAAAAATTATTACACCTAATTTTTTATATTTAGAGAATACCATAATTGTTTTCGGCTAACCGCCGGCTGTCAAGCAAGGCATTACAGCTAAAGCATGGCGAATATACGCTCTAAGTTAGCAACTGGTTTTAGACAGTTGGAATTAGCTTGCAAGAGGTTACACCCCAAAATGAAATGCATTACATCACCACATTGTCGTAATAATATACATTACCCAATTTAATATAATCAATAAACCATGTATAGTAAAGCTACAAAAAAAAATAAATAAATGAAAACAAAACGAACGGTTTTTTAATACGTTCATTACTGTTGGGGACCTATATCTTAAATAAGAAAAAAATCACAAAAATATATATAAATATGACGGGGGGTATTTAAACACGTCTGCCATGTTAAGGAACATAAAAAAAAAAAACGGTAGCACAGTGGTGTCGAGGCACAGTGTGGATGAGGCATAAATGGGACAAGTATAGATGATATCTGACAGTGATTAAAATCACTATCATAAGAAACGCTTCGATGCAAATCTGTAGATAGTGTTTCCTTTAGAGAAATTGGTGAAATATTTTAAAAGCAACATGAAACTCTTTTTCTTTAATTATATCCTGATTAGTAGTTCATTGATTTTAAAATATAATATATGAATAAATACTAATTAAAATTTGACACGGTACCGTGTTTCCCTCAGCCGCACATCACGTTATCAACCTAAATGAAAGTGTATCGGGATCTGAATCATAAGTGCACGGTGGCCTAGTGGTAAGGTTTGTCTATACGACGCCTTGGGTCGCGGGTTCTAATCCCGTACCGTGCCTCTTTTTTTCACATGATTTCCGGTACAATTTCTATAACCGGCCGTCAATCCCCGGCGGCCGTGTTAAGTTTTTAAATTTATTATGAAGTTGTGAAGCCAGCTATGATGTATGGTTCATAGTATTGGGTGGTTGATAAGANATAGTGTTGGGCGGTTGATAAGAAAGTAGAGCAGAGAATAAGTGTAGCAGAGATGAGAATGCTTAGTTGGATGAGTGGAGTGACTAGACAAGATAGGATAAGGAACGAGCATATAAGAGGAAGTATAGGTGTTGCGTACATCGTGGATAAGATGACAGAAAATAGACTTAGATTGTTTAGTCATGGTATGAGGAAAGAAGAATCGAAAGCTGTAAGAACAGTTATAGAAATGAATGTTGAAGGAAGAAGAGATAGAGGAAGACCAAAAAAGAGATGGAGGGATGCTATTGAATGCGATTTGAGGACAGCTGATGTGAGCGTAGAAGATGTGGGAGATCGTGTCAAGTGGAA
>NW_026099574.1:15667012-15673201 GCF_025091365.1 Daktulosphaira vitifoliae | reverse complement strand
TCTTAATCAGGATATTAATAAGGAACTAGCAGTTTATGAAGCTTTTGGAATAATCCACCAATTTTTTAAAATTAAACACTATCTAAAGATTTGCATCGAAGCGTTTTTTTTTGATAGTGATTTTAATCACTGTCAGATATCATTATACTTGATCCAACTATTTTTACTATAAACTTTCATAAATCTTTAACAAAAATTTTTCATGNTATTTTACTATAAACTTTCATAAATCTTTATCAAAAATTTTTCATCAACTTTAAAGAACCAAAAAAATAGGTTAAAATTGAAAATTTGGACTGATTATTTTTAACATATTAAAAATCAAATCAATAATAATTTGAAAACAATTTTTATTTTATATGTAATTAGTAATAATATAAAAAATTAGAACTGATAGATAAAGTCTAATTGCAGATTTGAAAACAACGCAAAAAGTTGATTTTTTAAAGTATATTTTTGCTTCTGATGAAAGTTCCTTGTAGTCCAGTGCATTTATTTATAGTAACAAACAGTAAATGTTTATAATAAAAAAAAATAATTTATTTTACCATAACTTTTAGATCAATTGGCAAGTTTGAAATTGACATTAAATAGAATATTTTATGAGAATTAAAAAAATTGTATCANAATTAAATAGAAAATTTTATGACAATTAAAAAAATTGTATCGTTAAGATCAATATGCAGTCAGAATGTTTTATAATTACTATTTATTGTAAATTTATCAGAAAAGCTCAATATTTTTTTGCATTTTTATCGTAATAGATAACTTTAATAGAAGTAATAGTAATAATTTCCTAGTAACTTTTGGTGTTCGAAAAGATTCATAATATCCAGAACTGAATTAATTTTAATGATTTTTTGTAAAAAAGTTGCTATTTTAAATCCCCCCCCAATGAGCAGGTTAAGTGTTAGATTTTCAAAAAAATTATATCAAATGAAAGGGAAATACCTAAGGTTTTAGTATAAAAAAAAAACGGTAGCACAGTGGGGTCGAGGCACAGTGTGGACGAGGCATAGATGGGACAATTATAGATGATATCTGACAGTGATTAAAATCACTATCATAAGAAACGCTTCGATGCAAATCTGTAGATAGTGTTTCNTTTTGTAGTTGAAACCTATCATATCAAACTTCATTCGTTAATAAATATTTTGAAAACATTAGAAATTAATGATTTTAATTGTCTTTATGGAGACGATGTAATAACTAACTGTTTAATTGATAAATTAGAATTTTTTTTTCAATTTTTGAGAGTAATATCTTCAACTAGATACGAATTGTAGTCATAGGACGTATCGTTGAAAAAAGTAGGTCAAGTTAGAGCAGAGAAAATAAATGATATTCACAAAAAAACATTTACTCGGCTTTGCATCGAAGCTAAAACTTAAAATATAGTAAAATAATTTTAATACGAATAAGAAATTTCTTCTTGCAAGGGGCGACTAAAGTGATGGGATCATTGATCTTTATTGAAGTTATTGAATCTAAATGAGTTAAAAATTTATACTAACTTAAAAGGAATTAAGAAAAAATGCAAAAAATTTATTGTCATACGCGGGTTGGAACCTCGTACCCCAAGCGTGTAAAACACAAGTTATACCTACTCGGCAATCGTACTTTCCTACCGATAATTGAAAAAATTGGNATTTTACCAACTCGGCAACCGTACGTCGCTACCGTCGGGTGAAAAAATAGGCTATTTAAGCTAGTTCAAATTTCAAAGTTATTTTTCTCGACTTAAAAGAAGCAAACAAATTTAAATAAGTTTAACTTTCTATGCTATATTAATTTTTTATTTATATAATATTTATGAAAATCTGTAGTCCCCTTGTCAGGTATTTTAAAATAAAATAAAATACAAAACCCAGAATTTTAACACAAAAATAGCAAATTTTTGAATACGGTAGTCATTTTTACCATGAAGACAAATCCAGAGGTCAAATTTTTTTTTTTCAAATTAAAGTATATTACATAAGCTTTAGTTTAAGATATACATAAAAGTGTCAGTATTTCCGGATACTTTCAAAAGTTAAGTTGAAAAAGTTCTACTTTATATACGCATTTTAAAAACTTTGTACCTCCCCTGTATAAAGGGAAAATGTCAGATTTAAAAAAAAAGGACGTCGAATGAAAGAAGTTTATATAAAGTATTTATTGTTAAAAAATAGAATTGATTCATGCATTTTTTAAAAAGTTATAGCATCATAATGTTAAAAAATGTAAAATATAATATCAAGAATTTTTTCAAAAAAATAGCATATTTTTGCATACGGTAGTCATTTTCACCATGAAGACAAGTCCAGAGGTCAAATTTTTTTTTTTCAAATTAAAGTATATTACATTAGCTTTAATTTAAGATATATATAAAAGTGTCAGTCTTTCCGGAACATTTTCAAAAGTTAAGTTGAAAAAGTTAATTTTTTGTAAAAAAGTTACCATTTTGAAACCCCATCCTGTGGGCTGTTAAAGGGTCAAATGTTTACAAAAATATATAAAATGATAGGTAATTATCTAAGGTATGTATAAAAAAAAAAATTATATTGATTCGGTCATTTTTAAAAAAGTTATGACAATTTTAAGTAAAAAAAAATGAAAAAATATCGAAAATTAGCGATTTTTAAATTTGTAATTTTTTGGGGGATTTCCCCCGTTTACGAGGAACGAGGGATTTTTTTTCAATTTTTGAGGGTAATGTCTTCAACTAGATACGATTTGTGATCTTTTGACATATTTTTCATCAAAATCGGTTCAGTGNAATTTTTGAGGGTAATGTCTTCAACTAGATACGATTTGTGATCTTTTAACATATTTTTCGTCAAAATCGGTTCAGTGAGAGCTGAGATTGAGCGTATACAGACACAAAAAAAAAAAAAACACATCATAGTAAAATTAATACCTTCTCAGCTTCGCATCGAAGCTAAAAATAGGTGCTATTGAAAAGATGATCAAACGAATTTCGTTAGCCAGTATCATCAATGAATTTTCTACTATAAAAGCTATTGTTATGAAAGATTTATATATAAACACTTGTAAAATGAACGATATATATGAATTGTTACTAGTAAATTACAACTTTTATTACGTTATTTTTTTGAAGAGGACGCATTTCTGAAAATTTTACAGGAGTGCAACTTAACTATAGGGCAAGTATTTAATTTAAAATACCTGAAAACACACATTAATTTTTAAATAAATAAATTGTGTACCAATTCTGTAAAGCTCTTTTGCTGTAGCTTTACCAATTCCTCGACTTGATCCTGTAACAATAGCGACTTTACCATCCAATCTACATTTACTTGTACATTTTCTACTAAACATTTTTTTTTTTTATTATTATATTCTCTAATTATTAAAAATTTTTTTGTAAAAATAAATTGGAAATCTTCACAAGTGAACGCACAAAAAAGATTACAATAAAGCTGATAAAAACTGGCTTTAAATTGTATGAGAAAAATAACGAACAAAAAATTTATAAAAAAATAGCTGGAGAGTATAAAATCTGTCTTTTATATTTTTTTATAGTATATACATTGAAAGTATAATTAACATTATTTAGCGTTATAATTGCGTGAAATATATTTAATATTTGTAAATAAATACTGAATAATCTTTTATTATAATTAATGTAATATTTAAATGATTTATTATAGAAATATTCATATACATGTACAGCAAGTTTTTCACCCGTATTAATTACATATTGTATAGAATACAATACAAGAATTCTTTAATAATAGAATAAAAAAAAAATTCTACACCCAGAGAAAAACCTCGATCTATATAATAAATTAATTATTCAATTTGATAAATATATCATTACTATTGAATCTATGATATATTTATCAATATGATGATTTTTTTTCTTGTCTTGAACAATAATTATTCATAAGAATAATTATTTTGTTCGTATTAATAAAGCATTATCATAAACCCTTGATAAAATTTCTCCATCAAAATTGATTGAGGTTTTTCTTTGGGTGTAGAAAATGATGACCATTTTAGTTTTGAAACCATTTTAATTTCTGGGAATTCATAGCAATTATATAATTGTTTAGGCAACTAAGACTCAGCTCCTGCTCAACAAAATTTTGTTGATCAATACATCAAAAGATCTGGAAATATATTTTAAATTATCATTTCTAATTTTAAGAATAGATTAGGTAATCATAATAATTAATATTATTATTATATCAAATAACAGTTTTAAATTCGCATGATATAAGAATATTAAATTAATATTTGACACGACTTACCTAGCAATAATGTAGTCGGCAATGGTTTTGAGGGTAGAGGGCTGTGGGCCGTTTATTATCTAACAACAACAATAAGTTATTTAAAACAAACAAACCGAAAAGACGAACACAGTTATTAATAATCTTCGCATAATATCGCGGCACTTTCGCTGGCGTCGACAAACGGTGTCCGGCACGATCCTCGGGCGTCAAAAAGTTAGCAGCGTTGTTGGTGACGGTGCGCGGGGTGCGGTTGGGTTCGTCGAGTCCGGTCGTGCGGCACGTCCGGAGCCGGTGGCGTACATCCTCGACGTTGTCACGTTGACAACGGGAAGAAGACACAACATATCATTTGCGGCGGGCCGTCGTCGACCGCGAGGCACTTGCTGGACTTTGCACCGTAGTGTAGGTNCGACCGCGAGGCACTTGCTGGACTTTGCACCGTAGTGTAGGTCAGTCAAATACTCATAATAGGGCGACGGCTGATAAAGGTGGCACGAGTACGGGGCATCGTGTATCACAAAGCGACGCGGACCATGTCATATATTAAGAGTTCTCTTAGAAAAAACTTTTGACAATATTTCCTGGACGTTTTTAAATTAAAAATGTTACTTATATATTTTCTTTATTTAAAGATTATTATTATTATCCAATTGTTTTTCATTAAATTACATTTTGGGATCAGTACGTCAAGTACTGATTAACAAAGTTTGTCAAGTACAAGGTTGCCTTAACAAGTATATAAATACTCGAAATTCTCAGCCTTGCATCGAGGCTAAAATTAACGAAATTTTTTTATTATTTGTCTTTATTCTGTTATTATAGATATTCTACATTGTTTTCTATATAATTTATACATAGTATTCATAATATCTATATATATTTGAATATTTTTATAATTAAATAATTTATATATTGTAATAAATATAATTTTAAATATTTTAATTTAATTAAATATTATAATAAAAATTATTCAGTGTTTTTCAGATTCAGTTATTATAAAAATAATTTATTAAATAATAAATGTTAAAATTATTTAATATATTTAATATATTTCACAATTATATTACTTTCATTTGTGTTGTAATAAAAAAACATTGTTTTATAAAAAATACAGTTTTTATAAAAAAAAATTTCTTGGGACAAAGAATATAATAAAATCATAAATCAATCTTTACAAAAAAAAATATTGTAACTTGATAATTCATTGAAACTTAGAGACTTGCGTTTAATATTTACTTAATTTATTTTCAAGTTATGTATTAAATTTTAATGATTAAAGTGTATTTTTTGTTAAGTATTAAACTAAAAATAATACACTTTCATTAATTGAAAGCTTTTTTCCTTTTTAGGGCTTATTATTGCGTTTAAAATAAAACGTTTTAGTGCTATGCGTTGTTTATGGCCTGATAATTAGCTAAAAATAGTCTTTAAAAAACTGAAATCTATCGTTTGAAAAAATTTCTAATACATCTTATTCGTTAAATACTTTCATTACATGTATGTGAATACTCCTATAAATTTTTAGCTTCGATGCGAAGCTGAGAAGGTATTAATTTTACTATGATGTGTTTTTTTTTTTATTTTTTTATTTTTTATTTTTTTATTTATTTTTTTGTGTCTGTGAACGCTCAATCTCAGCTCTCGCTGGACCGATTTTGATGAACANTTTTTTTTTTTGTGTCTGTGAACGCTCAATCTCAGCTCTCGCTGGACCGATTTTGATGAACAATATGTCAAAAGATCACAAATCGTATCTAGTCGAAGACATTACCCTCAAAAATTGAAAAAAATTCCCTCGTTCTCCGTAAACGGGGGAAATCCCCCAAAAAATTACAAATTTAAAAATCGCTAATTTTCGATAATTTTTCATTTTTTTTTACTTAAAATTGCCATAACTTTTTTAAAAATGATCGAATCAATATAATTTTTTTTTTTATAGATATCTTAAATA
>NW_026099574.1:15666266-15666912 GCF_025091365.1 Daktulosphaira vitifoliae | reverse complement strand
ATTATTTTATATGTAATTAGTATAATATAAAAATGTATAACTGATAGAAAAAGTCTAATTGCAGATTTGAAAACAACGCGACAGTTGATTTAGAAAAGTAAATTTTTGCTTCTGATGAAAGTTTCTTGTAGTCCAGTGTATTTATTCATAAGTAATACATTTTTTATTTATTTTTTTCAACGATACGTCAAATGACTACAATTCGTATCTAGGTTGAAGATATTACCCTCAAAAATTGAAAAAAAATTTTAATTTATCAATTAAACAGTTAGTTATTCCATTTCCTCCATACAAACAATTAAAATCATTAATTTCTAATGTTTTCAAAGTATTTATTGACGAATCAAGTTTGATATGATAGGTTTCAACTACAAAATTAAATCATTTTACTTTGTAATTTAATAATTTTTTTACTCTATTTGTGTGTGCTACTACTAGACTATAATATTACAAATTTGTTGGTAACATGTTGCTATATAAATAATTTCTAAAAAAAATGATTGTAAGTTTCTCCTGAATTGACAGTGGATTTTTACAATTATAATCAAATTGTATTATACGCTCAATTGAGTAAATCTTTGTAACAACTTTGTTTTGATTGGTTCATTTAGTTAAAGTAAATCATTAAAATTAATTAAGTTCTGAA
>NW_026099574.1:15646957-15664883 GCF_025091365.1 Daktulosphaira vitifoliae | reverse complement strand
AATTTAAAAACTATAATTAGTATTTATTCATATATTATATTTTAAAATCAAAGAACTACTAATCAGGATATAATTAAAGAAATAAGAGTTGATGTTGCTTTTGGAATAATCCACCAATTTCTCTAAATGAAACACTATCTACAGATTTGCATCGAAGCGTTTCTTATGATAGTGATTTTAATCACTGTCAGATATCATCTATACTTGTCCCATCTGTGCCTCGTCCACACTGTGCCTCGACGCCACTGTGCTACCGTTTTTTTTAAAGTGTATACTAAAATTTTATTTATAATTAATTAAGATATTGTATTAAATATAATTAAAAATAATATAAATAAATTGAATATTTATTAAAACAGTATACAATGTCCTTCAGATATCGTTATTATAATAATAAAATATTTATATATGTTTCGTCTGTTCTTTTTGCCATACACTTGAATTTAATTTATAATTGACACTAAATTAATGTATTTTATAAATTTAAATATTATATTTATTATAATAAAAGATTATTCAGTATTTATTTACAAATATTAAATATATTTCACGCAATTATAACGCTAATTAATGTTTATTATAGTTTAATTGTATATAATATAAAAAAATATAAAAGAGAGTTTTTATACTCCCCAGTTATTGTTCATTATTTTTCCCACACAATTTTAAAGCAAGTATTTATTAGCATTATTGTAATCATTTTTATGCGTTCACTTGTGAAGATTTCCAATTTATTTTTACAAAAAAACTTTTAATAATTAGAGAATATAATAAAAATGTTTAGTAGAAAATGTACAAGTAAATGTAGATTGGATGGTAAAGTCGCTATTGTTACAGGTTCAAGTCGAGGAGTTGGTAAAGCAACAGCAAAAGAGCTTTACAGAATTGGTATACAATTTTTTTTTTTTTTTTATTTATCATTTTCGTTTATAGAGAGATTTTAGGTTTTTAAAAATAAATAACATTTAGTTGAAGAATAAACTTAATATTTTTATATTACATGAAATCGTTTTAAATATTCAACAAAAACGTTGCCGCCAAGCAAAAATATCAGTGTCTAGGATGTGAAATTCTGGACCTTCCCACAAATCCGCCACTGAGTAAAATTAATTTTTACAGTATATGTTGTGATAACTAATAAAAATTTTGAATTATTTAATACAATGTACCCACTTTGTTTATTAATTTTGATCAATTTTTAATTTATTTTTTACTTAAAACTGTTATAGCTTATAAAATAGAAGAAATTAAATTGTCTATGAATAGGGGATAAGAATACGTATACTATACTAAAACAGAAGAAACACTTGAGAAAAATCGAGGATCCGTTAGTGGAAATTGAAAAATAATTTATTATGACGGTAAAAGAAAGGACGATGTGAAGTATCGAGGGAGACATAAATGATGTGTGATTATTTGCTAGTTATGGAAAGAATACTGCTAATGAGATTTTTGGTGAGAATAGGAGTAGAACGCCAGGAAACAAGAAAAACTGGTGATTGAATAAGGACGTTCAAATAATCATAAAGAGTAATAAAAAGTAGTACAAATATGAGCTTTTTTAATTTTCTAAAAAAATATTTAACTTACAAAAAAAATTTCGTACAAAAGTTATTTAAAAGACAATTTTAAACAAAAAAGGCATCTTATATTTTTTCATTTAAACAAATATTTTTCATTTAATATGAGTACTAAAATTTATTTTCTATTTTTTCCATTTTACAGTTACTTTTTATCATGTTATACTTACATTAGACACAATGTTATAAATGCATATGTGTGTATGTGTGAGTGTAAAAAAAAAGCTCAATTCCAATCAATGAGGACTTTTAGAATGTCATTATACATATCTTAATTCAACTTTAAAAAAAAAAAATTGGTTGGGAATTTTTTCTGCTATTTGCCAAAATTACTCTTTCGTGAGAAAAAGGTATGGGAGGCTGTGGCATTAATGAAAAATAATAAAGCAGTAAGACCAGATTAAGTGCCAGTAGAAGTATGAAAAATATTATGCGATGTTAATATAAGGTGGTTGATGAATCTTTTAAATAAAATCTTTGGTCGGTAGCTCACGGTATTTTAAATTTAAGAAAGAACACTCTATTTTTTGTTAATAATGTAGACTGTATTTTTTTTACGATTAACTTACATTTCACATCCGAATAAATCTTTAGGTGCGCCGGACTTTCGATGTTCGGTTTACGACTAACTTACAATACAAAACCTACGTTGCACCGCCTATTCTATAACAGAATTATCTCCTGTTTTTCCCCATTATCAAACAATCTTATTAGAAGGGAATATCTCAAAAGATTGGAAGAATAGTATAGTGATACTATGAGAAAAGGTAATAGATAATAGAATAAGAAAATGAGATATCGGTATCTAAAATTAACAATTTTTGAATAAGTACTTATTAAGTAATAACCAGTTTAAAATATTGAGTGGATATGTATCACGTATGTATTGAAATAGTTTGGATTTATTACTGGTAAGTCAACAATGAGAGGTAACGTGGTGTATTTTTTTTGCGACATAGTGTTAATAGAAGAAAATAAGGAGGAAATTAATCAAAGGCTAGATGTTTGGAGATCAGCTCTTAAAGAAAAGGATTTAAGAATAAGTAGGAGTAACACAGTGTATATAAAGTACGAGTTTGAAAAAGGAGTACACGATGAGAAGATTATTGACAAAAAGCGAGGACGTGATAGGAGAGGTGAAAAGTTTTAAGTATTTAGGATCAGTTATGTAAAAAAGTGGTGATATTAACGTGGATGTAAGACACAGGTTTAAGTGCGGGTGGTTGAAGTGAAGAGATGCGTCTATTGTATTATATGACAAGAGAATTTCCAGTAAGCATGATAGATAAGTTTTATAAGACTGTAATGAAACTAGCTATGACGTAATGTTCAGAGTATGAAGCGGTTGATATGAGAATAGATCAAAGAATGAGTGTAGTAGAGATAAGAATGCTTAGTCGGATAAGTGTAATGACTAGAGATGATAGGATAAGGAACGAACTTATAAGAGGGAGTTAAGCATCAATCGTAGATAAGATGAGAGAAAATATATAACTTAAATTTTGAAAATGTTCCGGAAAAACTTTAGAATTCAAAATTATATTTAATTAATTTATATGCTATTAAGTATAAATAAAAATAAAATTTACCCCAACACCTTGTCTTCTATATGTAATCGCCACCCGAACTAAAAAAAAAAAGTTATTAGTATAATAAATCACACTTTTTCATCATGCTACAATTTTCTATTTCAACTTTAAGTAATTTGTAATGGAATAAATTTGATATAAATGAATTAATTTTACAATTATTTCATATAGTATAAATAGAGTTAGCGGATTTAATTAGCTAGCCGAATTGAAAGATTTAATAAGAAGTCCGTAACCCATATTTAATCCGTAATTTAAATTGACGGATTCAATCCATTTTTCATATTGACAAATTTGATCCTGGATTGAACAAATATATTCCACATTACGGATTGATAATAAATGTGCTCGACTCTGCATTCTCAGACTTCTTGGATATTAAAGCAGAAGTGTAAGAAAATAATTGGGAACAATTTGTTAGAAATAAATTAACAACGAAAATTTGGTTTGTAGTCCTACCCAAATTTATCTTTATATATTAAAGATAAATAACACTGCAAATTTACATAGTTTCTTCAATAATAATTTTTATTATAGACCTTATTTAAAACTTATATGCTTTAAGGTGCAAAAGTCATAATGGCATGTCGTGATGTAAAAAAAGCTGACCAAGCTTTGTTGGATATAAAAACAGAAGTACAAGGAGAAGGTTTGGGGACTTTAATTGTCGAAAAGCTTGATTTGTCATCATTTTCTTCTATAAAAAGATGCGCTAAAAGAATTCTAGAAAGAGAAAATCAAATTCACTTACTAATCAATAATGCCGGTCTGTATACATCAAATAATAAAATTTAAGAATATCTTATAATAGATAACATAAATTAAAAAGAATTGTTTGTAATATTATCAGTATAAAAGGTTTTTACATAAACTTCGAAAGTCTTAAACTTTTTTGATCCATAATTTAAAATTCTTAAATTCTTCCTATAACCTGTATACAAATTATTATTTGATAAGTTCGAATTAATAAAATTAACTGGAGTTGCATGATAAGTCTAAATACTATTTTGTAAAGTATTTGAATACTGGGGTTGCAATATAATTAAATGAAGAAATTATGCAATTATTGTTATTATTGTACATATATACTATTTATTTTAGCTTAGATGCGAAGCTGAGAAGGTATTAATTTTACTATGATGTGTTTTTTTTTTTATTTATTTATTTTTTTTTTTGTGTCTGTGAACGCTCAATCTCAGCTCTCGCTGGACCAATTTTGATGAACAATATGTCAAAAGATCACAAATCGTATCTAGTCGAAGACATTACCCTCAAAAATTGAAAAAAATTCCCTCGTTCCCCGTAAACGGGGGAAATCCCCCAAAAAATTACAAATTTAAAAATCGCTAATTTTCGATATTTTTTCAATTTTTTTTACTTAAAATTGCCATAACTTTTTTAAAAATGATCGAATCAATATAATTTTTTTTTTTATAGATACCTTAAATATTTACCTATCATTTTATATATTTTTGTGAACATTTGACCCTTTAACAGCCCAAAGGATGGGGTTTCAAAATGGTAACTTTTTTACAAAAAATTAACTTTTTCAACTTAACTTTTGAAAATGTTCCGGAAAGACTGACAATTTTATATATACCTTAAATTAAAGCTAATGTAATATACTTTAATTTGAAAAAAAAAAATTTGACCTCTGGACTTGTCTTCATGGTGAAAATGACTACCGTATGCAAAAATATGCTATTTTTGTGAAAAAATTCTTGATATTATATTTTACATTTTTTAACATTATGTTGCTATAACTTTTTAAAAAATGCATGAATCAACTTTATTCTTTAATGATAAATACTTTATATATACTTCTTTCATTCGACATACTTTTTTTTAAAATCGGACCATTTCCCTTTATACAGGGGGGGTGCAAACCTTTTAAAATGCGTATAGAAAGTAGAACTTTTTCAACTTAACTTTTGAAAATGTTCCGGAAAGACTGACACTTTTATATATATCTTAAATTAAAGCTTATGTAATATACTTTAATTTGAAAAAAAAAAATTTGACCTCTGGACTTGTCTTCGTGGTGAAAACGGACATCAAAGTTAAAGAAAAACGTACGATTTCCGTGAAAAAAATCTCGATTTTATATGTTATATTATTTAATTTATATTTTATATAACTTTTGGAAAAATGTATGGATCAATATTATTATTTTTTTATAATAAATATTTATATACCCCTTTCATCTGGCACGCTTTTTTTGTAAATCGGATCATACCCCTTTAACAAGGGGGGTCAAAACTTTAAACATGCGTATTGTTACTAAGATATTTTCAATTTAATTTTTGAAAGTATTCCGGAAATACTGACACTTTTAAATATATCTTAAATTAAAGCTTATGTAATATACTTTAATTTGAAAAAAAAAAATTTGACCTCTGGATTTGTCTTCATGGTGAAAATGACTACCGTATGCAAAAATATGCTATTTTTGTGTTAAAATTCTGGGTTTTGTATTTTATTTTATTTTAAAATACCTGACAAGGGGAGTACAGATTTTCATAAATATTATATAAATTAAAATTGATATAGTATAGATAGTTAAACTTATTTAAATATGTTTGTTTCTTTTAAGTCGAGAAAAATAACTTTGAAATTTGAACTAGCTTAAATAGCCAATTTTTCAACCGCCGGAAGCAACGTACGGTTGCCGAGTTGGTAAAATTTATGTTTTACACGCTTGGGGTACGAGGTTCCAACCCGCATATGGCAATGAATTTTTTGCATTTTTTCTTAATTCTTTTTAAGTTAGTATAAATTTTAACTCGTTTGATTTTTATCACATTTAGATTCAATAACTTCAATAAAGATCAAGGATCCCATCACTTTAGTCGCCCCTTGCAAGAAGAAATTTCTTATTCGTATTAAAATTATTTTACTATATTTTAAGTTTTCGCTTCGATGCAAAGCCGAGAAGATATTTTTTTGTGACTATCATTTATTTTCTCTGCTCTAACTTGACCTACTTTTTTCAACAATACGTCAAATTACTACAATTCGTATCTAGTTGAAGATATTACTCTCAAAAATTGAAAAAAAAATTCTAATTTATCAATTAAACAGTTAGTTATTACATCGTCTCCATAAAGACAATTAAAATCATTAATTTCTAATGTTTTCAAAATATTTATTAACGAATGAAGTTTGATATGATAGGTTTCAACTACAAAATTAAATCATTTTACTTTGTAATTTAATAATTTTATTACTCTGTTTGTGTGTGCTACTATTAGACTATAATATTCAAATTTTTTTCTAACGTGTTGCTATATAAATCATTTCTAAAAAAAATGATTGTTTTTTCTCCTGAATTAACAATTGATTTTTACAAATATAATCAAATTTTATAATAAACTCAATTGAGTAAATCTTTTTAACAACTTTGTTTTGATTGGTACATTTAGTTAAAGTAAATCATTAAAATTAATTAAGTTCTCAATATTTCAATTATAGAATCTTTTCAACAAACAACAAAAGTTCCTAGGAAATTATTACTATTACTTCTATTTAAGTTATCTATTACCATAAAAATGCAAAAAAATATTGAGCTTTTCTGATAAATTTACAATAAATAGTAATTATAAAACTTTCTGACTGCATATTGATCTTAACGATACAATTTTTTTAATTGTCATAAAATTTTCTATTTAATTATGTCAATGTCAAACTTACCAATTGAGCTAAAAGTTATGGTAAAATAAATTTTTTTTTTTTTTTATAAACATTTACAACAATCAACTTTAAACGATTAACAAAATTGGTTAAATATGTCATTTTCCTTATTTTTAACTTATTAATAATCAAATTAATATTAAATATTATATCAAATCAGTATTAATTTAAAACAATTTTTTTTGTTCTTAATTATTTTTTTTTATATGTAAAAACTATTTTTTAATAATATTAAAACTTAGAAGTTATAGAAAAAGTCTAATTGCACATTTTAAAACATCGCGAAAAGTTGATTTAGAATAGTATATTTTTGTTTCTGATGGAAGTTCCTTGTAGTCCAGTGTATAAAACTTATAACTTTGTTAATTGTTATAACTTTATCAAAAATGACCAAATCAGTATATTTTTTTTTATTTAGATGCATGTCTTTATCTATCATTTGGTTTTTTTTATAAATCTAACCCTTTACCTGCCCACAAGAGGGATTCAAAATATTAACTTTTTTTTTTTTAGTTAAAGTAAATCATTAAAATTAATTCAGTTCTGGATATTTCAATAGTAGAATCTTTTTAAATATCAAAAATTACTTAGAAATGATTACTATGATTTCTATTTAAGTGTTCTATTACGATAAAAATGCAAAAAATAATGAGTTTTTCTGATAAATTTACAATAAATAATAATTATAAAACTTTCTGACTGCATATTAATCTTAAAAATAACATTGTTTTAATTCTCATAAAATTTTCTATTTAATGATTCATTCTAGTCAACGAAGGAGTAATTTTGCAGAATAGCAGAAAAAATTCCCAACAAACTTTTTTTTTTTTTGTTTTAATTAGGCAATTGGTGGATTATTCCAAAAGCAACATCAACTCTTATTTCTTTAATTATATCATGATTAGTAGTTCTTTGATTTTAAAATATAATATTTGAATATATACTAATTATAATTATTAAATTTAGTATGAAATTGATATTTAATATTGTAATTTAAACGGAGAAATTATAAAAATAATAAAGAAGTTATATTTTGCTTTACTTTTACGTGTATAAAAATTTAAAGGGCTTGATACAATAATTTTCAATAAAAACTGTTTGTTACTATAAAAAAATGCACTGGACTACAAGGAACTTTCATCAGAAGCAAAAATATACTTTTCTAAATCAACTTTTCGCGTTGTTTTCAAATCTGCAAGTAGACTATTTCTATCACTTCTAATTTTTTATATTATTACTAATTATATATATAAAATAATAATTAAAAGAAAAAAAAATTTGTTTTCAAATTATTACTGATTTGATTTTTAATATGTTAAAAATAATCAGTCCAAATTTTCAATTTTAACCTATTTTTTTGGTTCTTTAAAGTTGATGAAAAATTTTTGATAAAGATTTATGAAAGTTTATAGTAAAATAAATTGAATATATTACCATAACTTTTAGCTCAATTACAAGTTTAAAATTGACATCTAGGCCAGTCAACAAAGGAAAAATTGCGGAAAAAATTTTGTTTTTTTAAAAGTTGAATTAAAATATGTATAATGACATACTAATAGTCCTCAAGATTGGAATTGAGCTTTTTTTTTAAATCCTCGCAAAAGTTCAAAAATATGAGCTTTCTTAATTTTCTCAAAAAAAAATATTTAACTTACAAAAAAAAGTTTCGCACAAAAGTTGTTTAAAAGACAATTATAAATAAAAATATAATCTTATATTTTTTCATTTAAACAAATATTTTTCGAGTTACATTACATTTAATATGAGTAATAAAATTTATATTCCATTTTTTTCATTTTACGGTTACTTTTTATCATGTTATACTTACATTAGACACAATGTTATAAATGCATATGTGTGTATGTGTGAGTTTATTTATTTATTGTATCATTAAAGTGTAGTGTATATTGAGATACAACCGATAGAGTAGGTAATTGATTTGACGCTATATTATTTAAACCCAACTAAACGCTAAATTGTACATTCCGAAATAACAATCATATTATGTCAATTGCCACCGGAATATCTGGTAATATTTTTCTTTTTCTTTGCCTTAATCCCAACTACTTGGGGTCGGGCACCCTTATCCTAAGATTCCACTTGACACGATCTCCCACATCTTCTACGCTCACATCAGCTGTCCTCAAATCGCATTCAATAGCATCCCTCCATCTCTTTTTTGGTCTTCCTCTATCTCTTCTTCCTTCAACATTCATTTCTATAACTGTTCTTACAGCTTTCGATTCTTCTTTCCTCATACCATGACTAAACAATCTAAGTCTATTTTCTGTCATCTTATCCACGATTGACGCAACACCTATACTTCCTCTTATATGCTCGTTCCTTATCCTATCTTCTCTAGTCACTCCACTCATCCAACTAAGCATTCTCATCTCTGCTACACTTATTCTCTGCTCTACTTTCTTATCAACCGCCCAACACTATTAACCATACATCATAGCTGGCCTCACAATTTCATACTAAATTTAAAAACTATAATTAGTATTTATTCATATATTATATTTTAAAATCAAAGAACTACTAATCAGGATATAATTAAAGAAATAAGAGTTCATGTTGCTTTTAAAATATTTCACCAATTTCTCTAAAGGAAACACTATCTACAGATTTGCATCGAAGCGTTTCTTATGATAGTGATTTTAATCACTGTCAGATATCATCTATACTTGTCCCATCTATGCCTCGTCCACACTGTGCCTCGACCCCACTGTGCTACCGTTTTTTACTTTAAATGACACTACGTATATATATATACGTAAATTGATATTTCAATTCAGTTTATTTATGCAATATAGAACAGATCTAACTATGAGTCTTATATCATATCATCAACCTACATGGAAGTGTATCGGAGTCTGAGTCATAAATGCACAATGACTTAGTAGTAATGTTTACTTTATAATACCTTTGGTCACTGGTTCTAATACCGTACCATACCTCTTTAATTTACTTGATTCCTAATATACTTTTGATGACCGGTTGTCAAACACTGGCGGATCGTGTCTATACAACTATCATTCTGATATAAGTTTCAAAAATCAGTTATATATTCATTAAGTACGATAAAAATTACATATTTTATCATTGTTTTTTAATAATAAAAATACATGATAACATTTTTATTTAATTTTAAATTTTATGAAGTATAAATTTTAGAAAAATAATTGCTATAAAAAATTGTTTAGCAATAAAATAAATAATGAAGTTGACAAAATATTTTAAGTTTGTGTACAAAATGTTTGGCTTTTCCTAAATAACTCGATTACTCACAAAATAAATACTGAAAAAACCATATCTTATAACCTGTAGGTCCTGAGTGTAAGAGTATCAACTATATTTTTTAAATGGCAACATACATATTTGACTAGCTTATAAATTAGAAAATAATTTAATTTAAAAAAATATTGGTCAATTTTTGGACCAGTATTTCAGAAGTTAACAATTAAAAGTAATGACTAGTAGTGAAAAGTGAGTTTTCGTATTTTTTCCTTTCAAAATTCAACTCCCCCAAGTTTATAAGGTACGGGAAACGGCCTTGTATAAGGTCATCCCTGATCATCATGATTATGTGACAACTGTCACGAGGTTTTGATGTATATCAACTATCAACGACTCAGCAAATATCAAACACAACCTTGGTTTGTTTTCTATTTTTTTTTTTATTTACTTAAATTACAATATTAATTTTTATTTTTAAATCCTACTGTGGTCCGACAATACATTGTCTCACCTAGTGGGTGACGACCCTCTATTGTATTTTTCAATGTGCCATGAAAGGTTGCGGATTTTATCCGTTATGGCCAACACATTTAATTTTTTTTTTATCTTTGTAACCTTTCACCTTCTCTAGAACTAAATTAAAAATGATTGTTGACAAGGCATCACCCTTTCTAAGTCCAATTCTTACCTCTACCATCCTAAAGATCATAAATATATCTAAAGAAATAAAAACTTTTTTTCCGATATTGTGATTATTTCGTGAGTAATAGATTGATTTATAATAAATAAACCCTATGTATGTATATTTCAGGGTAATTGATGGATCAAAAATTTTTATCATATTTGTCGTTTTCTATCTATTGATTAACAAGCGTAATGTACATGTTTCATATTTCAGGGTTAGTGATGTCTAAAAAAATTTTAACTGAAGATGGTTTTGAAACACAATTTGCAGTAAATTATTTAGGACATTTCTATTTACCTGTCTTTTGTTGCCAAGATTGAGCGTCGGGCGCTCNCAAAAAATACTAGTATTATTGTGATAAAAGCGTGGGTGCTTTGTGCCATATTTTTCGTATATTGAGCGCCCGACGCTTTTATCACAATAATACTAGTATTTTTTGTTCATAATTATTTTAAACTTATTTTAAAAATTATTTTTAACTTTTTAGTTCGATGTGCTTTAAAAACGTGTTTTTTTAGTTTTTTTAAACTATATTTATTTTTCACTTTTTAGTTTTATGTTATGATAGTAGTTACTATCAATATCATGGTTGTAACGGGTAACGGGAAATCAGGGTTCGATTCCGGAGAGGGAGTCAAAGGAACGGCTACCACATTCAAGGAAAGCGGCAGGCGCGTAATTACTCACTCCCGGAACGTGGAGATAGTGACGGAAAATGACGATACGGAAATCATCGCTCGTAATCGGAATGAATACTTTATATCTCTTAATTAAAATAAAGCGTGTTAATAAATAAATTTTAATAGTAATTAGAATATATATTTATACAAGTAAAGGTATAACCANATATATTTATACAAGTATAGGTATAACCGTATTTTGTGGGCGGGCGGGTCGGACTAACGTTATACCTGAGGTATAAACGGTGGTAGGAATATATAAATATATATACGTAAGGCGCATTACACGCGGGCGGTATTGGTCAGTCAAAATAAAAATTTGTTTATATATATATATAATAAAAATATAACTTTTCACCTTCTCTAGAATTAAATTAAAAATGATTGTTGACAAGGCATCACCCTTTCTAAGTCCAATTCTTACCTCTACCATCCTAAAGATCATAAATATATCTAAAGAAATAAAAACTTTTTTTCCGATATTGTGATTATTTCGTGAGTAATAGATTGATTTATAATAAATAAACCCTATGTATGCATATTTCAGGGTAATTGATGCATCAAAAATTTTTATCAAATTTGTCGTTTTCTATCTATTGATTAACAAGCGTAATGTACATGTTTCATATTTCAGGATTAATGATGTCTAAAAAAATTTTAACTGAAGATGGTTTTGAAACACAATTTGCAGTAAATTATTTAGGACATTTCTTATTTACCTGTCTTTTGTTGCCAAGAATAATTTACTCATCGCCTGCTCGAATCATCAATGTGTCATCAATGAGTCATACTTTTTGTCAGTTTAACTTATAACATGCAAATTTTTATTTTTAAATTCAAATAATAAAAAGAATGATGAAATAAGATATTTTTTTCAGTTAAAAATTATGATTTTGATGACATTAACTATGATCTAAAAGATTACTATCCAATGGAAGCCTACTGTCAAAACAAACTTGCTAATATACTTTTTACGAAAGAATTAGCAACCAGACTTGCAGGTATTGATAAGAATTGTTTTTATATTATTATTTAATCATTTTCCAGCCTTGGTTTGTTTATTTTGTACACGAGTCTTTAATTTGAAACGAAGACATGATACAATCTTTTGAACATTCCTTTATCAATCACCTTATGGTTCCCCGATGCACAAATATAGTAGTATCTTTTATAAAAGACGCAAAGCTTTTGTAACGTGGGTTGAAGACAATTTTAATTTTTTTTAGATTTTATGAATTTTTTATTTTAGTATGTCACTCACACATTTTCTAAACTTGGTGTACAAGTTACGTGCACATGAGTGTAATTTGAAATAAGGACGAATAGACTCGTAAAAAATACATTTTTTTTGTATTTTTTAATCAATAACGTAATGGTTCATCTAGATTTAGATCTAGATTAACTATGATCTAAAAGATTACTATCCAATGGAAGCCTACTGTCAAAACAAACTTGCTAATATACTTTTTACGAAAGAATTAGCAACCAGACTTGCAGGTATTGATAAGAATTGTTTTTATATTATTATTTAATCATTTTCCAGCCTTGGTTTGTTTATTTTGTACACGAGTCTTTAATTTGAAATGAAGACATGATACAATCTTTTGAACATTCCTTTATCAATCACCTTATGGTTCACCGAGGTACAATAATAGTAGTATATTTTATAAAAGACGCAAAGCTTTTGTAACGTGGGTTAATGACAATTTTAATTTTTTTTTAGATTTTATGAATTTTTTATTTTAGTATGTCACTCACATATTTTCTAAACTTGGTGTGCAAGTTACGTGCACATGAGTGTAATTTGAAATAAGGACTAGTAGACTCGTCAAAAATACATTTTTTTGAGTATTTTTTAATCAATAACGTTCATTCAATAATGGTTCATCTAGATTTATAAAAAAATTTGATAAACTCCTTTGAGTTATTCTTTTATTATGAACTATCGAACCTAATACTAATACTATTAACAAAATAATAATTATATTAATTATATCAACTATAATTGAACTATATTAGTTCAATTGAGAATTGAACTATATAAGAGGTTTTTTGTACATACACCTCTTAAAATATGTAAACTTATTATCTTAAAAAAAAATTCTAATATATATTGAAGAATGATCTAATTAAGAAAATCGTTAGCAGATTTCGATCAAATATTTCATATAGAATTTATGAAATTCTATAAGAAATTAAAGTATGTGAACACGTCTATAATGAAGACAGGATGGTTTTTTACATATCATTTTTGCACCTTTATCATTTTCGTAATACCGTAATCATTTCCGTCCACCGAGATTTCTGAAATATTTTAATAGACCATTAAGAGTTATTATTTCATTTTATTCTATAATAAACCATTTAACTTAATACTAGAACCATAAACAAAATTTTAATTTAACAATAATATTAAATATTAAAAAAATCTAAATTTTTTATTTTAGCTTCGGTGCGAAGCTAAGAAGGTATTGGTATTACTAAGATGTGTTTTTTTTTTGTGTCTGTTACCATTTTTTCTCAGCTCTCAAAAAAACCTCCAAAAAAATTACAAATTTAAAAATCGCTAATTATCGAAATTTTTTGAACTTTTTTTACTTAAAATAGCTATAACTTTTTTAAAAATAACCGAATCAATATAATTTTTTAAATAGATGCATGATATCATTTCCTTTCATTTGGTATATTTTTTTTTTATATGTGACCCTTTACTTGCCAACAGGGGGGATTTAAAATGACAACTTTTTCACAAAAAATTTACTTTTTCAACGTAACTTTTGAAAATGTTCCGGAAGGTCTGACACTTTTATATATATCTTAAATTAAAGCTAATGTAATATACTTTATTATGAAAAAAAAATTTTTCGTACTTTATCTTATCTTCACGGTGAAAATGGCTACTGAATGCTATTTTTGTGTGAAAATTTTCGATTTTGTATTTTACATTTTTAATTTTATTATGCTATAACTATTTGAAAAATCTATGGATCAATACAATTTTTTCATGAGAAGTAGTATTTATATAAATCTTTCATTCGACATACTGTTTTTTTAAATCGAACCATTTCACTATATACGAGGGGGGTTCAAATCTAAAAAAAGCATGTAGAAAGTTGAACTTTTTCAACTTAACTTTTAAAGTGTTCTGGAAAGTCTGACATTTTTATATATAACTTCAATTAAATCTAATGTAATTTACTTTATTATGCAAAAAAAAAAAAATTTCGGACTTTATCTTATCTTCACGGTGAAAATGGCTACTGAATGCTATTGTGTGAAAATTTTCGATTTTGTATTTTACATTTTTAACTTTATAATTTTTTAAAATTAAACACTATCTAAAGATTTGCATCGAAGCGTTTTTTTTTATAGTGATTTTAATCACTGTCAGATATCATTATACTTGATCCATCTATGCCACGTCACCACTGTGCCGCGACCCTCCTGTGCTGGGTTTTTTTTAGCTACATATAAGTGAGGAAATATATAAATGCATAGAAAATTTTGAACAATTATTTCTTAATGAAATTATGATACTGGAACATATTATTAAAAGTTATTATAAATTAACTTTATAATGTTATGTATTTAGGTACAAGGGTAAATTTGTATTGTTTGCACCCAGGAAATATTAAAACCGAAATTCATGATGGTTTTGAGAATATTATTTATCATAACCACTTTTATCTTTGGATATTTTTAGTTTCTTTATCTTTTATCATATATTTATTTTTGAAAACTCCTCATCAAGGAGCTCAGACTACAATTCATTGTGCTATAGATGAAAAAGCTGGCACAGAAACAGGACTGTACTACAGGTATTTGTGCATTTTGATTTTATTGAAAAGCAAAAATAATTTTTATATTTCATATAGTAACTGTCAAGTTAAAGAACCATCTTCTATGGCAAAAGATATTATTCTAGCAAAGAAACTGTGGAAAAAGAGTCTAAACATGGTCGGGCTGACAAATTTTGACATGTTTAAATCCAGTGATACAATTCCAACTGTATTATTAGATTTTTAATTTAATTTAATGTGCCTATTATGACTTATAATATAATTGAATGGCAGAATAAGTTATGAATGTTAAATTGCAAATATTTTATTTTTTTATTCATAAATACATAAATGACTAATATATAAATATTTATGGGATATAAGATATAAGATACAATAGTTATTACATAGTTATGTGATTATAATATTTACATAATAGAAAATGTGTACAATAAGAAAATTAACCGTGCATTTAATTAGTATTACTATAAACTAAACGAAAGGTCTGCATTTGCAGTTCGCATAAGGTGAAGAAATAGAAAGATGTGAATTTGAGTAACGTGGAATAATTATAGGGACAAAAGAAAATGTAGAACATAGTAGGACTTTTAAGCATATATGGGAAAGTAGCTTAAAAGAATCAATATTATGGCGTTAGAGAGAGAAGAGAAAATTAAGATAAATCTCATGTCTACGATAAGATAGAAAATTAATACCAAGTTTTTGCATGACTGGAGAATATTAATAGGAGGGCAAGGGATATTAAACTTATGAGAACATGAACACAAAAACTATCTCTGAACTCTTTCGACTGACGCTTTTACATTAGTAGTCATTAGATCCCATAGTATAAAATGTAGGACGAACAAGAAAGCAATAAAAAGTTTTAAACGGTAAAACAAGATTAAAATTTTGGAAGTATAGTTAATAAACCCAAGAAGTTTAAGCACTTTATAGTATTTTTCTTGAATATGTGAAGTAGAAGAAAGATTTATAAGAAAAACGATACCAAAATCACAAATTCTGTCACAAGATAATTTGTCTTTGTTTGTTTGCACATCCCTTTATCATTTACGTAATGGTACACTGAGATTTCTGAAATAAAAAAATTAATAGGTAGAGTTTTTATTTGGGATTTATAAACTTTTTTTTAAGTGTTTCGATTAAAAATTTATCCCAAAAGCATTCTAGCTAAAATAAAATATTAATTATTTTTTTTTATCTTTTTATTCTTTTAAATGAATATCATAGGTATTAGTTTTTACATGATTATTTCAAACATCAAAGGGGCAGTCTTAGAAATGACCCTCATGTCAAAATAGTTCCTTAAAACTGTCACATTTTATTATTGTATTTTACTATATATTTTAAGTAATAAAATAAGTTTTTAAAACATTTTAATCGTCTATTTATCAAAAATAACTGTCAATCACAATAATAAATAATTATATTAGTATATTTACGATAGACATACATAATTTGTTAATGATTTTGCGAACCTCTAAAAGGACTAATATTGACAGACTTTCGGTTCTTTAAACCAAATAAGTTGAGGCTTCGGCGAGGTTCATTAAATAAGTAAGGTATCTTAACCTAGGATAGCATAAATAAAAAATTATTAAAATATAATTTCATCAAATTTATAAGATTTTGATATCTTAAAATGTTTTTTTCAACAATACTTGGATGGTAGATATTATTATATGGTATGATTTAATATACTTTTAATACTTTTCAAATTCTTATCATACTGTACTAGGTTTTTACTAATAATATTTTTGATAAATTCCCAACCGATATCGATATTCTTAACACTTACTCAGAACTTGTCAAAATATCATTATAAGAATTTGTCTATCTATGTTCAAATTATAATCAATAAGATTATAGTGATCCAGCGTATTTCAGTGCAAAGCCTTGGCTGGCACTAACACAGTTAAACTCGTTAATATATATTAAATATTATTTTAATACACGTCTTGATATACTTTACGTCAACTACTTATACGTTACCAAAATGGTAAAACTTATGACTAGCGGGTAAACACCGGGAGGGAGAGGATGAAACCCAATGTAAACGTTTTCTAAGAATTTTACCATCGACTACGAGACGCTTATATAAGCATATTTCCAACATCAAAGGTACCACCGTACAGTAACAATGACTGTCTTACGTATTTTATGAGAAAAATGACACCCTGGTAATGTTCACGCCTACGCATTTTATTCTTTACTATATAACCGATTCAATCCTTCTTATCCTGTCACATTCGTTTTTAATTATCATTGACGTGCAGTTGTCTTTTTTGAAAACTTACAATTTATTATTTAATAAATTTAATAATTTACACGTATAAATAAAACCATGAACCAGAACCTCAATCATCTCCTAAACAAGGTATGTAGATTTTTCCAATTATAAACCTTTTTTTATTTTAATAAATTTTTTTTCTTTATATCTTTTTAATTTTTTATTAATATATTTATTTAATTATGTAAATAGAATTTTTTCATTTAATTTTATAAGTCAAAAATATTTTTAAAAATCAATATATATATATATACAGGGTGATTTTTAGCTTCGATGCGAAGCTGAGAAGGTATTGGTTTTACTATGATGTGTTTTTTTTTTTTTTTTTTTTTTTTTTTTTTTTTTTTTTACACTTTAACAGTAAAAAAAAAA
>NW_026099574.1:15645153-15646373 GCF_025091365.1 Daktulosphaira vitifoliae | reverse complement strand
GTGAAAGTTGACATCAAAGTTAATAAAAAATTACGATTTTTGTAAAATAATTTTTTTTTATATTTTTAACTTAATAATGCTCTAACTTTTTCAAAAATGGACATATCAATATAATTTTTTTTATATAGATGGTTGATATCTTTACCTATCATTTGGTATATTTTTTTTGTAAATCTGACACTTAACCTGCCCACAGGTGGGGATTTAAAATGACAACTTTTTCACAAAAAATTTACTTTTTCAACATAACTTTTGAAAATGTTCCGGAAGGTCTGACACTTTTATATATATCTTAAATTAAAGCTAATGTAATATACTTTAATTTGAAAAAAAAAAATTTGACCTCTGGACTTGTCTTCACGGCGAAAATGGCTACCGAATGCTATTTTCGTGTGAAAATTCTCGATTTTATTATTTATATTATATTTAACTTTATAATGCTATAACTTATTGAAAAGTTTATGGATCCACACAATTTTTTTATGAGAAATAATATTTTTTAATAAACCCTTTTTCATTTGACATACTTTATCTTTATCGAGATATTAATAAGGAACCAGCAGATCAAGTAGCTTTTGGAATAAAACACCAATTTTTTTTAAATTAAGCACTATCTAAAGATTTGCATCGAAGCGTTTTATTTTTGATAGTGATTTTAATCACTGTCAGATATCATTATACTTGATCATACTATACCACGTCACAACTGTGCCGCGACCCCCCTGTGCTGGGTTTTTTATTATAACCCACTCAATTACTTGCAGAATAATAATAATTTAAACATTTTTTTTTTCATTATCTTTAGTTACACATTATTCTTGAATTTTTAATTATGTAATACTTTTTAAGTTCATCCCTTATGCCTTGGAAGGGGGTCAACTTTGTTTTTTTAAATGGTAACACATATTTTTAATTAAATAAAATGTTTGAGTTTTTAATTTAATAGTAAATGGCATTTGAATTTTTAATATAACTTAATTCGTTTATTAGATATAATCATTTAAAGTTTCAAATTTTTGAATTAATATACAGGTATAATACACAAGGGATTACAAATATAGGTAGCTAATTGGTTTTTTATAACATCGATATTAGCAGGTACACAGCATTGTTATTATCAATTGTAGTAAGGCACATTGTTATGAGTTTATAAATACACTAACTGACAATACAGAAAGTATATCTATTGATAATCATAATTGATAATAAACAATCCGTGA
>NW_026099574.1:15464708-15644964 GCF_025091365.1 Daktulosphaira vitifoliae | reverse complement strand
CTGCTAATATCGATGTTATAAAAAACCAATTAGCTACCTATATTTGTAATCCCTTGTGTATTATACCTGTATATTAATTCAAAAATTTGAAACTTTAAATGATTATATCTAATAAACGAATTAAGTTATATTAAAAATTCAAATGCCATTTACTATTAAATTAAAAACTCAAACATTTTATTTAATTAAAAATATGTGTTACCATTTAAAAAAACAAAGTTGACCCCCTTCCAAGGCATAAGGGATGAACTTAAAAAGTATTACATAATTAAAAATTCAAGAATAATGTGTAACTAAAGATAATGAAAAAAAAAATGTTTAAATTATTATTATTCTGCAAGTAATTGAGTGGGTTATGATAAAAAAATCACTCTGTATATATATATGTAATTTTGTTCAATAATAAGTTGATCGATTCTACAATAAAGAATCGATAATTTAAAACTTATTACTGTATACTCTTTAAATTATATAAAATAAAAATAATTATTAATTATTAAAAATGTTACCATAGATTCCATAGAATGTTACCATAGACCTTAAATCTATATGATAATACAAATTACAACAGTGATCATAGTGTCCCTATAAACAGTGCCGCCACTGTTATATATATATTGTTTTTTTTTTTAAATAATAGATTTTTGAAAAAAATTTTAAAAATGTAAAGTTATTAGATCTTTTTTTAAATTGATTATAGTTCTTATCACAGTCGAGTAAAAATTAAAATTTTGGTATAAACATAAAGCCAATAGTCTGCCTAAATATTAAAATAACGAATAAATAACTAATTTAATATATTAAACCATGATATCATCTCTTATTAATAAATTAATTAAAAAAGTGCCAATAACTGTAGACTTTGCCCTATCATTTCAATAAATAAAATTATTTATTTTATTATTTATTAAAGCTACTTCCGCGATATCTGTTTCATCAGGTCAGGCGACTAAGCGTAGTAGGGCTAACAACAGCGCATTTAGGTAGAATAGGTTACGTATGCAATTGACGGATACCCGTGATTTCACCGAGATCGATTTCGCATTGGAGCGAGGGGCTGTTTGGTTTTATCGGAAGAACATGGAAAATTTCGCGAGCTATCGAGATTTTCTGCGCGCCGTTAAACCCGAGCTGGTTGTTGAACTCGCTGGAAACGTAGATAACCGTCCGATCAAGTATAATCTCAAATTGGAAGACTCATACCATATACCACGATCGGAAGCACCACCCAAAAACCATGTCTTCAAAACACGGGCTAGGACATTGCTATCCGATACAGATATCGAGTGTGCGGTCGATGAAGATTTTGAGGTTATGCTCGCCAAAGAAGACACGTACTCGGGAAGGGGTAGCGGCTTTTCTCTATCGCATATCGTCGGCCTTATGCTCAGCCTATACAAGTATACGCCCCTCGTCAGCTCATCATATATTTTGACAGAAATTAATCATAGAAAAGCAATCATCAACCCACAGAATATAGTTCAGTCTTATTTCAAGTGGTCCATTTTAGCGAGGCACGTTGGGGTTAATAATAATACACGTGTTAATCAAAAATATTTTAATGAGGAACACAGGTATGATTTCACGGAGTTGACAATCCCCACACCTGTGTCTCAAATTAAAATATTTGAGCGACGAAACCCTAACGTGTCTGTCAACGTGTACGGCTTGGAACGAGACGACGTTAAGTTGAAGTGGTTGGTGTATCCGTTAAGAGTCGCCGACAAAGAACAACAGAATCATTTTGATCTGTTGTATATTGGCGACTCTGAAAAATCACATTACGCATACATTTCAGATTTTTCAAAGCATATTCGTAAACAAAACACCAGACACCAAGGCCGCATTACACTTGCAAACGTTGCTTCACCTGCTTTGATGATCAGTCTAAAAAGCATATACTTCGGTAACCTAATGACGTCCGATTTCGTTAAATTCTGGGAGATGGTGTTCGGCTCGAAAGACATGCCGTTGGTGACGCATAAGGGCGTATACCCTTACGAGTACACTGATAGTTGGACTAAATTGAATGACACAGAGCTACCACCTCAGGACGCTTTCTATAGTCAGTTGAGTGAGTCTAATATCGATGATTATGAATATAGATATGCCACGGAGGTGTGGAACCGTTTCGGCTGCTCAACCCTCGGTGAGTACAGCGACCTATACCTTAAGATCGACATGTTGTTGTTGGCTGATGTGTTTGAGAATTTCCGCGACATCTGTACTTCAACATATAATTTGGACCTGGCGCATTATTACACCGCGCCCGGTTTTAGCTTCGATTGTATGTTGAAGTACACCGTGGTGACGCTGGAGCTCTTGAACGACCACGACATGCTTCTGATGGTGGAACAGGGCATTCGTGGTAGGCTAGTGCAGACCGTCAAGCACTATGCGAAAGCAAACAATGACAAAACACCAGACTACGATTAGACAAAGCTTGAATCATGGATCGTGTATCAAGATTGTAAATATTATATATAAGTACAATAATTGAGCGGTGGTTTAAAAACGTTTAATGTTTACAGGCAATAACCTTTACGGGTGGGCTATGAGTCATCCCATGCCGTACGGTGGATTCCGGTGGTATAAAGGAGCAGACCCTCTGGCTGACCTCCAATCGTTGTCGGACACTGGTAATACGGGGCGTATATATGAAATGGACATATTGTATCCAGAATGGCTGCATGACGAGCACAACGACTTACCGTTCTTGCCTGGTAACGATGTACCTCCGGGTTCCAAAGAGACCAAACTTTGAAACCGAAACAGCGGTACATCGTACACTACGTTAATCTTAAACAGGGAATCGCACACGGACTGCAAGTCGATAAAGTGTTGTATTTGTAATTGTTTATTTATTTAACTAAATGTTTTATTACAATAAACAATAAAAAAAAAATTATAGGTACTTTATATAATATCGTTTGAATCTATCCATTTATTATGTGAATTATCAAAACCAACAAACTTGACAAAACATCTGTCTTTATTCTTCTTAATGATCTTTTCCACTAAATAAACTTATGGAAACTGAGTATTGCTAAGTTCGTGCTATTAGAAACAACCATTTATAGGTCTGTTGTCTTCATCTGTCAGCTCATACACAACGGGCTTTGCATCACAAATTTTTGCGATTGTAAAGACTTCCGATTTCCAATTTTGTGTATATCCTTTTGAAAATACTGCTTTATGCTTGCTCAAACAAACTTTATCTCTAATATTAAACTATTTATTGTATTTTAAAATAGGTAGCCATTTAAAACTGACATTTCCAGGAATACGCGATGCTATACTAGGAGTTGTTCCTACGGCACTATGTTTTGTATTATTGTAATTTGTTATTAAATCTGCTATAATGTTTATCCAACTATATGATCTATTAGTAGTACATTTTTTCCACATTTTTTTTTTTTAGTGTTCTATTGAATCGTTCCACAACAGCCGCTTTCATTGTAGAGTAGGTTGAATAATGATTTATATTTTTGTTCTTCATGAGCATCCGAAAATGTTTGTTGAAAAATTCTAAACCTCGATCTGTTTGCAAGTTCCTTGGAGATCTATTGAACAAGACTTTTTCAAAAGCCGACTTGGCTTCTGTACTAGATTTATTTTTTAAAGGCACAGTCCATACATATTTTGTATACACATCGATTATCGTTAAAATAAATGTAAAATTTTTATTTTTTATAGAGTATTTTGTCATATCTACTAAATCTGCTTGTCACAAGTCATCTTTGCCGTACGATATAACTCTTCTTATAGGAATTATTTTTCTAGCAGGCTTATGTAATTCATTTGCTACTTTACTTATGATATTACACCTAGTTCTCGTAACTCTTCTTCTATTGATAGTATTTCGATTCCCACACTTGTATTTCCATTACTTCTACAAGAAGTGATGGAATTGCAGATTTGAAATCAGCGTGAAAACATGATTAAGCTAAGTATATTTTGGTTAAAGTAATGCTGTTTAAAAAATGTTTCATTTTAGTGATATTTATTTAAAAAAAAAGTTTTTTTTTACATTAGATATTTGTCTAAATTTATAAAATTAAGAGATTTTTTCTAATATTTTATGACTATTAGTTCAACTAGATTAAAATCGGTTCTTTTGACGTTATCAAAATTGGAACAGTGAGAGCTGAGAATTTTTATGGACAGATATAAAAAACATCGCACAACATACAAGACTAATAACTTTTAGTTTTGCATTATAACTATGAAAAAAAAACAATGAATAACTTATAAAAAAAATTTGCACGATTGAGCGTATTATAAAATTTGATTATAATTGTAAAGATCCATTGTTAAATTTAGGTGAAACTAAAATAATATTTTTTAGAAATTATTTATATAGTAACATATAACCAAAAAATTTGTAATATTAAAGACTGACAGTAGCACACACACAAATAGAATTAAAAAATCAACAAATTACAAAGTAAAATTATTTAATTTTGTAGTTGAAACCTATTATTATATCACACTTGTTTCAACAATACTTTAAATAATTCTTTAATTTCTTTAAAAATGTTAGAAAGAAAATATTATCAAGAGGGTAGACCCAGTAATGGAGTCCTTCATATTCATTGAAGTTATTGAATCTAAATCAGATGAGTTGAACATTTTTTTCTAACTGAAAAGGAATTAAGAAAAAAACGTAAGGAATTCATTGCCACAGGTGGGTTCGAAACTTGTACCCAAGCGTAGTAGACACAAATGTTAGCTACTCGGTAACTGTACGTCGCATTCGATGATCGATAAAAAAAAAATTTAAACTAGTTCAAATTTCAAAGTTATATTTCTCGACTTAAAAGAAACAAAAAAATTTAAATAAGTTTCAAAATATAATCGCAGTTACTACATAATCAAAATATTTGCTACATTGACATTGAAATTTTTTATTTCACTCCACCATTCAAATAGATTATAAGACAAAATTATTACATTAAATTAAATTACAATATCTAATAATACAGTTGGAATTGTTTCACTGGATTTAAACATGTCAAAATTTGTCAGCCCGACCATGTTTAAACTCTTTTTCCACAGTTTCTTTGCTAGAATAATATCTTTTGCTACAGAAGAAGGTTCTTTAACTTGACATTCACTATATAAAATATAAAAATTAATTTTGCTTTTCAATTAAATTAAAATGCCCAAATACCTGTAGTAAAGTCCTGTTTCTGTGCCAGCTTTTTCATCTATAGCACAATGAATTGTAGTCTGCGCTCCTTGATGAGGAGTTTTCATAATGAAATATGAAATAAGTAGTGAATATAATAAAAAAAAATTAAATATAAAATTGTTGAATTGGAAACAAGTGTAACCAAATGCCCTGTGTATATCAGTTTTTACTATTCCTGGATTTACGCAATACACATTTACTCCTGTACCTAAATACATAATACTACAATGTTAAAGAACCCATAACTTTTATAAGAAATAACTGTTCGAAATTTGCAATCCATTAATTATTTTCTTTATTAGATCTATCTTAAATTTACAATGTGATTTATTTACGCCTGCCATTCAGTATTTTGATGAAAAAAGTAGCACCCAATCATGACCTACAGTCATTACTTTAAATTATTAATAACTTTTGAATTATTGGTCCAAAAGTTGTTATCGACCAGTCATTTCCTTAATTGGATTATTTTCTTTTTTATAAGACAGTTAAATATTTATATTGCTTTTAAAAAAAATAATGTCGACACCCTATAAGATATAAAGGATGAACATAAAAAATATTTAATAGAATCTACTTATATCTTATAGAGGTCTATTGTAGTTTTATTCAAAGTTTTATGAAAAATTAAACTATGTGGACCATTACATAATTATTAAAGAAATGTGCAAGAAATTATATCAAAAAACATGCAAACATGGAAAATGATTAAGTTCAATTATAGTTGATATAATTAATATAATTATAATGGTTTATGATAGAATAACATGAAATAATAACACTTAATGGTCTATTGAAATATTTCAGAAATCTCGATGGACCATTACGTAACTGATAAAGGGATGTGCAAAAAAACCATTCCGTTTTCATTATAGACGTGTTCACATAATATTTAAACCGACACTACATAGTGGTTAAGTGACATACTAAAATAAATAAAATGTGCACATACTTCAATTACTTATAGAATTTCATAAATTTTATAAGAAATAATTGATCGAAATTTGCTAACAATTTTCTTCATTAGATCATTCTTCAATATTTATATATATTATATTATATTAGAATTTTTTTTTAAGATAATAAGTTTACATATTTTAAGAGGTGTATGTACAAAAAACCTCTTATATAGTTCAATTATAGTTGATATAATTAATAAAATTATATCAACTAATTATTATTTTGTTAATAGTATTAGTATTAGGTTCGATGGTTCATAATAAAAGAATAATTCAAAAGAGTAAATTAAATTTTTTTATAAATCTAGATGAACCATTACGTTATTGATTAAAAAATGTATTTTTTACGAGTCTACTAGTCCTTATTTCTAATTACACTCATGTGCACGTAACTTGCACACCAAGTTTAGAAAATGTGTGAGTGACATACTAAAATAAAAAATTCATAAAATCTAAAAAAAAATTAAAATTGTCATTAACCCACGTTACAAAAGCTTTGCGTCATTTATAAAAGATACTACTATATTTGTGCATCGGGGAACCATAAGGTGATTGATAAAGGAATGTTCAAAAGATTGTATCATGTCTTCGTTTCAAATTAAAGACTCGTGTACAAAATAAACAAACCAAGGCTGGAAAATGATTAAATAATAATATAAAAACAATTACTTTCAATACCTGCAAGTCTGGTTGCTAATTCTTTCGTAAAAAGTATATTAGCAAGTTTGCTTTGACAGTAGGCTTCCATTGGATAGTAATCTTTTAGATCATAGTTAATGTCATCAAAATCATAATTTTTAACTGAAAAAAATATCTCATTTTATCATTCTTTTTATTATTTGAATTTAAAAATAAAAATTTGCATATTATAAGTTAAACTGACAATAAGTATGACCCATTGATGACACATTGATGATTCGAGCAGGCGATGAGTAAATTATTCTTGGCAACAAAAGACAGGTAAATAAGAAATGTCCTAAATAATTTACTGCAAATTGTGTTTCAAAACCATCTTCAGTTAAAATTTTTTTAGACATCACTAATCCTGAAATATAAAACATGAATGTACCTTTTCTTAATCAATAGGTATTAAGCGACAATATTATTAAAATTAGTAAACCATCGAATGTTGTATATGTTAGAAAGGAAACAGGTTAGTTGTTAAAAAAAATGAGAACAATTGACCTATTTCCTTACTTTTTGAACACTTTATATAAACAAATTATGATAAAAAACTCTATCAATATTATTTTTTCCATTAAAATTTTTTATAACTTTATATTATCAAAGTTTACTGTTACATAGTACAGCTATATTGGTTACACATATCTGTCGCGTTATGCATCCACTCTATGTATTGTAACTCAATAAGTATTTGTTCTATAAATTTTGAAAAAATTTAAAATTCACAAATTATTTTTTTATTATTAATAATAAATAATAAAATATATGATTTCAATGTAGTCTAAAAATACATAAATTGCTTTTAAAAGTTTATGGCAGAATTGTAATTATATCAAAAGTTATAAGAGTTGTCAGCTAGATATAATCCATTCTGTATAAATGAAATGAAATGCAAGAATTATAGTTTTCATATATATAAAAACAAATAATGTTATTTAAAATTAAAATTAATTTTTTTTTTACAATGAAAATATTATTTATTAATTATAATTTGATAATTTTATTATACATAAATTGAATGAAATAATTCCTCTATCTTAATAATGCAACTGAAGATTATATTTTGATCTTGACAAAGATGAAAAAGATAGTACTATAATTAAATTGACACGGCACGCGACTCGTGCCACCTTTATCAGCCGTCGCCCTACTATGAGTACTATGACTGACCAACACCGCGTATCATACGCTACTGTGCAATGTCCAGCAAGTGCTGCACGCCCGACGACGACCCGCCACAAATGATACGTTGTGAGAGTGACAACGTTGACGAACCGATCCGCACTCGCGCACCTTCGCCATCAACGCTGCTAACCTTTTGACGCCCGAGGATCACGCAGGACATCACGTCGTCGACGACAGCGAAAGTTCCGCGATATTATGCGAAGATTATTAATAACTGTGTTCGGTTTGTTTTATGTTATTGTTAATATAACCTGTTGTTGCCCAGTAATAAACGGCCCAAGGGTATTTACCCTCATAACCAATGTAGACCACATTTTTGCGACGTAAGTCGTGTCAAAATATAGATACAAATATTGTCACATCATAAGTATCAAAATATATTTCATATATATTATTATGTAAATGTATTTAAGAACTAATATAACTTTTAAATTACATAAATACATCTGTCTTTCTTTTTCTTCGCCTTTATCCCAACTACTAGGGGTCGGCCACCACTCTCCACTTTAACCACCCCCAATTAAACCTGTGTCTTACATCCACGTCAATACTACCACTCTTTTACACAAATGATTTTAAATACTTAAAACAATCTACCTATCCTATCACGTCCTCTCCTTTTGTCAATGATCTCCTCATTTCCTCTACCTCTTGTACTCCTCTGTCAAAGTCGTACTGTATATACTCTGTCTTACTTCTACATATTTTTAAACCCTTTTCTTCAAGAGCTGATCTCCACAACCCTAGCCTTTGATTAATTTCCTTACTATTTTCTCCAATAAACACTATATCGTCAGCGAACAATATGCACCACGGTACTTCTTTTTGTATTTCTCTAGTAATTTTTGAAGACAATAAATAAGGGCGTAAAGCACAACCGTGGTGCACTCTTACTCTTACACTAAAACTTTCTGTTACTCCTCCTAATTCTCTTAATCATGTCTTTCCCAAATTTTCATACTATGACTCATAAGCTTTATTCTTTTATAATTTCCACACTCCTGTATGTCTTCTTTACCTTTAAATACCAGCCTTACTTTGTTTCTAGCCTACCATACAACTCATCATACCTCTTAAACTTCGACTTACTTACTGCACACTTGACTTCCTTGCACAAGCGTTTATACTCCATCCAATCTTCTCTATTTTTGCTCTCTGTCATTATTTGAACTACTTTTTATCTATGATTATTTAAACGCCCTTATTCCACCACCACCAGGGTTTCTTGTTTCCTGACATTCAACTCCTACTCTCACCGCATCCTCATTTCCAGTTATTCCTTGCATAACCCTATCCATCTTTCTCCAAACACTTCCTTGTCTATTTCATTTCATCCTACATGTAGTGCATTGGCAGTGATTATATCCAACATTTTTTCCTCGAAAATTAATTTTATGACTATATTTCTGTCACTTTTTCAACTTTCCTTGTATTTCTCTAGTAATTTCATCCATCACTATAAATAATAGGTAAGAGCTTAAAGAAGAACCTTGGTGAAGAACTACTTTTACCCTAAAATAATATCCTCTATTATATCAATGCATCTTTATGGGACTATCTTATTAACAATCACTTTAAAACCTCTCTCAGTACTCTATCAAACGCTTTCTTCAAATCTATAAATTCCATACACAGCTTTTTTTTCTTTTATCTATACTTTTCTATTAGTATTCTTTCTGGATCCATCGTTGACTTTTCAGGCAAAAAATAAAGTTGTTTTTTTGTCATAGATATTTCTCCTCTTATTCTGTAATATCTTTAGATATATTAGAAAATAACGAATTTAATACGCATGATTACTTTTTAATGTACTCAATTTTTACTAATAACAAGACTAAAAAATATCTTATTTTTTTTAGGGTTATATAATATACAGTGTCAACCTCAACACAATACTACAATACTCGCCCCTTAAGATTACACAAAAATTAATTAATTAATATAAAAACATTATTTAATATATATTATATTTAATATAAAATAATATAATAGGAATAAAAAAAATAACAATCATTGCATTACAGTTAATAACTTAATTGAACTACTATAATAATACACAATAATACATTTATAAAATAGTACATAATTTTATTGTTTTATTGCTTATTTTATTATATATATTTATTATACCAAAAACACCCTTAGCAATATAGGTGTAATTTGGTATATCCTCGTTACTATTACTCTGTTCTGCCCTTTCCTCATTTGGTTACCTAAAATACGCTACATTATGATCTGTATAAGCTAATATAATTTGATCAAAATGTCTTTTTCCTTAGAAGTTAATCCCTCTTCTGTTTTTACTATGTATGTTCTCTCATCTAAAACTTCTTTAAATCCCTTTAGTCCATGTTTATGATTTACTATTTTTTTTTTTGTGAGTTTCTAAAGTTCATGCTTTAGAAGCTGCTTCTAATACTTGATGCCAACTTTCTCTATCTACGCACTCTTCTAATTTTAATCCTTTCACATAGCAATGAAATATTTCTAGAATATTTATTTTTGATATTAAAATATTTCTAGAATATTTATTTTTGATATTAAAATATTTCTAGAATATAACCAGAATATTTTGAAATATTCTAACTATGTTCTCAGAATATACTTTGGCTGCGAATATTATATTCTCACAATATTTTAAAGGTATATTTCTAAAATATTATAAAAAATTATTTTTTATATTTTTAACTTTATAATGCTATAACATTTAAAAAAAAAAAAACGGTAGCACAGTGGGGTCGCGGCATATTGGAGACATTACATAGTNATTGCATAGTTGGGTCCAGTATAGATTTAATCTGACAGTGATTAAAATCACTATCATAAGAAACGCTTCGATGCAAATCTGTAGATAGTGTTTAATTTTAAAAAATTGATGGATAATTGCAAAATCAACATCAACTTCTATTAAAATAAAATACAAAACCCATAATTTTAATACAAAAATAGCATATTTTTGAATACGGTAGCCACTTGCGTATAGAAGATAGGTCCTCGGGACAAATTTTTTTTTTTTCATTTTGTAGTACATGAAATAAGCTTTAATTTTATATATGTTTAAAGGACGCAGTATTTCCGGAACATTTTCAAAAATTAAGTTGAAAAAGTTATTTTTTGTAAAAAAGTTACTATTTGATTTAAAATTTTTAAAGATAAAGATTAGAGTCGGTCGAAAACGCAAAATTATTAACATTCAAGCAAAATGAACCAAATTGGTTGTCAATTAGAACTTCAAAAGTTGGAACGTACAAAAAAGGTGCATCGACATTTTTAACTACGTCAAAAATGAAATGTTATTTGTGTCAACAACCTCATCCAATATATAAGTGCACTACATTTCTGGCACTTGATAAGCGTCCAGAATAAATAAAGTCAGTGAATTGAAATTGTGCAAAAATTGTTTAAAAAAAAACGACCATCACGTAAATCAATGTCAAAAACTTCATAATTCACTCTTACACCAAGAAAAAGAAGCCAGTTCGGACGAAGGAAGTACTCCGGGTGTTGCAAACAATGANAGGAAGTACTCCGGGTGTTGCAAACGATGGGAATACATTGGTTGCACATACAATGGATGCCGAAACAAATAATCAAGTATTATTAGCAACGGCAATAATAAAAATAATAAGTTCAGCCGGCAGACAAATACACGGCCGAGCGTTGTTAGATAATGGATCTCAAAGCAATTTCATTACGAGTAATCTAGTACATAAATTGGGACTCAAACGTCAGAAAGTAAATATACCAATATGTGGAATAAGTGAATCGAAGAATAACATTAAGTACAAAGTCACTGCTATTGTGCAGTCATTAGATAGTTCGTATGCAACGACTATTGAATTTCTAGTCTTATCAAAAATAACCGGTTCACTGCCACATACACCTATACGCACTGTGAGTATTCCCGACATCCTTAATGTTGCGGACCCGTCGTTCAATCAGCCGGGTAATATTAACATTCTTATCGGAGGAGAAACATATTGAGACATAATATGTGCCGAAAAGCTCAAAACAAAAGAAGGCCCATACATGCAAAAAACATTACTCGGGTGGGTGGTGGTAGGTAAATCATTAACAGATATGAATGATATCAAATTAAATTCGTATTTGTCAATAACGAAACATCAGTACGAATTATTAGATAATAAAATTGAATTATTTTGGAAAATGGAAGACGTATCTTTGAAGCATAATTTCACCGATGAACAAAAATTGTGCTTAACACATTTTTCCGATAACGTCGACCAAAATGAGGATGGTAGATTCGTAGTAAAATTACCATTCAAAGTAAATTGTAGCCAACAGCTGGGCGATTCATTCAACTCAGCAGTACACAGATTTTTATCATTAGAAAAACGATTATTAAAAAATTCCGAATTACATGATAAGTATAAAATGTTTATGTTATAATATGAAGAATTAAAACATATGGAATATATAGGCAATGCGAGAGGCGATAATCAGTTAATCGACAACAATAAATGTTTTTATTTACCGCACTCATACGTTTTAAACGATCATAGTAGAACGACCAAGCTGCGCGTTGTGTTTGATGGGTCAGCGAAAACCAGTACTNTTGACGGGTCAGCGAAAACCAGTACCGGGGTGTCATTAAATGACATATTAATGAACGGTCCCAAAGTACAACCGGACTTATTAGATATCATAATTCGATTTAGAACTCACAGATATGCATTCTCGACGGATATAACGAAAATGTATCGACAGGTATTAGTACACAAAAATGATCGTGATTATCAACGTGTATTATGGAGATCGGATCCAAGTGAAGAGGTCAAAATATACAGATTACGTACAGTTACTTATGGGTTGGTACCCGCGGGTTTTTTGGCGATGAGCTGCGTCAACCGAGTAGCTGATAAAACTACAAATACAAGATTAAAAGAAATGATCAAAAACGATTTTTGTGTGGATGATTGTCTTACCGGAGCAGATACGTTGACTGAAGCTATAATGTTACGTGATGAATTAATTTCAATTATGAAAAGTGCGGGATTTGAATTATCAAAATGGACGGCAAATCATGAAGATTTATTTCCTAATCCAAGTAATGGCAAATCACAAAAAATCTCAATGGATAGAGAAAAAGTAAAAACTTTAGGTTTGTATTGGGAACCGGAGAGGGATTACTACACATATGTCGTTCAGATACCAAAAATAAACGCTCAAGTCACCAAAAGGCACGTTCTTGCCGGTCTGGTGACGTTGTTTGATCCATTAGGTTTAGTAGGTCCTATCATATTAGTAGGAAAAATATTACTTCAAAAATTATGGCTTGAAAAAATTGGTTGGGATAGTCCAGTTCCGTTACACATACAATCAGAATGGAAAAATTATAATAGTTGTTTAAATGAGCTCAATTCATTTAACATACCTCGTTGGGTGGGGTCTGATAAAGAAAAACACATTGAAGTACATGGATTTGCGGATGCATCTACGAAAGCATACGGTGCGTGTATCTATATACGTACTACAGATATGACGGACAGAGTCGTTAACTGCCTATTAGTGTGCGCAAAGTCGCGTATATCACCAATAAAGGTAGTATCAATTCCAAGATANGATAAAGGTAGTGTCAATTCCAAGATTAGAGTTATGTGCGGCATTACTTTTATCACGTCTTATGCATGTAATTATATCGGCGCTTAAAGTGAACATATCAAAAAAATATTTTTGGACGGATTCAACTGTCACTTTAGCTTGGATAGCTGCAGAATCAAGTAAGTGGAAAACATTTGTTGCTAATCGTGTCAGTGAAATACACACTTTGACTGAGCGTTCGGAGTGGGGACATGTGAAATCGAACGATAATCCAGCTGACGTATTATCACGAGGATGTACGCCAAACGAATTAAAAAATAACATGTNACGTATTATCACGAGGATGTACGCCAGACGAATTAAAAAATAACATGCTTTGGTGGCACGGTCCGGTATGGTTAATTAATAATGATTTCAAAGGTTCAATAGCACACAACGAAGATTTGGAACATATAAACGATATTAAAAACGAAGAAAAGATTACGTCTATTATCGCGTGTGCTACTACAGTAAGCCCGGTGTTTGATATTGATAAATATTCATCTCTGAACAAGTTATCATGCGTCGTTGCGTATTTAATACGATACAAAAATAATTCATTATCGAAACGTAATAATATCCAAAGAATTATCGGGCCGTTAAGCGTAGACGAAATATCAGAAGGAATTAAATTACTAATCAAATTATTACAAAGTATTTATTTTTCTTCAGAAATTAAAGATTTAAAAAATAAATGTATTGTGTCGGGTAACAGTAAAATATATAAATTAAATCCGTTCATAGACGACGATGGAATCGTGCGCGTAGGTGGTAGATTAACCAACGCGACAATTATTGATACTGATCAACGATTTCCGATTATAATACCCAATGATACAAATTTTTCAAAATTGATCATGTTACGCGAACACGAGAGACTGATGCATGCAAGGCCACATGCTACACTTGCCCCGGTGCGATTAAAATACTGGCCACTCAATGGTCGAAGGTGCGTGCGAAAAGTTAAATACCAATGCGTAAAATGTTTCAAGGCACGACCAAAAAATATATCACCTTTAATGGGTAATTTACCAAAATTCAAAGTCGATCAGCCAAGTAGATGTTTTGAAAACTGTGGAATAGATTATGCGGGTCCGTTTCAGTTAAAATGTAACAATAGACGAAATTCCGCGACTCAAAAGTCATATATATGCGTGTTTGTGTGTTTCGCCACAAAGGCGGTGCATTTAGAGCTCGTATGTGATTTAAGCAGGGATGCATTTATTGCAGCTCTAAAGCGATTCATATCTCGCCGTGGTCTATTTAAAAACATATATTCAGATAACGCTACTTGTTTTATAGGTGCAAACAATAAACTTCAAAATTTAAAACAGTTAATGTTGATTGACGATCANATTTAAAACAGTTAATGTCGATTGACGATCACAAAGATCGTATTCATCAATTTATGACTAGCAACGAAATAGTATGGCACTTTATTCCTCCACGAGCACCACATTTCGGCGGATTATAGGAGGCGGCAGTTTACAGCATTAAAAAACATTTAAATCGCACTGTATCATCCGTAAGATTAACATATGATGAGTTCTACACACTGTTGGTGCATATTGAGGCTTGTTTAAATTCACGACCGCTTACCCCATTATCTAATAATCCTTCTGACTTATCCGTCCTTACTCCTGGCCAATTTTTAGTAGGTGACTCATTATCATCGTTGCCGGAACCCGAAATATGTTATTTAAACAGTAATTTATTATCACGGTGGCAAAGAGCACAATATATTACGCAACAAATTTGGAAACGTTGGATCGTGGAATACCTAAGTCAGCTTCAGGAGCGTTCCAAATGGAATAAACCTAATTGTTCCACATTAAAAATTGGCTCAATGGTTTTAATAAAAGATCCAAATTTGCTTCCCTTGCAATGGCAGTTGGGCCGCGTGAGTGAAACATTTCCGGGCAATGACGGTGTAGTGCGAGTCGCGACAGTCAAGACAGCAGGTGGGTTAAGAAAGAGAGCGGTGAGATTATTATGTCCATTACCAATCCAAGCTAATGAAGAGTCCGACTTAAAATGATTAAAATGTATTGTATATTATGTAATTTAAATTTAATGTAATACCTATTTCTTAATTTTTTGGTAATAATAATATGTAAGCGCAATTATTTATTTATGTTCTAGTCAATGAATTTTTATCATACATTATTTATATTATTTTCAGTATCCCTTTTGATTGAGGGTTAAATCTTTCTATTATATTCTAATTGATTGTTTAATTTATTTTGTTCTATTTGGCGATAGTGTATATTATTTATTATATTTTGAAGACTGTTCTTCAAGGTGGCCCCTATGTTTAGTATACGATTATCGTTTGTGATAATGGTGGGATCGGTTAGTTACTCGTTATACGCTGCGCCGGTAACATTGCCGGACCATTTCGCGACGTAATAATTGTTACTATAATTAAATTTTCATTATAATAAAATGAAATCTAGAAATACAGTCCACTCTTTTTTATTATTTAAATAACGAGTTGCTCAAACAATCTCCATAAACAATAAAATTGTCGGCTGCTTTTCCTCTTTTTATATTCTCTTCTTTTTCTTTTATAACGACTTTTGAACACACGATATCGAACACAGCTTTCGCGCAAGTGTGAAGACGCTCAATCACACTATAGTACAAAGACCGACCAAAACTGCTGCCCATGTCCATTAATCCACAAAAAATATTTAATCCCGCTATACCAAAGCCCAGTAATTGAAACAGAAGTATGATCCGACGATTTATTTCATACCCCGTATTCTCCTGAGGCCCAGAATTAATTCTTCGTGAACCACAACCACACTCCACAACAATTTTAAACCCCGCTCTGTGAAAATCTGATTCTTTGAACTGAATTTGACCATAGCACATTTTACACATTACTAAGTCTGTAAGAGCACGAAAAACCGAAGTAAAACTACAACTTTTTAAGTTATCAGATTATACGTAATATTCGTACGAGACATATATAGAGTAGCTTACCAGTAAATATTTTACTTAAGATTACTTCTCAAATGACAATAGAAGAAAAAAAAGATACTGGCAGCAATAGCTGCCTTCCGACCGATCTATTGGAGCCGGGCAGCCAGGGCGTCGAACAAATACGCGGTGTACGGTTTCAGAGATAAGCAGTTCAGGTACGGCTCTGAGATTTTAACTATATGTTTTTGAAATACCAATCATTGGTTTGAGCGAAAAATAAAAAATTCAATTTTTTGGTACTGATAACCGAGATTCACCCCTTAATACTATTTAAATATATCTCAAGTTCCTGAAATAAAAGTATTGTTAATACCTTGAAAGGTTACAAATATATAAAAATCAAATTAATTGGCCGTAACGAAAAATTTGTAACTTTCATGGCGTTTTACAAAATTATAAGAAAAGCGTCGCCAACCTACTGGGCGAGCACAATGTATTGTCGGACCACAGTAGGATTTTAAAAAAATTAACTCTTGTATATTAAAACAATTAGAAAAAATATATAATTAATAAATATTAAAGTTGATGTCCGTTGAGTCGTTGATAGTAGATGTACACCAGAACCTCGTGACAGTTGTCACATAACCATATTAATCAGGGATGACCTTATACAAGGCCGTTGCCGTACCTTATAAACTAGGGAGTTGATTTTTGAAAGGAGAAATAAAATACACGAGTCCATTGAAGATGGAACACGCAAAAAAAAGAAAAATATGATGGTTCAGTTAAATTAAGGGGACTTTATTAAGTAAAAAAAAAAAACAAAAAAATTAAGTTAACACGAGGCAAAAAACCGAACGGTCAAAAAACCTCGTCTACAATTAAAGGGGACAAAGAAAGAGAAAAAAAAAACAGATATTAATAAAAAAAATAGTTACACCTACACTTTTATTATTAGAGAATACGATGAACGTCTTCGGGTACCCGCCGGCTATTAATCCCAGAATTACCGCTAAGCACGGCGGGTATACGTCCCAAGTAAGCGACTGGTTTTAGGCAGTTAGACTTAGCTTGCAAGACGTTGGGACACCCCGGAATAAAATACACTACGTCACCACATTGTACCAATAATATATACATATCGCCCATAAAGTAAAATATAAAACCTATAAAAAAATATATATATAACATGACAGGTGGTATTGGAACACAGCTGCCAATAATAGGGGCACCTAAAAAAAAATTTATATAATAAATAAAATTCGCCACACGTGCTTATGGCACGACGTACTAATAAAAAAACTGGCTCAAAACATATAATAAACTATACATTACCAGCCCCGAAGGGCTAAAGAAACTGGAGGTAGGTTCAGCCGACGCCAATAAAAAAAACTACATAATAAACGAACAGCGGACACTCACGTAAAAAAAAAAAAAATGTATATATATATAAAAAAGTTGTAACGCACACAACAAAAATAACTACCGCTACGGACGAAAATTAGCGTACCAGTTCCGACGATGGCTAATTTCCGACAACTCGTCCGACGTTTGACCCGGCGGTCCGTTGGCGACAACACGGCTAGCCTTTGGAGTAGGGGTCAAAAAAAAACTTAATACCCAGTGCCAGAAATTACTAAGAACAATTTTAATCATAAGGCGACAATGTATGCGGTGAGCAGTGCAAATGACGTTCAAGATGGGAAAGGAGCGGGGTGAATGTACACATAAATGCCGTCCATGAACCGGTCTGAAGTAGTACACAGCTGACTATCTCGCACGCGCATAAACAAATCACAATACCTTATCACGATAATTTTACTGACAAACGCCGTCGCAGTCCGCATTTGGCTCAAAACAAATATATATATATATATATATAAATAGACAAAAAAAATAACTAGATACATTTGTCACGTTACAACCTTAATAGTTTTTAATTACATTTATTCAGATATTTTACAAGACTGGTATTTGGACTTTTCCAATAATAATTCGTATAAAGGTCAATACTGAAAGAATTTAATTATTTATAGGTCAAACGAGTTAAAGGTCTCTGAAGTTCATAAATAAAATCTTTTTATACTAATTACTAAAAATATTTATTTTTAATTTAAGTAGTCTGTTATAAGATATTCTTAAATTTTGAAGTACACATACCGGCATTATTGATTAGTAAGTGAATTAGATTTTCTCTTTCTAGAATTCTTTTAGCACATCTTTTTATAGAAGAAAATGATGACAAATCAAGCTCTTCGATAACTAAAGTCCCCAAACCATCTCCTTGTACTTCTGTTTTTATATCTAACAAAGCTTGTTCAGCTTCTTTCATATCAATACATGCCATAATTACATTTGCACCTATATGAATGAAAATTTACATCATAATTTAAGCAGAAACTTAAGAAGTTAATTCGTGTCAGTATTTCCGGAACACTTTCAAAATTTAAGCTGAAAAAGTTCTAGTTTCTCCCTGTATAAATAGAAAAGGTCCAATTGAAAAAAAATTGTTTTTATCCATGTATTTTTCAAATAGTTATAGAAATAAAGGTTAAAAATATAAAATATAAAATCGAGAATTTTGACATAAAAATACCATATTTTGAATACGGTAGCTATGTTCACTATGAAGACAAACTAAAATTCAATTTTTTTTTTTTCATATTAAATTATATTACATAAGCTTTAATTTAAGATACCAAAAGTAAATAAAAGTATTAGTATTTCCGGAATATTTTCAAAAGTTAGTTGAAAAAGTAATATACTGTGTAATAATGCTAATTATGATATAAACGCTATTATTTTAAACATAAAATTTTGAAACTAAAAAAGTTGTATTCTACAGAAAAAATGAAACTATTATGATTTACTAATATTGGTCATAATATTTGACCAAAAATTGAATAACACAGTCCTTTTTTTGTGATATTTTTAGTAAAAATACTAAAAACACTGAATAAATAAAAATAAAAAATACTAAAAACACTAGCGCTTAGTGTATCACGGTATAGTAATTTAAGATAAGAAACAATTAATTAATTAAGGAAAAATTACCTTTTTTTATTTATGTATAGATTATTAATTCTCATTAGTTTCTTTACTACACAAACTAATTTTAAAAACTGCTGTCCTAACACTATTTTATATTTAAAAGTTTTTTAAGTTTCAAATACATACAATATTATATTATATTATTTATTTTTAAAAACCCAACATATTTTGTTAAATAAATAAATTGTATACCGATTTTATAAAGTTCTTTTGCTGTAGCTTTACCAATTCCTCGACTTGATCCCGTAACAATAGCGACTTTACCATCCAATCTACATTTACTTGTACAATTTCTACTAAACATTTTTTTTTTTTATTATTATTTTCTCTTTTTTACATGAAGTTGTTTTTTTAAATAAATAAAAAATCCTCACAAGTAAATGCATGAAATGTGACTAATAACACATTAATGCATTATTATTTATAATGTCGATTATGAATAATAATCAATTGCGTGTGAAAATAACAGACAAACAATTCAAAAATAATTTATTATTATTATGGCCGTATCTAAAGGACACTAATTACTTTTTTATTATAATATTCAATTAAATTTAAATATTTCTAACTATTTTTAATACAATTTATAAATTATATTTTATTAAAAGTTGTTTACAATTTGAACCCGTTTCAAATACATATATAATTTGGTGAGTACAAAACCTGTACTTTATATACTTAAGAAAAAGTGTTCAAATTTTCACATACATACACTAGAAGTTTTATTAAGTGATATATTTAATATTAAATATTGATGTAATATCTACGCATATTACTTTAAAACAATTCTTAACAAAACTAGATGTAAATTATAAGAAAAGTACTACTTCACAAAAATTGTATTATATACCAAACTGATATCATAAAAATGTTTTGTAATTTAAATATATAAATATCTTCATGTAATAGTTATGAGTCATGATTTCCGGGTAAATTGACAGTAATAAAACAGTCTTAAAAGGCAAGTACGGCATTCTAGATTACCATAAAATAAAAGATAGACTATTCATTCTGTATAAAGTAAAAAGCTAATGTAGCAATGTCTCTTTTTTTTTTTAGTGCATCAGAACAGTAGTACAGTAGTTACTGTGTAGAGCAGAATAGCGTATAACAATATGGAACACAGTAGTGTGTTAACTAGTCAGTTAGCTATTTAGCACAACCGGTGGAAAGTGAACAAGAAACAATCTCAAACTGACGTACACTTCGTGAAACTTGTAATTCTTATTTCTATGTTAAAAATGTTTCTTCTTAACCGCAATTAATTTTAAAGACAAAAAAAGGTTAGCTAATTTTATTAAACCCTGACATATATTTTAGTTACAAGAAAAGTATTAATGATTTTTAAATAATAAAATGAAATAAGTAGTCACATATTAAATAAACATATAATTAATTAATTTTATCATATTGCAAGAATACACGGTATACACATATTTTACAAGTCTTATTAGCGTGATGACTATACTGTTGCTGGCACCACTCAAAGAAGTCATAAAAGCTCATTATTTTTACATTTAATGTAAAAATTTAATGACAATAACAACAAATCATTAGATTTATATATATTTTTATTATACTATAAATTACTTCAATATGTCACAAAATTATAATTAAACTACTATTAAAAAATTGAAACTTTATTTTGTTTTCATGATAAAAACAGTCATCAAAATTAAAAAAAAAATACGATTTTTGTAAAAAATTATAATATTAAAATTCAATTTCATGCAATATTTAATTGCTATAATCAAGGCTTAAAACTGATATCAAAAAAGGGGGTTATTGTTTTTGTTAATAACAGTGAAATTTGTAAAACTTGTTATCAATAAGTGGCTTTTTACCATATACATGGTTATTGTTAATCTATTTTGATATTTATTGTTAACCGCTTATCACTTAATAATGGGTTTTAATTTTTAAAGGTAACCGTTAGTCGTTTAAAACCGATTTTTAACCGTTCAAATACTTTTTTTTTTAATGATGGAATACATTAAGCTTGGGTGTTCTTACAGAAAGAACTTTTAGGTAGTGGCGTAGCCAGTGTGCCAAGAGGAATGAGTTCCTTACATTGACGTCAATATTCATTCCTAAAATTAAATGATGAGCAAACTACCAATAATAAAAAATATACATAAAATTTAAAATTCAAATAGTAATAAAAAAAGTATTCAAAATTTACTGTATTGAAGATAATAAGGAATAAAAGCATTTAACCAAACTGATTTACTTTTATTATAAACAAATTTTTTATTTACAAGCTTTCGGAAATATATTTTTGGTTACCTCTAATAATCATAATTTCAACAAGCAATGATGATGAAATCGATGTCCTTAAATCATAACACACATACTTGAAACCAGAAAAAGTTCTTTCTAATGTAACCTGTAAAAATAAAATAACACTCAAGTATCACCTATGTTATATTTATAATATTTTAAATAGTGAAACATATAACATGACTTTCAAATAAAATGATTACTAATGAAACTAAAATAAGTACATAAATAAGAATTCAAGTATAAATATTTCAGCTCTACCTTCCTAATGAATAATTTCTTGACCTCAACCAATAATTTTAATGAGTATAATAAGTTTAATAAGTATTACATTTGTACATTGAACAGCCATTGCAACTTGCGCTAACTTAAATAATTATGGCTTCTTTGCATTTAACCAAAATTGTTTAATATCAGTTTTATGGTGTAATTTACAACTATTATCAAATTCAACAATTAACACTCTAATAGAACATTTGTCACTTCCAGATTGAGGTGTTAAATTAATTGAAGTTCCACTTTATGATTTTAAAAAACTGTTCATGTGGATCATCATCATTTTTAAAATTGTTTGTTTCTATGTCAGATATATTGTTTTCATTAATTTCTGAATCTTATGAAGTCAGGTTTTCCATAGTACTCGAAGTTTTTATTAATAAATGAGTTTTTGCTTCAATATTATTATCTTTTGATAAAGTACTTTGAAAGCTAGGTTCTAAATAGGTCGCTATAAAAAAATTAAATAATTTTTTTTTATACTTAACTAATAATAATACAATATATGTAAACAAACCTGCCAAAAAAATTGGATTTTCTAGTAAATTTTTTCTTCTTATCTTCATAGAATTTTTTATTGCATTACTCAAGTTAGTATTAATAATTTCTAATTTAGCCATAATATTCTACCAAAAAGTCTCCCATAATTGTATCACTTCTTTGCAACATGACAATTCCAATTTTAGAAGGCTCAAGAGATATATCCTATAACAACAGAGGTATATATTTTTAAAAAATTAACAATTACAAGAATATACAAAGTACTAAAAATTTTATTTAAAAATGAACAAACCATAGAAGCTACTTTATCCCAATCTTCTCTAGATACTTTTAAATCTGGCAATGTTTCTTTGTACTCTTGACAAAAACTTTTCAATTTTAAAAATCTCTCAAGCATATCATATGTAGATGACCATCTTGTTTCAACATCAATTATTGCCAGTTTCAAGTTGTTTCTTTTTAATAATCCAGCATAAGTTGGGGGTCCTTAATTTTTTTACTACCTATAAAATACAAACAAAATATACAGTGAATAAATATTAACAATAAAATATTTCATAGATTAAATTGTGAGGTATAATATTTTAAAATAAAATACTATTAGATATTAATAGATTTTGTAATTACATGTCTCGCACGACTTAAAACTTTTTGAATAACTGGAATTTTAAGCCCATCTTCAATGCAATGGTTTAATTTGAGAACTGCACACCTAACTAATAAAGTTATTTCTTCCAGGTCCAATTGCTTTGACAACTTCATCTTCAAAATTACTGGGTTCATTTTTTACAATAAGACCTTCAATGTTTTCTATGTATATATAAAATAAAAAATGATTCAATAAATTCAACTATTAATTTTTTTTTAAATAAATAAAATTTTATTTATCAATAAAAATTAATAATAAAAATGTTGACTTTGAACTTAACAATGTATACAAATTTTCCAGTTCATGCTTACAAAAATTAATTACCATTGTCAATTTTTTTCCTTGTGCTCAGCTATTAAATCAGTGAATTTAATTATATTTCAAAAATTGTAAACTGTTATAAAATATACTTGGTTTTTATTTAATCCATATTTATTGAGGACATCAAATACCTATGATCGTATAAAATCTTTTTTTTGAAAATATATATCATTTACATTAATGGTCAATACCATTAACTTTAGATTTTCTGCTGTATGACCACCTAATACTTCAGAAATACTTAATGTTTTTATTTGCAACTGCATTGAATTACAAGACATGTATTGAACATTAATTTCCAGAAAAGATCGGCTATGCCGTAAAACACCATCAATTTTTAATGATAACTTACAGTTTTTCATATCTTTAGAAATATCAGACACTATATTGTTACTCAAGTGTGTTAGATGTCCTTTAATGTTTTGAGAATTAATGACAAACTCTAGTAAACAAATAAAATAAAGTATATGTATTTCAACTTTTTTAGTTTTTATTATCAGTTTTATTTCAGTAGAATACTGATTATTATTAATATTCAACAATACTTATAAAATAATAAATTAGTATTTCACATATTTTCATACAATAATCTATTTATAAATTAATTAATAAATGGATAACAGATATACAAGTGGCCCACCACTCACTGACAACTTAAATAACTTTTGATCCAGTTAATATTTTTAGTTGATTTTTTTTTTAAATAATAGTTATACGTTAGGTCTATAGCTATATCTCAATAATTAATTTTTTTACATTTTATTAAAAATATTAATTATTTTTAAATTTTAAATAAAATGTAAAAAAAAAATCTAAGATAGCTATTTTGTAGAGTAGAATTTAAGAAAAATTTTAGTAAAAAAATATCTTATTAATATTCAGTAGTAAATATTCTGTAGCGTTTTGAAGTTTGTGAAAATTTGAATTTTCATGTATTATTTTACGGTATTGAACATTGAAATACGTATTGAGAAAAGGACAGAAGAAAACGCTATCTTTTCATGATTATTGTGTATACATATGATGATAATGTGTATACATTACAAACTTGGCATTAATACCATGATAAGAAATTAGATAAGGCAAATATTACTTATCATTCTCATTCAAAAGTACATTGAACTACACACTAAAAAGTTGTAAAATTTTATTAATTATCACAAATTATTATATATATTGCTATATAAATTTTGTAAGGTGAAATTTCTGATATATTGCCGTTCAAACATTCATCCTATTATCGTTATTTCACAAAAACAGTTTTGTTTTTGTATATGAATTAAGCCATTTTTGTTACAAAACCGGTAATTGTAAATAACGATTCCCAATTTTAGGTTTGCATTTATAAAATTAAATCGGTAATTAATTACCGCTTTTATTCAAAAAAAAAATCCCTCAAGAGGTTTTGGTTCTCAAAAAAAAAAAAGGTTTTTTACAGGTTTTCGGTTATTACAGATAACCGGTTTTAAGTCTGGGCTATAATAAATATTTATTCATATATTACACTTATAAATCAGTAATCAGAATACAAATAAGGAAATAGGAGTTCATGTGGCTTTTGGAATAATCCACCAATTTCTTAGATTTAAACACTATCTACAGATCTGCAACGAAGCGTTTCTTGTGATAGTGATTTTAATCACTGTTATATATCATCCATACTGAACCCAACTATGCTACGCCCCCACTGTGCTCGGTTTTTTATTTTATTATAAGCAAGAATAAGACATATTTTGATTGTATTAATTAATTTTTATTTTTATTTATTATCTCTTAATTACAAAAAAAAATAATTGTAATTTAATTTATTTATCCCCCAAAAATCTTTCTTGAGTATTAGTATTTCCTTAGCTTCGTCTTTCCATTGATTTTACATTCTTAGCAACCATTTTTTTTATGTTCTGTCAATACACTTAACATTAATGTGATAAAATGAGATATTATTATAGTTATATACAAGATTAAATATACTTCAAACGCCCAAATCAATTTTCAAAAATTTTAATATAAATTAAATCTTAATTATATTATGTAATTAGAATTTCAAATGCCCTAAATTTTCTTTGGAAACTATCTTGAAAATAATGTCTGAAATTTTACATTTATGTACTAAACGTTTTTAATGCATACTATGTAATATCAACTTTTGATAAATAGTAACAATAATTTTATATTTGTGTTCGATACTTTATGTCAAATTTACACTGCTTTAGTGTAAAATAAACGTGCATTTTAAAAATATTATACAGATGTATTAACATTATTTTGTTTTTAATCATTTCTTACAGTGAAGCTCAAAATTAAATATGTACTAAAAACGTATTGCACATATTTTAAGACCTAAATAAAAATCAATTTTTTTTTAATCTTCCACAAATGTATAATTTTTTATAATTTAATGGAGTTTTGTAATTAATAATTTTGTAATGATCTCACATCAACAAAAGTAATACACTTATTAATACAACTTTAAGGCGTAATATATAGGCAATAAAATTTACAATTTTATTGCAGAAGTAGTTTTGTATCTAATTAAACAAAATACTTAAGTCCACTAAAATTTCTTGACAGAATAATTGGTACAAAAATGTTTTATCTTTTTAATTTTAACTATAAATTATTATTTGTATCGATAAAAATCTAAGCTTGGTATTGCATATGTAATACTAAAGTAATTTTTTTTTTAGTTATATTTAACTTAATTTAATTAAAAGTATACGTTAGTACACTTTTAACAAAATTAACCTTCTACTTTCAAAACTAACATGACTTTAACAAATTAAAAAAACGTGTTTACTTAGCCAGCCAATTTAACAATAATTAAATAATAAAAAGTTATAGATTAAAGTATACAGTTATTGGTACATTTTCAACTGTTTATTTATTTATTTATTGCTTAACTCAACGGGCGTAAAGCCCTTTACAAAATATATAATGATACACAACAGACAAAAATATAAGAAGTCGCATGATAGAATACAAATAAAAATATTTACATAGTCTTTAAAATATAATAGAAACTAAAGATAAACAATTAAAAATAATGATAAACAATTAAGAATAATAATGCTACAGCAGAGTTGATTCTCTTAGGTACAATAAAGTTTTTGATTTAAAAAGTTGGCGTGATAAATTAAAAAAATCAAGTGAGTGTGATATTTTATTGGCTACTCTAAGTGCTCTAGGGAAAAAAGAAAAAGCTCCACTATTTGTCTTAAAATGAGGAATAACGAATAAATCTAGGTTACGTGTATTTAAAACAGGGATTCGAAAACCAATAATTTCTAGTAATTCAGGACAAAGAATATGACCATTGAGAATATCAAAAATAAACATTATGTCCGCTAGAGTTCGTCTGAGGGACAGACTATCAAGGCCAAATGTTTCCTGTAGTGGAATAACTGAATTTTTCGAGTAGGGAAGATTTAATTTGTATGAAATATTTTTAAGAAACTTATTTTGAACATTTTCTAGTTCGGCATAATAGGTAGAAAGATTTTGCGACCAAACAACTGATCCGAATTCTAAGTTAGATCTGACCAATGAAGAAAAAAGTGTTTTCAGGCACTGCAGGTTACTGAACTCATTAGTGTTTCTGTTTAAGAAACCAAGCATTTTATAAGATTTGCTGAGGATTGTTTTATGATTTATTTTAAAACCAAGATCATTGTCAAAATAAATTCCTAAATCTTTAATAGAATTAACTCTCGACAAAGAAAAATGATTTATTGTATAACGATGAATGAGGGGATTCCTTTTGCGAGTAAAAGATATTATTTTGCACTTATCTATGTTAAGAGGTAAGTAATTTTTTTCACTCCATAAAACAAATTTGTTTAAAATCAATTGAAGATTTGTTTGATCAATAACAGAATTTATCTTGCAGAAGATTTTAGCATCATCAGCAAATAATAACATGTGTGTCTTATTAGAGTCATCCAACACAAAATGGGGTAAATCATTAATAAAAATTAGAAACAGCAAAGGACCTAAGTGGGATCCTTGAGGAACCCCCGAAGAGACCTGAAAGTTATAAGATGTATGGAATGAGATTTTGATGGCTTGAATTCTATCAGTGAGGTACGAGTAAAGCCATTTAAGAAAAGTACCATCAATACCAAAAGATTTCAATTTATAATATAGTAAGATATACTATATTTATTTTATATATATTATATTTTTTATTGTTTAATCAATAAAAGATGTTGTATTGGTTTTTAAAATTAATTAATTTTTTTTATAATAAAAGTACATAGTTCTAAAACACTCAAGCAGAATTTTGTTAAGTACCAGTATTGACAACGGGTGAAATATCGTACCAGTATTGGAAACTGACCATTGACTAACCAGTACTAGCGAATTAATGGCTGGCGTCTTGTCTAAACTGATCCAGTATCTGTCTGCCAAAACAGACATGTCCAGAATGTCCAGAACAGACAGAATGTCCAGTACTGATCTATCAGTAGAGAAACTCATCCCAGAAATATGACAGTGTTGATTTAGTAATGTTGTTAATTTCTGATTAAGAATAAATGTTTACAATTTTTCTTGTAAAAGACTTGTTCAAGTCATTTGGTAAACATTTATTAAATTAAAAAAAACGTAACCATATGAAGTGTGGGTCTCAATGTGACAACAAAATACTTTAAGTTATAAAATCAACTAAATAATAAATACATTATGATAAACTACCTAAAGTACTCGTTTAGTAACATGAATTATATTTTCTTGTTATTTGATCAAAAAATAATTTGAAATATTACCATATAGTAATTATTTTGAAATGTATCAGAGAGACCAAATTAACATTATAATCAATCCGGTGAAATATGTCTATAATCAAAATTAATGCTCATAGATACTAATATTAATATTGACCCAAATAAAAAATTGAATTTACTTTATAGGATAGGTCTCAACAATTAGTAAATTATTCACGGTAATTCCTCAAAAAATAAATAAGCGAAAAAAATTATGAATATTAAGAAAAATGAGTGAAAGCGTCTTAACATTTTATACGAACTTCATCAAATGCATTACAACAATTAAAAAATATTACAAATAGTAAATATTTTCCATAATAATATGATTATAACAATCGAATTAAAATTACTGATTTCAGGTTAAACAATGTTATTTAGTAAACAATTTAGATTAAAAAAATTATCAGTAACAACACCTTTTATATTCCAACAAAAAAATGATCTATTCATAAATGAACACCAAATTCCTAAAGACAGTAGACTAAAAAAGTTTGTTCATTGCGGTTTAAAAGGATTTATTAATAAGAACGTTTCGATTAGTTATTTTTTATATTGTGTAGTATTTAATAGAGCAAGAAAACATTATGAACGTTATAATTATAACGTTTAAAACGAAAAACAAAAATGTGTGATATTAACAAATGTAAAATATCGTTGAACATAATATAACTTATAACGTAAACAATTCTTATTAAAACAGAGATAAATTATTTATAACGTTACAATTAAAAAAATTCTATCTGAGAAAAAATTAGTCATTTGTCTATTTTAAAAACTACTTATATTAGTGATTTATGTTTCAAACCATTTTAACGTAAAAATGTATTAACGTTAAACGAAAAAAATTGAATAATGTTTTAATACTAAAACTTTAACATAAACATTTATAACATAAATGTTAAATAATATTATAATATATTTAAATATTAAACGAATAAAAAAATGTAAACCATCTCTTGGTACTTAATAGTTTATTATAAATAGGGAAATTAATATACTTTAAGTATTTTATTAAGCTATGAGGAATCATTTTAGAAGTTAAACATATATTTTTAGGTTAATATTAGGAAAATACATTTCACTTTTAATTATTAAAAATAGTTCAAGTAAAATCTATTCATTAAATTTGACTATTAATATATGACTGAGTCAATAATATTTAATTATTAAATTTTTACAAAAAAAAATATAAATTTTGAATTATTTAACAATTTTTATCATATAATTGAATGGCACTCAAGTCGACTTCCAGTACACTTTTAAAAACATATGTCCGGATTTTCACATACATGTACTGGAAGTTATTAATGCATACAATGTAAGCATTATTATAAATAGTGACACAATAATGTTATAATTGTGTTTGATACTTCATGTCAAACTTACACTGCGTGTGTGTAATTAATGTATAAATAAATGTACATGTAAAAAATGTAGTTAATGTGTTAAATAAAATATTAAAAATAAATCAGATTGAGAATTTTTTAATTATTTCTAACAGTGTATATATTTAATTGTAATTTCAATAAAATAAAGGTGAAATTGCTGTTGTCAATATATACTGACATTTGTAATGTTGTAAAAATAAGATAATTTGAACCCAAATACTGTTACAAAACATTTTTCTAGATCACTTCTATTACAACAATGTCGTGAATTTCATCGAGTTACATAGAATTGTAAATTTGAATAACCAAATGAATTGCGTCGTAAAATTATATTTTAGAATAAGTATCTTTCGTGTCATCTTGTGGCCAAAGTTTTTCTCTAAATAATAAATATTTTCAGCATATCGCTCTAGTTAGTAAACATTAATACAAAATATTCAGGCAAACAAACATTTGACATGAGTCATTGTTTATCACAATATCTATAGCTGATAAATAAACACAATACAAAATCACATACATTAACTTAACAGTCTATATATAGTTTTATATAGATATCGTGTATAATTGTTGCAAATTAAATATGATTTTATAAAAATTGTCAATATTATCTTTTTTGTACGACCATCTACGTATTTATTGTTAAGTAATATAATGACTAACTTAATCACTTATTAGTCACAACTATTAATAACTAACGAACCTTATTATTTTTAATCGACGACACGTATACATTTTTTTAAGAAATGACGACAATTTAACTGAATTTGGTTTTGCGAATGAATTACGAGTGTGTAATTCGCCTGCTGTTCAATGAATTCATCTTGTTCATTTGATTTCACTTAAATAAACCAACGTGAACGAATGGATATCGAACGGCGGTTAAGTGTTGCAGCCTCACGCCCAATGTATTATCGACAAACAGGGACTTGTTTTTGGAGTTAACCAAAACTCCGCCTTCGTGATTGTCCGGCAATGTGACATCAGGATCCACTTTGATCGATGGGGCTAATCCAGTCATCGTGAAATAATCTAATTCGATCGAAGGAAATAAAGGTTCGATCAGGGGTACATCCTTTGGTCGAAGTACTAGATTGACATTCGTTTCCAATAGCTAATAATAAAGAAAAATAAACAAAGTTGTTACATTAGACACAATCAAACGAGTTCATTAAAGAAAAACTCAAATTTTATTTCAGTTAGGTTTTCGATAGTCTTCGATATGTCCTTTTTAAGAAATGAATTAAAATACTCATCAAAGACGCCTGAAAAGTATTTTAGGTTTCTTACTAAGCATTCAAATAAACTATTCTTTTTGGCTAATTTGTTAACAACTTTCATACTCAATTTGTAATGTTAGTAACGGTTTTTAGTTAAGATTTTAAACATTTTTACCCGACACATTGACTGCATTATCAATGACTGGAGTATGGCGGTATAGTCTTTTCGATTGTTTTGCAATGAAATCAGTCTACTATGGACGTCTACAACTATTGATTTGACATAATCGTTTTTAACGGTCAAAATTCTCATTTTAGCTTTGCATTTTATCAAATTTATAACACTGCAATCAAACATTATATATGCTAAATGATGAAAATTATATGAGTACAACCACAATGTCAGTTAACTTGCCTCGTAGTCTGCTTTTCCACTATAGCTCTCTTGACAGCGTACTGGCGATCTACTTCTTCGAGACCTCTATTCAGCAGTATACCAGAGTTACAATCGTTAAGTCCTTCATTGTAGATAACGCTGATTTTATCGTCGGTGTCTCTTTCGATAAACCTTATCATCTCTTGAATCCTCGCTTCGGTTTCGTGTTGATCAAGACTGGTGAAGAATTCACCGACTTTAAAGGAATTCTGCAATTTCTTTTTAAAAAACATTTTTAAGAGCCATAAAACGCACTAACAACACGAAATGTGTCGCTAAGTAACTGATTTCACGTGATTATTAAATGTAAATTAATTTTTATGCATTAATGTATTGAAGTTTTTCCGCGATTTAACGCCATTAGTCATATTTTCACCCTCCCTGTAAATTATAGTCGGATGATGTCATTCAATCCGTAATGTAACCGACTGCTGCTAGCTGGAGTGTACTCATAATAATAATAATAATAATAATAATAAAGAGGAGAGTAGTCGCAGAGATGACTAATAGTCGGCACAAAGGGTAAAAAAGCGAGTATGAATGGGTGTACGAGCGTGCGGCACACTCGCACGGTTGTTTGAAAAGGGATTTTTGGTTTGACTCATCATCTCCCCCATTTAGCGCAGGCCCCCTTGGTGTGTACAATGCACCGGTCTGTAAACGCGGGATTAAAACCTGTCGAGAATCAATCGCCGGGGACTTGAAGTATCCACCGCGGAAACCCAAAGAGACAAACAACACACGGCGAGGGAGAGAATTAGTTTCCGGGTCAACTCGGATAAGAGAGCGCAAACTACAAACAACGTCCTAATCCTCAGACTTACGTGCTTTTGTACCGCATGTGTAATTAACTGCGGACGGACCTCATTGAACATAAAACGGTTTTACAGTCATTGAAAAGGCGTTGCTCAATAGCTCTACAGTTGTGTATACTGTCAACGATTTTATGTGTTTTTTCACACCATCTAATACTTTTTTTAACCTTAGCCAGCACGAGTAGTAGTGAGAAACATTACTCGCGTTGTTTATTCAGTACAACATTTGAATTACCAGGTGCACCGATTGATGTTTGCTGTAATAACGCGTAGACACGTTATTCATACTATTTAATCAGTGAAATTAGTTATCAAGTCGAATTACTCGAGAACCATTGCATGGATAATCACGAATCGCAATTACCGTGTTACGCCATTAACTTAGTAGATAATATGTAGAGAAACGTATAATCAGGCATTTTAGGAGGGACCGATGCAGCGATTAGATGACAATTACATAAGTCGCCATGAGAAAACATGACAATTTGTACGATAATTGTCGACTCGGAAGTACGTGAAATTACATCCGCAGCGATTACCGAATCGTTTAAATGCAATAGATAAATGTAACGAACTATTGAAATCGATTATCGCCTACGCCAATTCTTTTGTTGGCAATGATTAGGCCGGACGTGCATTTCCCATCAGCATCCTGTAGTAAACGAATTTCTCACAAATCGTTTAATTAAAATACAAAATCTATTTGAATCGTTACAGTATGGCTAATAAAACAATAATCAATAGTGTGTGCACACGGTGTAAGGTGCACACCTATGGTATGAATCACTCGACGAATGCGAGACGCAAAATTTTTATAATTATTATTACTGTGATTCATTAAAGCAAACACGCGTGTACCGTGTCTATACAAACTATATATAAGTATGTAAACGCACAACATCGGGTTTTGTAAAATGAAAAAAAAACGTTTGTTTCATTATTATTAAATATATATATATCTAGATATATATTATATTAAATTTGTATTTCGATGGTAAAACATAAAATACAAATCACTACATGGACACAAATTAAAAAAATAATAATAATAAGATTGGATACATCATAATTCTAATATCTATAAACACAGCCTTTACTTTTGTTTAAAAAATAATTATGTACATATATTTTTATCTTTTCAATGACGACATTAATATAAATAAATATATATATATAAGTATATATATATATATAATTTATAAATATATATATATATAAAATTATAATAACGGTTTAATTAAAAAATAATAATAGTCTCAGCGGTATATTATGTACAATTTGCAAGACTAGATAATGCTCGTTTTTCTCGAATCGTGTCAAGTCTACCATTGTGTCCAACAAAAGCTCAATAAAGTTTCTTAATTGGTACATTCATAGTTATATATTATAATTACAAGTATATCTATAACATATACGCACAATAAACTTTCGTACATTCGTTAAAAACTTTTTTTTATGATTTTATTAAATTTTTTACATAGGTATTTGCGCGTGAGAGCATATAACTAAATATAGGAACACATTAATAGGTTGGAATATCTCGATGTAAATAATTATATAATCTTAACATGCCCTAAGCGGGGACGATTCCTTGTCTCTGCCTTGTTTATATAAATATATAATTTACAGGTGTGCAATGAAAATAAACGCGATCCCGACCCGCTCCCTCCAGACGTCTACATCGGGGAAGCAGAAGATCATGTGCTGCATCCCGGCGACAGTTCGTCTGCCGTCGACTGCTGTTGGGCAGCGGCCCAAGATTGGCCGCAACGCGGTTGCTGCTGCTGCTGTTCGTACTGCTGTAAGCTTTGCTCCAGTTCCAGCAACTGACCCATAAAGTTAAGGTTGGGCGAGATAATTGGCCGGGCCGCTTTGACCGTCTTGTAGGCATCAACCATGGACATTTTTCGGTGGCGCATCACGTAGGCAATGGCAATGGTCGGCGAACGGGATATGCCGGCTTGACAGTGGATAAGCACGCTGCCTCCCGTTTTCCTGGCACCTTCTACAACGGTAAAATAATAACCAAACATAAGAATACATTATAGCAAACGAGAATACAACAAATAAACAGACCAAAAGAGATTACAGGAGGATTCGAGGGGAATAATATTTCGACTCGTCATTTTTGTGAAATGCGTTATAATAACGATACGTTATTTAGTTTAATGCCGAATCAATATTGACTGAGTGTAAACAGGCACACAGCCATCTGCACACAAACAAGGCTCAAACAAAAAATGACTCATCGAGGTTGTCATATCGTCAATAACAGGAGCGTTTTGATATGTAGTAAGTGTGTGTGTGTTTTTAGGATAATTTTAGCGGATCGCCGGGCCAGAAATAAACAGACCACGCGCGGTGTCCGAATTTGGCTGAAAGTAACGGCCGTGGCCAGATCTGGTAGACGTCCAGCGTATTTTAGATCGAGGTGCGTGCAGTGCCCCAACTATAATGGTTTTAATTTTGGCCCAACGCGTGTGTCTATTTCGGGCGCCATCCCAAATCCGACCGATTACAAACCCCACCCGACACAATTAAGTTCTAATTCGAGATTTTTAACAACATCATGTTGTCGGCGGCATCTCGCGGCAGGAGACCGTCCCACAGTTCTAAAATTAATAGGCCTGGAAACAGGAGCTTCCGTGACGTCATCTTGTGCGGGTCTCGTCCCGGTGACCAATGCAGCGGGTCACGTGTATGTAGTGCATACTTCAGTATTACAACAAAACATGTAGGGGGGTTCGACGGAAAGAAAGGGGTTGACACAATCACAGGGCCAATTACTATGCTACGCGGATATGAGTCATTAGTCGAAATTTGGCAGCTCTACGGGCCGTTTATTATTTTTGAAATAATAAAAAACAACCGGCATCGATTGCCGGTCAAATCGTCGTGTAACGACGGCTCCAGTGTGAACAGCACCGTGTACATGACTCACTGGAAAGAGGTCGTGCGCCGTTATGCTATAAATGGCTAAAACGCGACCGGCGTGTTCGTCGTCCAGAAATCCGTCGTAGTACTTGTAAGTACGTCTTATTCAAGTGGCCCAACCCGGTCCCTCCCCGTTCGGCCTAATAATTTAGAGTATTACATTTTTAAATACCGGTCGAATTGATGTTATTGTTTTCTGCAGGAAGGGCGGTCCCGTTTCCGTACTCACGTGGCCCTTCCGTTATTGTGCCGTTGACGGGAGGGACATTAAATGTTTTTGAAAACAATATATACACAATAAAACTCGGTCAAATGGGTGACGTCATTGAGGACCCTGCGTGGTACAGCTGTCACTGTGACTCACAGCCCAATAAGGGAGGTTGGGTCTCGTTTTCCCGCTTTTTTTTATAAAACCTACTGCTCGTGACAACCCTAGTTCCATTCGTCTACGATTAACAGGCATCAACTGTAACCCTTACACAATTACCGGTCCTCCAAAACCGCTGTAATTTCGCACGTTTTACAGTGGGAAAACAATGAACCATAAAACGACAATTCAATGGAGTACTCGAGATTTCATAAAATAAATTATAAATCAAACGAAAACAATGAACAGGAAGTTTGTTTTTAAAAGGAAAACGGGCGTTTCTGTGACCGCCCGTCAATGTAATCAAATGGATTATTTTAATTACCGATAAACTCGAAAGCTTCCTCGAAGTACTGTTTGAGATTGGCGTGTCCATTGTCCAAAGCCGACAGTCTCTTGTACAGTACACCGGCAGTGCGACGATCGCCCATAGGTGGAGACGGCGACTGTTGGCTGGTGGTAACGTTTAAGACACGAGTAACGCCAATAGCGGACAGGCTGGCGTGATCGTCGGCGTCCTTGCTGTTGCCCAAGTATAGGAAAGGCAGCACTTGGGTCAAAGGGTGTTGGTCCATCATTTCGCTAGTAGATTCGGCCGGGCAGCTAGTACTGCTGAGCGGCGAGGGCAAAAGCGAATTTTCGCACAAATCTTTGTGCCGCAAATGAAATTCTTTGTGACCACCTGAAAATATAAAAAAAACATTTTTTTTACTACATTCGACACACGCGTATTTAAAAGATTCGATTAACGTCATATTTCCGCGAGTGAAACTCTCATGGGTTAATTTGCGGTCCCGTCATGAGTTAAACCAGCCAGTGGCCAGCACACATCGCTGGAAATAATTCGTTATTAATCCTGTCGGTAATGGACGTGAGTCATTGCGCGAACATTTCTCTATGTGCGTCTATTTATTAAACGGAGAACCAGTTCAATACTCTCGTGTGTGCGTGTGCACAACAGTGGGCGACTCCTAATTGTTGTTTTGTAAACAAAATCATCTTTCGAACGTGCAAACATTGTGCGAAAATTCAAAGGCAAAATCAAGTATGATGAAATAGACCGTGTACATCATAAACGAGTCGAACCGACGTTTAAAAATATACGCTAAAACTTCATTTCTAGCTCGAGATTATATCTGTCGCCTAAAATAACTTATAAGGAACTGCGACACGATAAGAGCATTTCAGACAGAATTTCACACATTTATAGATAACGCGGACGACGGTTGGTGATGTACGAAACGAAAATTCGTGATGTCGAACAGTAAACAACGGCCGGTACACTTTGAGAATAGAAAAACAAAAAATCTTTTACAATAACAATAGGCCATTAAATTCAATAGAAAAAAAAAATCCTAATAGAAAAAATTCAAGTACCTGAACGAGTTCTACTCCAAGTGGGACAAGCGTCCATGGAAAGCTTGAGTTTTAGTGTAAGTTTTTTATGTCCGATGGCTGCAGTCATTTTCACAGAAACAAAATCGAATATAGTTTTTATGTTATCAAGAACTAACAATCGAGCAATTCAAACGTATTGAATGTCAACGCGCGAGTGTCTAATAAAACAAACAAAATTCTTTTGACAAAGTATGTTCAGAATATAAAAAACGTACGCGGAAGGATAAAGTGATAAGAAAAGAAGCGCTGGGCGACACACTCGTCCGACAACCGTGAGCCGAGTAATGAAATCTGTGGCACGGCGGCCGCACGCGGTCCTCCTGAGCTAACGGCGATTGTGGTGGGAGGTTCGACACATCATACGAACGTACTGCCAAACCGGCTGCGGGTATCGTAACCTCTCGTATTAGTCATCCGACCTTGTCTCCCTCCGCCGCCGCCGCACGTACACCGATTCTATACCCCCGCGATCCACAGCAATCGCATAAACACAATATAATATTATACACACCGTGTTATTTTCCGTAATGTATTAATATATTTAAAACTATATTGTTACGCCGGCTAATCGATTCAATTTTCGGAGGACCCTTTAAAAGGGCTGCTGCAAATCGAATAAAATCAACACTGTGCAACGATTCGTTTGCCCGTTGTGACGGGAGAGCACCAGAGAAATCGAGAAGCCGGAGGACTACTAGTAGGGAAATGTGCGCGATAATAACCATAATGCTGTTTTTTTTTTTATCCTAATCCAAAAATGGACAACAAACGTCATTATACACATTTTTTGCGACTCATTTCGTTGTTTTCCACCGCGAAGACTTAGAGCGCACGTTGTTTACAAATGGCGGCCGCTCGTCACAGAAATAATAAACGACGTTTTTTATTCAACACTCGATTCCGGTTAGCTTTGACTAAACTTTCAAAACACCACCGCGTCATCGACACTTGCGGGCTATTGACCAACTAGCATTTTGTTGTTCTGCACAATCGATAAACAATCTTGTGTTTTTATATTATATTATTCGTCTATTTATCATTATATTTTTTTTGTGCGCAAATCGCACCATTGAAATGCGATACAAGACTCAAATTTCGAATTCGAATTTCATTTGTTTTTACCAATACCGGAAATCGCAAGCGCCGCCACGTTCAACTATTTTTAATGACTAAGAATATTTTGTATTTAATTATATTTTTAGTTGCCTACGTCGGTATAAACGATTAGTCTGATTTATGAATGAAATATACGTGCGACACTTGTATAATAAATCCCCTTATGTTAATAAGCAAATATTACAGAAATGGCAAATTTATAATTTTTTAGTCTCGTGAAGGTCAATCGTAAATAGAACAACACGTGAAAGAAATAATGACTCCATACGAATCTATCCATTGATTTAAAATTTACATTAATAAAGTTTGTTAATATACTTAAGTTTGAGTTCGCCCATTGATCGACTAGTATTTATTTACACCGCAATCACTAAGTCTTTGTAATATGTAACAAAGTTTAGTGTAATGTTTAATGCACGCCAATTTATTCTCATCTCCCAGGTTAAGTACTTACTGTCACAATGGGGTTCAAGTATCGCACAAGATATAATTTATACTAGTCAGCATTTTTCCATGACACCATATTCTATTAGCCAACATTAATAAATATGAGTTAATTGAAGAATTTCGTTGTTAGTTTGAAAATTGGACAATTAAATAACGAACAAAATTAGATATATGACAATCATAAAATACTAACAAGCCTTATACCAATTTATAAACTCAAAACTAATTAAGCTTAATTGATTGAATTTAAAAATTTATTAAAAATCAATATGGAAATTTGGACTAAAACTAAAATATGCACACGATTAAGACTGGATTCCATCAGTGATACATAAATGTCAATAATGTGCGAGTAATTATAGTAAAAAAAAATAATAACCGATTAATAACAATAAACACGGTTAAAAACGTTGATTCATGAAATAGATATTTTACTATTTTCTCATTATGAATAAATTCCACGTGTGTCATTACAAAACTGCTGAATGAATTCAACAATAGAACAAGAATCCGTGTAATCGCGTTACATTATGAAGTAATTCCGGTTGCAAAAAATTATTTCCATGAGTCCTAAGGGATATTAGTATTCGAATGGTGGACAGAGCCTCGGCCTCTGCGTGTTCTTGTAGCGCCAATATTCTAATAGACTTTTAATCAAATTTTAATTCGACGAGAAACATTAAGCGTTATTTTATTTTATTAGGTATGAGATAATTGTCTCACCGTGTTGGCATTGAGCTTTGAAACGTTAACTCGTAGAGGAAAACGTCTCGGATTAAATATTTGAGCCTACTTACAGGCACACAACAGCCCCTCCCCATCCGCTGAGCGGTACGTTAATTATGTCTGGTATCGTACTTTTTTCATTACTGTGCAAACCGGTTATGGAGGAATGACAAAATTTAATGACCTTGGTAGGGCCACGAGACTTTTATACTTGTTTCCTCATTTTTTCCTCGCTGAATCAGAATGACCAGTTTCCAAGAGAAACAATAAAATGTGCAAACATATAAAGTTACAAATGAATCACACTCGGGGCGGATACCCGACAGAGTTGTCACCACTCCTTAAAACTGTAGAACTACTTGGAAATTGATTTAGTAGAATTTAGTGCGTGTACGACGTGCAGAATGAATTTTAAGGACCCTCAAAAAACGACAAGATGCTTTTCTAACTTCAAAGTAAAAATATGAAATTATTAGAAACGACGCAATATCGTCCAGAGAATTTAAAAATAGAAAATATGAAGAATAATTTGTTATCTCTTATCGAAAACTATTTATATTATTGTACAAACGGTAGCTAATAGTTGGAACGATTGCGCGCAATGTTTAAGAAATCTGTGTAATCATCACATATCAGTATTTGGTGATAAAACAATAGAAATTGACTTTGTGCTACTATACTGTTGATTCATTAAAGGTAATATAGACATATTGCATGTATTGGATTTTGATAACGTTTGAAGATGAGAAATATAACAATACCATCTTATCTGCCCGATCGAGTATTACTCATCGCGAAATGGAATTCTAATAATTTTCATTTGCGAACAACAAAAGCCTAAGTATTGATTAAGCGATCATACACGATGTACACGCAATAAAGTTTCAGAGCTTAGCGGTCTAAACAAAAAACCAACCAGTGGGACTACCGAATTTAGAGTGTAATGTCTTACACAATGCATACATGTCAACTCGGTGACCATATCAGATAAAACTTTCCTCCGGAAACAAATTCAACAAATCTCGATTCTTCTTGTCGAAGAACAATCGACTCACCGCGGAGGACTCGTACTACACATGACGTAATTTTTCCAGTATGATATCATGAACACTATTTTTACACAGTTACTACATTGCGTTTTATTATTTACCGAGCTCGTCATTGTGCACACATAACGTGACAGTAGGTGCCATTTTATCGCGTACGAATTACACCGGTATGTTAAACGTCTCTAGCCTTGTACGGCGCAAAAAAAAACGCTTTGGACATTTACCCGTATTGAATATGCCCGTCCGACCTACCTAAAGTTACACGCGTTTCATTTGAACATCTGTTAACGCAAACTTGGTCGGCTTCTCAGTAAAGCCCCTACAGCAAGTTCGACGGAAAAACATTAGTCAGTAAAAAAGGCGTACACAATACAACAGTCGAGTAAAGAACATTTTGGGATGCGACTCACGCTCTATTAATTTTTAGGAGTGTTTTTGAGACACGTTTGAATAAAATTTATCTGGTTTTCATCTTATTGATTTCTCATCAATGAAAATCGTAACTCAGATATATTATTGAAATGTGACATTGATCAACTACAAATTGCAGCGCCTCAACACTTTGATTGGCCGAGGCAAATTGGTGCTGCTGCAAATTATATTTGCTGGTTAACGACGGTTACCTTGAGTGAATAATTTCAAATACTATTCCACTGACGGGTCATATGTTATCATGGAATCTAACGACGAACCATAATAGTTTTCAAGTAAAAAACTAAACCGCTCGTAAGATGGTAAACACACATAATGCCACGAATTGTACAACAAAATGTATCTATATCTTCCACGTAGATTCCTTTAGTTGACTGTGTAAACAAGTCGCTAATTTATCAAGAATATTAAGACACGTCGAAAACCAATGCTGCAATAGCTACTCTAAATAGCATACTATGATTCACAATACACTAAATAAAACAGTTCGGCCGCATCGTATACTATTTGAATAAATACTCGATATTTGTCTTTATTTAGTTTTAGTGTATTACTAACATTTAAAGGCGCCAATTATGACTAACGCTCGGTAAAAAATGATACTTCTACGAATCGGGGATAGATCTCGTTTACCAAAGAAATGCGGATAAAGACTCGGCCACCGTCTTGATGTGGTCCATTTTCTCACACTTGTGTGTGTGTACACGACCGTCTCTCAGCTTCGTCGTCAGAACCGCTTTCACGGTTCGCCATTGTTATGAGGATAGTTTAGCAACCGAAGACAATCATTGTTATTATCCTTCCTTGAAAGTAGCCTTTCACTCGCAGTGTCTACGACGACGTTGTCGTCCGGACAACAAGATGAAAAACCGTTTTATTACTCTCGGTCGAAATGATTTTAGTAAAATAAAAAAACGTTTCATTGTCTTTACAAACGCAATAAGTTATTTCATTTTTCGCGTCGCTATTAAATAACACGATGTCCGTGGTATCAAATATTTCATAAAGAATGTCGCCGCTGACCGCGACCACTCCTTAGGCCGTTCTTACGGCACATCTGAATCATAAAAAAAAATAATAAGTAAAATCAAAAAACGTATGTGTGTGTGCGCGTTGTGAATCACGAATTTGTCATAAATCAAATATAGATCATTACTATGCGAGTGCGCTCAATGTCAGTGATAATACGGTCTTCTTTTGACCTTATACGACGAGCGTTTTCCGGAAGGCGTAAGGGTTAAAAAATGAATTTCAAATGAGACAGCGCCGTGGTCGCTTTCAAAAAGGCATCCGTCACCCGTTGGTGATTCATGTTTAATTCATGTGTGTAATACGTTCGCTGTTGAATTATATTAGTCAAATACACAACCGAACTGTCTGTTGTCGAACAAAAAAAAAAACGCAACAATAACAATATGTATATGATATTATTATTAGAACAAACACATAAAAAGTGTTTGTTACCCGTCCGATCCATGCACACGATCTGGAAAACAAAATGTGGCGTACGTGACAATGTGTCAACAAGAGCAACCGGCGGCATTTGGTGCGCACACAACAAAAGTCCGATAAAGTTTCAAAAAAACCTTATGTCGTCGTGTGACTCAACCGCGTTAGCTAATCAATTGATTAAAAACGTTTAACGCTAAGAGTTCTGCCATGGAATCAATTATAGATCGATAAGAGTTGCTCGTGAAAAACAATCTTCAGCAGTCAACCATTGAAGGAATCGTCTAATAATCCAAGTTCAAAAAAACCGATGTACGCCCACCATATTATTATTAATGTTCCGCAAAAACGTAATAGTTTTATTATCTGCTATTAAATGTTATAATAATGAAATACCACGACTGCGATATTATGATGATAACGTGCCGATCTCCCGGACGTATTTTCTATTTTGTAATTTAATCTTTGAGACTTTTAATTGGAGCCTACTTGCAGCACTATAAGACATACTGATAAAGTCTCTATAGTTTTATTTCTTTGGCGCCATTCAATACAATCGCAGTACGCGCCTTTTGGGTCATGTGTTGAGTCATTTGCAAGGCGCAAATCATTGCCCTTTCCATCAAACGCCGCGATGCAATACTTTAGATACAAATAGTCTATAACTATACGACGAATAAAATTATATTTAAAAAAAAATTATTTAAACTTTCAGAAATACATTCATGACATAATTAATTGAATACAAAAAATTATATTGATTATAAATACTTCGAACGTCATACTAAGTTTATTAGATCGAACCTTTGGGTATAAATAAAGTAATATTTTTTTTAACGCAATTAAAAATACTATGTTTTAAAAACGACTACGACAGTTTTAATCAGTGAAAGGCAAAAAAAATAAAATTATGATCGTTATCAACTTTAGTACGTAGTATATAGATGAAGACATAAGTGGCGTTATTTTTTTTTACACTTATTACTACAAGCTGACCGCGATTAACTTTATGACTGTAAACATTATTTTTTTTCGTTTGTTGTCGTCAGCCAAAATCTAAAATGACATTATCGATGTTATTTAATATACTCGACAACAAAACGGTACGAAAAAAACGAAGGAAGATTACAATACAAGGGGCCCACGACTATCTCGTTTAAAACGGATTTGATTTGAATCATTATACACTATTATTATGTACAATATTGATTGAATAATAGTCACCACGGCCATGCAGTGGATATTATTAATTGGCTCTATTGAAATACAGTTTTAGACGTCGTTACTAGTTTTACCACACGATATCACTATTACTAGGGGTAACGAATAAAAGGGATACTTTACAGTTAGTCATCATTGGGATTCATGGGTCTATATAATGCACGGGGATTTTTCAATTAGGAGACACACACACCGCGAGTGCTCCAACCCTAAAACCAGATGTTTTATAAAATCCGATATACTTTGAATAATTTATTTGGTTCGGCCGATTTTATGACCGTTTACAACTTTTGAAACACCATTACGTTTTTGTAGTAGTGTCACCAAACACGAGTGTAAAATAAAAAAAAGTACATAATTTATGACACAGAAGATTTCGTTTTGGCGTTTGCACTGTCCTAATGAGGAAACAAGAAGTTTTATTAATTCGTAAAGAATCGTTTACGACTACCGATTCGGATTTTTGTAAACACGAGTTCCCTGAACGGATTGATATCCAAATAGTAACAACGACATTATTTATTGGTAATGTACAAACAATTTCGAGTACCGAATTTTCAATAGTAATTTCGAAATATCTGTAAACATGTTTACGTGAGAACCGAAAACTTAAATTCAATTGTTTATATTTTCCATTACATATGACAGAATTTAAATGATCTAATTTTAAGTAATCTATTAAGGAATTTTCAATTATGATTCAACGTTTTAATGTGATTTTTAATCACTGATTTATAACAGTGCGATTGTACGGACATAAATGTTCTATTACACGATTATTTGATGCGTTCGGCCGGAGAATGACTTAATGTGCATTAGTACAAATGACACTGAGGAATAACAAAGAGATATGTCCGGTGCGTTTCCGCGCACCATGTTTGGTGACACATACTCAACACTTGTAAGAAATCAAAAGGGTTGGACGTACAACAATTGAATATGTTGTTTGTAAATCAAACTAAACATTCGATTCTCTGGCATAGGAGAAACCCTTCGACAAAATAACAGACACAGGGGATGGATTTCCCCTTCGATGATCTTTACAGATAAAATTGAAACGTTTTCCGTAAATTAATATTTATGGTAGTGACCAATTACACTAGTGGAATGAATCATTTTTAAGGTCTTTTTACAAGGAAAATAAACAGCATTAGTCATCCAAACTGTTTTTTTAATGAACAGGGGTTTTCACAACTGCGTTACTATTGAGTTATTAGTCTTGACTTCTTTCGAGGAAAATCAGTTTTTTAATAAAAATAATAATAATTTGTAAATAAAAATAATAATTAATTAATAATAGTAATAATAATAATAGGTTGTTTGAATTTGGAATTTGAATTTATTTCCAAATAATTCTATGACGCACTTATAGTTTTATTACGTATTTTTCGCTAGAAAAGTGTAATAAGGCAAATAAAAAAAAATTAACTAAAACACCAGTAGAAAATAATATTCTTGGAAACAAATTAAGTAAACGCCTCGCGCAATAGGACATTACCGGAGCCGAAAAGCCGCAAAACAACATACGTGGTTTCTATCATGAACATGGAACTGTGTAAGATAAAATTCTAGCTAAAAAACACATTAAACAAATTAGTTTTGTGTAGTTTAATTGCTATGACCGTAACTGTATTTCGATTCAATACTGACAACACATTTAGCGGAAATTAAAGCGATAAACCCGAGAATGGTCTTACAATGGATCATTTTCTGTACAACGCGCAAATGTTAGGTTCTTTGTCTTAGTAATCCTCGACGATTCTAGAGACATGAGGAAACAACTACAGCCGCTGTAGTAGCAGCTGATCTACTTATGTCGCCTAACGGATGTCTGAAGAGGTAAGGGGACGGCGGTCTCCGGGCCTGCACAGGAATTCCTTTGTGTTAAGAGACGTATTAAATGCGTCGCCGCGTTCACATGCACTCCACCTGGAAGGGATGTCTGTCCGTAAATGGGACAGCTGCCGTTCCAATGGATTCTTAAAATAAACCTCGTTTGCCGCACGCTAGCAGTATATCGATCGATGTCGATAGTAATGAAGCGATGCTAAAAATAGAACGCCACTGTTGTCAATTGTCAATCGAGTTGATATACAAAGTAGAGGTACACGCGATCAACGCTGGTGACAACCGTTCAGTGATACAATCAATTTGTTTATTCTTGTTCGACATCGTATCGACTTTTGATAACAACACAAGTTCCGATTGTGTTCGACTGAATTTTATGTTGTTTTCTATTTATTCGGCCAATAAGTCATCGTCCATTTTTAGCTTAAAAGGTTATTTACACAATACTAGTAGTATTTGCATTGCATACAAATACATATTTAAATACGGACGCGACGATAACGATTTAAATGATTGATAACGAAACAATACAAACAATAACAATATAATCATTGTGTTCGCTGTACAGTGTCTTACGTGCTAGAGAGCCAAGTCCGACCTAATAGTTTAAATAAGCAAACAGATTATACAAATATTGCCGCTAAGCATCTACCAGCCAACTGAGAAAAATACTCGCACCGTTAAAACCGACCACCCGTTTACTTTTTTTTCTTTGTTTTTTAGTCGATTACTCGCGTGATTTACCGTTATATCAAGTGGCTAATAATTCAAAAGTAACACTAAATTATATATCTGTATTGATTTTGTTGATAGAGTTACACGAAAGCAGCTCTGTATTGAGTTTTCCTATTGACATTGGCTTGTGTACACTGGCATCGTTCGGATAACGACAATTGCGATAACATTTGTACTAAATTCACAACGGAGACTATTTGAAGTAGTTATGACACCACGAACGCGGTTAATCGAATATTACCCGACGTCGCCATTGTTTCGTCAAAAGCCGAATTTAGGCCCTAAAATAAGACGCAACGCAAAAATGCCGACAACAAGTGACCTCAGGGTGACGAAAAAACACGATTTAACTAATTCAAGTTGAAGACACAAATTGTTGATTTGCTTGGCAAGTTTGTGGCTGGTATAGAACGAAATGCAATCAAGACGAAAGTACACGTTTCCCCCTTCAACGAAAACTTATGACAACATGACACGCATCAATATAACACAAAAATATAACGCTGGTGTGACGAACATACGTACAAAAGTAGTTGCGTTTTAAATTTATTTAAATTTTGTGACGACGTACAAATTTTTTTTTACACCTTATAATATAAGGTGTATCGTATGCCTTGGTGCATAATATGCACCAAGGCCGTAAAACGTAATTGAAAAAATACTGTTGATGTTTATAAAAAGAAAATAAAACTATCAAGATTAATAGTAAAAATAAAATAAATATTGTCACCGACCGATAGGTAAACTTCTAAATATATATATATATATTATGACTATTCAATAAACGTATAAATTTATATACATTGTCTGCACGCATAGTAATTAGTGACACTGAAAATTATTATTATTATTGTATTTAGATACAAAAATAGGCTTTTCTTTATAATTTGCAGATATTTAAGTGTGAAAATAAATGTCTTTGTGCAATTTTTATTTTTTGTCCAATGTAACAGACACTTAAAACAGTTTTATGATAAAATTCTTTAACACTTAGGAGAACACAGAAATTTACTGTAGTCTATGCTTGATTACTTTTTATGAAGCAGAATAACCAGAGTCTTTAAATTTGCATCGTTATCAACTATGTTTTTTATCGTTTCTTGATAAGAAAACATCTATTCTCTAGAGTTATTAATTACCATTAAAAAAATATTATAAACAATGGAAAAATTAAGTTAATATTACCATTGAACAATTTTAATTGTATATCAATGCATTTTGAATATTTCTATTAGTTATTGTATGCGTTTAAACAAAATCAATTAAAAAGTTGGTTTTTGAAAATGATTATGTATAAAGATATAATTTTTCAATAAACTTGGTGATTAAAATTAAAAAATGACAATAATATCGATTCGCAGTACATAAGGACCCATTTTCAAAAAAAAAAGTGCACATTAAATATTCAGGAAAGCACAAAGATATATGTTTTTAATTACATTAGCTAATTAATGTTATAAACATTAAATAACTCTCAATCTTAAGATATAAGCGCCCAGTTAATTATCCTCTTTATGGAAGTCATTGCATAGTAGAAAATATAATAAAATTACCAATAAGAAAGGAAGGTTCTCTTTCATCTTCTGTTAACGAGGCAAGAATCAGCAATAGAGGATGATTATGAGGTACTCGGTCCAAGTCTTCTGTACAGTCATCATAAACAACAATTTCCCGGTAACCGCGCCTCTTTAATGCTTCCTTAGCGTCTCTTGATGACGCCAACTCCACTAGAGTTGCTTTGCCGTTTTGCAACCGTCGGCGATTTATCCTGTCTGCAACGTTTACGTTGACGGAACCTCTGATATGACCAGTGTTGTAAGATACAAATGAACGACAGTCAATTGTCAAAACGGCTGGACCATAAAGCTCCAACTTTTGTCTCAATGTATCGGCGTCCAATCTCTTAACCTGAAGTCAATGACGTTATAAGGTTAAAAAAAATTGTTAACGACCTCAATGAATCATTTAAAACGCTAACTGATCAATGTTTATTAACTTATTGACCTTATGATATTAAATAGTCTTCACTAAGAACCTATCATGATGTCATCACTTTAATAGTCTATATTTAACGTACACAATAGTATAAATAGTATTTAATTGTTATTTGTAAATTAACGATGCATTTGATTAAAATCAATCAATCAGAATCTTTTCCGTAAGGTTCGAACAGTTACCGTTCAAAAATTAATTAAGTTGAGAGATTTTTTAAAAGAAATTTCAAATTTTAATTACCTTGCTGAGTAAAAGGGCGCTGCTTAATGTAGCACCCTCAGAGTTAGGGCTAGCTGGTAGGCTGGCCGCAAGGCTGAGAATGGGTTCCAATCGAAACCGTTTGGAATTAGTCGGTGTTGTCACTGTAACAGGGACTGCAGGACCAGGTTCACTAATGCTCCTATTCAAGCTCAGTCTGAGACCAGCTCGGGATCTGCCACCTACTCCACCATCATAACAAACGGCCGACATTGTACAACGTTGCTGATGCGTCCTCAAATGACACACTAAAAACAAATAATTTTTAACAATAAAAAAATCATTAAGTCAAACTCTAACACTATTGAAATAAAACTAACAGAACAGCAGTAATCAATTTTTTTATAATATCTATTAAAATTAAGATAATAGTAATTTTAACCTAGAAAAAATAATCTCTATTGAACATATAAACGGACTAAGATATACTATGCAAATGACTGATATCGGCTAATGAAATATTATCAATACATTAAAATGATCAATGTATAGTACAAAAATAGGTATGCTCTAAGCTATGAACACCCAGGCGAGTTGAGATAAATGAGGTTTAAAGAACTACTAGGCGAATAATAAAGTCATTTTTTGAAAATATATCTGATTGATCAGTAAAAAAACATTATTTATTAATCTTTAGAAAATAATAATAATATAATTTACTTTTACTTAATTTCCAATACAGAATACAAAAAGGTATATATTACACAGTAAATTTAAACTTATTATGCGTACCATACAAAATAAACCATAATAAATATATTTACAATTCTGTTTTGAATTATATAATACTGTGTGGTAATAAAATTATGTTCACAGGACGTAGAATCAGGTGAACAACGTTGTTTTTAAATATTTTGATTTAGTAATGAACGTTAGCATAATGTTCTCTCGCTGTTAATTTTATACGACACTACAATACGCAGTGGTCTTCAAACTCATATTGAAAATGCACTAACGGATAATTTACTACATGTACAACAATTCAATGTAAAACGTTCGAGTTCACTGAAGGAAGAATATATAAAAAGGGGGGAGGAATAAAAATCTGTAGCATTTGCTACTCAAATTTCATTGCTCTCGTGGTGTCGGTAATGTTAATATCCAGTGAAAATTCTGTAGACTACAAAATAGGTGTTCTTTTCAATATCTTACGAGAGCAATTAATAAAAAAAATTAAAATGATAATAAATTTAGTCTGGAATAGTTTTTTTTTTTATATATTTTTTAAATCAATAAACTCCGTCGAGCTTTCACTATCGTGTCGGAGCATAATATTAACTTTTCAAAAATATCCACAGGAGTTACCTTCTTTCAAACACTTAATACCAGTATGAGTCATAACACTTATCAATATTGTATAATGAAGTCTAATGTGTTAAGTGACGAAGTGAATAAGTTTGGTATTCAGTAATCGATAAATGAACACTTGACACTGACAAAAGAGATTGACTAAGAAATCAGACGAACAAAGATATAATAAATTTTCTAGACAACATAATAGAAATGAGTTAAAGTCGAGAGAAAATCGATTAGTTTAGTACGTCAACAGAAAAAAAAACGTTATCATTAAGATAACAAGTAATTAAAAAATCATTTTTAATTAACTTTTTTTTAATTCTATTCGACGTATAGGAAACAATAACGTAATTTTTACTTAAAATAAATGTAAACATTTAATAAACAGTGGCGGTTTTTGTAGTAAAATAAAAAAAAAATACTGTTGAAAAAGTAAACCCACTCGGACAGGTCACAGTATACACCTGCACGAGGTGAAAGTTGGCGTAGTGTGTCGTCTCAAAATCAAAACAATAATAAATCCAATTATGGATGTGAATACTAGTTTTGGAAGATTTGTAGCACTTACCCCGACCAACGTTAAACCATGCATTTTTTACATTAATTCTTGGCCCCGGCAACAATCCCTGTGGTTGGCGCCCATTATTAAGCGACACACACACAGGTAAACGACACACTCGTGCACATACACTGGTAAAGAATAGTCAACTACAATGTCAATTAATATTTTTACTTAACCGATACATACATAATACAAACGGACCGTACGCGAAAGACGGATGAACCCGTGTGACGGTGATATGTGCTGTATCGCCTTCACAGCCGAGCGCGCGCGTTGGCCGACAGTCACCGGCGGGCGGCCTCTTAATCACAGCAAAAATCGATTGCGACGGCTTATCAATACTAACAGAGTACCGAATCAGTCATTTTTTTTAATACAACTTCTAGATAGAATTGACATAGGTGTTTAAAACAGCAAGACAGTTATCTGATTTGTTTACATAAAAGTTCTATTAGCGATGCCGCGATCACCTAAATCGGTTCAACATCGATGCTAACATTACCGCACCATCGATGCCGGGACAAGAGAACGGCCGATTGCAAGCTATGGTGTCAGTGGAGGTGAACGGCGACGGCACCGATGAGTCATGCAATCACATGCCTATACACAACAACGCAAACGGTACGCACGCGGCCCGAATCGACCTTACGAAACCACCGCGATGGAGTGTACGGCGGCCACGGTGGGAATGGGGGGGCCGTTCCGCCGCCCGTCCATCACAGGTGGAGAGGAGAACTTCGTACGCGCAACCTTGCCCCGGACTTGTGTGTATGTAATAACATACACATATACATTCGGGTGCCACCGAAGGGGAAAAATCTACTCAATAATTGAATATTCAAGTATAACAATGTTCACCCGTTAGCGAATTTATTACTATAAATTAAATTAACACATCTCAGCTGACTGTAAAAATAATATTGCTCATTAGTTATCACTTCCAACCGATACTATCAAGAACGCGTATAGTCTAGTTATGCATTATAGCATTTATACACTAATAGCATAGAGTGCGTCGAGCATAACAATAACAATGTCATTTTTGAAGAAAATAAAAATATATTTATCTTTTATGAACGAACATTTATCAGAACAGGGCAGGTGGAAGAGCAAAGCCATCAACGCACTTTCCTAGAACGCTGCGCCGCTTCATATACACATAAATAAAAAACAAAGAAAACATTTTTTTTATTAAAAAAAATAAAGGACGCCGGTAAATTAATTTTGCATTGGCAATATCTAGCGCAGTTACAAAATATTCACAGTTTTTAAATAAGATGATAAGTGACCGCAATAATTGATCGTTCGTTGTTTCAAAAACTAACAATGCTTATAATTAGTGTTATTATTTTTTTTGTCTTGTAGAATTACATTATCAATGTCACTTCATCTGTTACATAGAAGCATACTTAATAACAATTTATATGCATGAAGATCATAGCACAATGAGTGTTTAGTATGATCCAGCGTGATAGACCATTATCATTACACCATAAAGTTACTCCTCACCCATTTCTGTCTTATCTAAGGCCAATAGTTCAAATATTGTGACGTTGATGCGCCTAAGAAAGTATTGATCAACTATCTTAATTAAAATATAAATGTTGTTTGGAAACTGTGAGAAAACAATAATTAGAATTTAACTACAATTGTATTGTATAATAAGTATTGAATAATTTATTAAAGTTGAATAATATATAATAATAATAATAATATGAGTTACTGTTAGTCAACTAAACAATAAAAATTGTTTAAAACCAAAATGTTCAACTCGACAAAAATAGTTATTAGTTAAATATTTAAAACATATTTATTTTATTGCCTACACATTCCTAAAAAAGCTAGAAATGAATTATTTGTTAAAACTTCAATTGAGTAACTTTTTATTTAAAAACTACAAGATAACAGATTTTAATTATTTAATTTGTGGCGCTAAAAACAAAGTGGCATAACCCCAATGATAATTAATTAAGTAATAAACTATTAGACTAATTGAGTTATTATGACTGGTTTATTGTTCAGAATTATAAATTTTACTTACTCAACAAATGTATTAACCAGGAAATCAGTACAAATAGATAAAAATGTAAAAATCAATCGACTAACATGATTTTTCTTTTTATTAAATAATAGACTTTTCAGTTTCTAAGAATGAATTTTCATAAGGTAATATATGAAGATAATCACAAAAATGAAGTGTACTATTAACAGATATATATACATGTTATTATTTAAACTAGCAACATCCTTGAGAGTTATAATACACTAATTGCGATTGTATAAAAAAATATAATGAACAAATTGTTAATAATCTTCAAAATAATTATTTTTTAATTTATTAATATTTAAAAAATACTGATTAAAAAAACATAATTAATGGATTTATCAACAAACAAATGTTGTGTATGGAATCTTTTTACGTTCATTTTTAAAAATGAAACTCAAATAATTGAATAGTAATTTTACACTGAACTAATGATTTGTATGATAAATAAAATTATTGAAAAGCACATCAGTTATACTTTAATAATTATTGCAGGTATTAATACTGATTTAATTTTACTGTTAGCTGACGCGTAAAACGATAACAGTTTATTATTATCCATAGTAAAAAGGTTAAAATATAACATATACGTTGTAATTTTAGAAAACAAAGAAAATCTTATTAATTTACATTAAATCATTGTTTATACTGTTTTGTGACTAATATTTTTCTCCCTAAAATACAAATCTAGACTATAATAAGAAATGTATTTTATTATTGAGAGAAATTAAAACCAAATGTATACAAATACATTCTGGTTTGACTAGATGTCTTATTTACAATTTGAACGAGTATCATTTGTACTGTTAACGAGGGCAAAGCATCGAATTAAAATAATATTAAGTTTAAGTTATTATATTACATCAGGCTGGTTATGATAAAATTTACAAGGATGTTGCTTAATAACAAAATATATTTACGCAACCATTTATCCCGTGGACACATGAAACTCGATGCAATAACATTTTACAAACGGGTAACGGTCACAAAAGGGTAAGAAAATCTGTTGGTGTATGACTCACCTGTGACTCTATGTAATATTATATTGATCTTTCATTTTGGGGAGGAACTATTAGAGTCTCGCACCGGAGATTTTCTTTTGGCGGGAACAACGGGTCGGAAAAACCACTACTACGGTAGTAAAAAAAAGAAACAACATAAACCGAAATATTGTCAGAGTGTCACGACGGCGGTAAAAAGTTTAATTGATATGAGGTAATGTTGATTTTTAGTTGTTATTGAAACGCACGGTTTGAACAGAACGCATACAGTTATGCACTTCGCCGGTGGGTACGAACGACAAAATACTATATCGAAATTTTCAAGGTCCGACTTAGCACTGCGGTCGTGCGTTGTATAAAATGTATGCGAACTTGGTCCGTATAAATCTAAAAGCGCCGATGACTCATGTCGTAAGAACCAACGCATACGAACAGACACTATACTCTGGTTGGTCGACACGTTTCGTATACAACTTAAAAAAAAAAAAGTCATTGCTAACACCGCTAAAAAAACAACAATAATAATATTAGAACACTAATAACTTTGCCGTGACGCGCTATTAGAGTATCTATTGCGCTAACAGCATCGATTATACTTTCGTTCAATATAATTATTGTTATTTGCGTCTCATAGTAAAAAAAAATTACAACTGACCATGTCCGTCCTTAAGTTTTCTGCTTACTAATTACAACAAAATGTATTTTCTTTGCGCATAACAACATTATCGTTATTCAACATGAAAAGTCCTAGTCGACGGAACCGTTTTGTTTTACCTCGTGTATTAGACACTTAGCATTACTCGCGACTTTTTACATATTGATTTTCCAAAGCTTGCTAGGCCAACGATTACTGTCAACCTGCTACTGATAATAAATTATATTTCTCCATGTGCGACGACCGTGTCACGATAATAACAGGTGCACGACTAATTGTTTTGGAACGGGTCAAATACCTCATTCAACGATGGATATAATTAAGTAACAGCAACTAACACAAAAAAAAGCTCTCTATCTTTAGTACCAAGCCAAAAATGTGTCAGTTACGGAAATCCATAAATACACCGATGTGATCATAGGAATGACATTTTCGCGCTCTCCATTTTCGAAGTCAAGGGCGTTTATTTTCTTTTGCACATTTTTTAGAACCTAACTATTTGGCGGTATATTTAAAACAAATATATCGTTTATAAAAAGCCAAATATTACTTCTGCAACGGAATAACAAAGTGAGTCATTTTAAAGTGCCTCATTTCAGCGCAAACATTTTTAATCATAAATCTTATTATAATTTAATGATGGACATTTTTCTAAATGTTACTTTTTTCATTTCAACAAATTTTTCTACAAACCAAATAAATATGAATTTTTATTAAAAATATACCGATAAAAAATCTATACTGGTGTATTTAATATTTAATATATTCAAATAGTTAAAATTATCTTACAGCGTCTTTGATCACTCGTCCTGTGTTTCTATTATTAATATAAAAATCTTGTAAAGAATTACAAAGCTATTTTATTTGTATGTTTGTCTTTAATTCGTGAGGGATATTATACAAAATTAATGAAGATCTCACATTTAATGTATTAGTGTTTCTAACATTTTTGTTTCTTTTTCTTCAATGATTTCTTAGACAGGAATTAATTTTCGATTCATTTATGAATCATTAATTAATCAAAAGTTAAAATTAATATTGAAAATTATTTTGGGTTTCTTTTAGGTGCATATTTTTTTTTATTTTCTCAATCATTAAATATTATTAATGTCTATCCCTTATAAGAGTGACAACTTTATTTGTTCAATTGAAAACATACATAATTTACTAGTTTATGTAATAGATAATGATCCAATTAAGAAAATGACTGATCACTAACATTTTTTAGAAGCCGTATTTCGGGTTATTTATATTTTTTACCTAAGCGGGAAGAAGAGTAATCAGGAATTGACTAGTGATAAAAATAACAACACTCACGTCTCACCTTCAGTTATCGCTATAAAATGTCAATAACTTCCAGAATAGTGGTCCTAAAATTTGTCATCGATAAGTCATTTTCTTAATTATATACTTTTATTTAAAAATAAACTAGTTAATTATGTATGTTTCCATTTAAACAAATAAAGTTGACACTCCTATAAAGGATGGACATAAATAATACCGAATGATTGAGTAATTAAAACAAATATATGCTCATAAACGAAACAAAAAAAATTCTCAATATTAATTTTATCTTTTGATTATTAAGTAGTTCTTGATAAATGAATCATTCTGTATATTTCATATATATGCACATAATTCCGGACCCTACATATAGCCAACAAAGGAATTATAATAAAATTCCTCTATTTTACTATGTGAAAGAACAAATTATTAACCGATCATTAATTTTTATTTTTACTTGCCTTGATTACTGCTTCATTCAAGACGACACTTCATAGCTATACTTAGTTCGAAATGGCTAAAATTTAAACAATATGATCTATTAAAGAGATATGATCTATTAAGTTTCAACAACAACAATCCAAATAATTCAACGTAATAAGATAGACTGAAAAATTTATAATTCTTTAAAAAAGACAGAACCTAAAATAAAGAAATGTTCAAGGAAACAAGAGAGTAGAAATAAATGATAGTGGTGATGAGACATGTTCAGCCGCCAACTGCGTAAAAACCCTAGAAGATTTGAATTCGTTTTGTTCGCATCCCATAAGCATTTATGTTTCAAAAATGGTGGACGTTTTAATGAATTCTTTATTAATAATAATAAATCAGTGGCTAAGTTATCAGGCCCGGATTAACAAATCTAAACTACAGATCAAAATGTTCTTTTTCCCAAAACAAGTCCATTTAATTGAAATCCACGGCTCCCCTGTCCCCTTAATCCGAGCCTGAATAATATTAAAAATTTAAGCATTAAAAATAAAAATCTTACAAGAATTGTTTCAGGTTCAATGAAATGTTACTAAAAGCCGTAGACACTATGAATAGTATTTTATTTATAATAAATATTTGCTACAGATCTAAAATGTAGAGTTCGATTTCCGGTTGACTGTACAGCACCTGTTGATATCACACGTAACAGAAACTTTGCATAAAGGAGCGTTTTGAAAAAGAAAATTGATAAAAAAACTATGTAAAGATAAATAATTACATACGTCTGTATGCTGAACAAAAATAGTATAACCATTTGACGTACTTAGCCATTCTATAATTGAAAAATATATAACAGGCAGTTTGAAAAAATCAATAAAAAAAATAATGAGTTTTTTTTTTTTTGATACCTAAATAATAAGTATATTTGATAGGTACGTACTCTATTAATATTTAAATTGTATAGTATTTAAAATAAATTGCATTTTTTTACTTTTGTAGGTAATCCAAAGTATATTTGTGGTTTAATAAACTATAAATATATACATACAGTAACTATCCTACGTCAAATAGTTAAGCTTTTAAATATAAAAACTCAAATATCCTTTTTTTAGCCTCGTTTTAGAAAGCGCTTGATTTAAGCTGTTGGAAATTTAATATTTTGTTATTTACACACAAACGTACACATATATGTATACAGGAAGAGTTTTAAAAACATTAATATTATAAAAGCATAATAAAGTTAATCACGGTCACATTATACAACTGCTTTACTATAATATTTGTGTGATATATTCTATACATGCTTTGGGATATCAATTGATGCATTAACAACTTTTTAACTAATCATTTAAATTATTAATTATAATATCACTATTTTCAACGTCTTTCCAGAATTAGTAAAAAAATGAAAACTACTCTACTTATAGAAATTACACTATCCATTATTTATCTTAAACGAACTCTTAAACATCTATTCTTAATTATTATCCAAAAATTTACAATTAACCTATAACCTTTCAAAAATGTCTTCATCTATTGAGTTTTGTACTTACCGCGATCATTACAGTTATTGATGGACAAGGACCGTTTTCTGGATGGTGACTGAATCTCAGCTAATCTCGGTATAGCTATTCCAATCATGTTGACGTCTAAAATAAAAAATAAATACTAACACTATTAAATTGCTAATACAATATAATTTTAAGAAAATTAAACCCCTAGTTCACTTAAAATTATACTAATAAAAAATTAACAATATCGTATTTTTCAGTGGATGTTTATTGTGTTTATTTCCCTTGAGCTAGTTTGCAAGTAAATGTCCCAAAACAAAATTAATGGCTCGTTTTCTAATAATAAGTACTCTAAATTATTTATTTTGTACAATTCTCTTGATTCGCATCTATATATGTTTGTTTTAATTTCTTCTGAAACTATGTAAGGTCCGGTTATAATTGTTCTAAAGTTACTTTTATTTAGTGTATTTTTGGAACCTTAAACATTTCTAAATAAATTGAAATTAATGGTCAATTTTTATAAATAATTATGCTATGTTCAAGATTAATTGTGAAAACTACCTTTACAAAGGTTATGTGTCTTACATCGTCTCGTAATAGTTATCTTATATGATATGGAAATCATTAATTTAAATTATTAAAAATTATATTTTTAATATTTTGAAAAAAATTCTGGTAGGGATTTTAAACATTTTCTTGTTTTATCACTCACTTTGAAATTAATAGTTTTTTTTTTTACTTTTAGTAGTTTTAAGATCAAAAAAAAATTATCAATATAATTTTAAATTATATTCCTCCTAAAAAAATTTCTGTTTGCATTAGCGGATAAGGTAATCTTAACATTTTTTAGTTTTGCTAACAGGGTGTAGTGAGGTTGGTCTGGAGGTCCCCGAACTCCACCTCTCCTCTACAAATATGCCACATATTTAAATAAGCACAGCCTCCCACTTAAGAAGAGTCAAAATTAATAATGAAGTTATATTTAGATCACAAATTCTATAGATAAAAATATTGGCCTGTATTACACAAATAAATTTAGATTTTAAGTTGATATCATCAGTTTGCAATTTCGATGTTAACACTGTAACATTCAATTTCAAGGGCGAACGATATTGAAAATAGACCACAGATATTCAAAAAATTGTAAGACAAATGTTATTTCAACTAACACTTCATTTAATTCGTAGAAAACAAATTTAAAATCAATAATCGTGATTCAGATACAAAGGAATTTTTTAAATTTCATAATGTTTCTCTGACATTCCTCAAGTATTAGTATATTGGAAAAACTGATTCGTATTTATTTTACAGTATCAGGGTCCCCTTAAGAAAACATAATTCTTTAAACGTCTTATTTAATTATACATGATAAAATATAACGTTTTCCCTTTACGGAATAGGTAAGATTTTACTAATTTATTTTATTTGTTATATTGTTTGTGATGCATACAAATGTTTATTAGATGTTTCATAAACAAACGGATTCATGTATAAGCAAAGAAATTTGATGAACGTATAGTAATTGTTTAAATTATTGTTTACCGTTGAGTAAAAAACAATAATATTAGGTAAAAAATACAATTAGTTAACTATTTAAACAAAAGTAGGTCACATATTTTTCTTAACGAAATTTGATGATAACATTAATAAATTTGACGAACAATTTTCTTCCTTGCTATATCTATTTTGTTGGACTTCAAGCAGTTAAAAAATCTATCTATTCTTTCGATATACAAAAAAAAAAAAATACATTTATTTATTTTATTAAAAAAAAATTATAAGCATCTATGACAGAGTTAAGATTAGATAGTATTTTTCTTACCTATAAAATTATTAATCCACAAACTAATTATACCACAAAAATGCCACGTTAAGAATCACGTCGGAGTAAAAACTATTACACTGACGAAAAATATTTATCCGACTGATCAGCACAGCTCGACGGTATAAAAAAGAGTGACACTCATATTTCTGTCACCATAACCGCATGCAGTAGAAACGCAGACGAACCTAATAGCCTTGAGATACTACAATTTGCTACTATGATTGACCTTAATGCAGTAAAATATAAATATTAATACAGGAACCATAACAAAAAACGATTATAGCGGAAGGACGAACATCGAGTTTAGTGTAAATCTTTGTAAGCAATTAGATTTGTTTTATTTTAAATCATTAATTTACACTTTTTATTGTATCGATATTCTTGGAGACCATTGGTTAGTGTAAACTGAAATTTCACTATAATAAACGAAATAATCGTAACTTAATATTATTTTGTCTATTATCGTAAGATAAATTTCTTCAATGTAATTGCATCAAAGAAAAACAGTGATTTAATTTAGTAAATTTAGTATAATTGATTAAATGCTTTACTAAGAAATGACTGAAAAAATTATTAAATTTTGATTACAATCACAAAATTATCCTGACATTAAATGTTTTAAATATTGAAAACTTGTACAAAAAATACAATAATATAATTATTTGAGAGGCATACTATTACAAACGATAAATAATCAGTCACTAATTTTTTATTCACACAGTAAAAGTAAATAATTTCTCAATATACAAGAACAATATGTTAAGTATGAGATCAAATTTTAGACTAAAAATTTATAAAAAAAAAAAAAAAGTATGAGTAAATTTTCAACAAATAACTAATTAAAAATTATGAGCAATTTTTTGTCATAACTGAAAGAGAACTGTCACCTTTTTTACTTCCTCAAACTTTTTCTTTTTGAAATTAATCAATCCTATGCATTTTGAATCTCAACTTCGTAAATTCTTATGTTGTCAAGGATTAATAATCGAAATTAATTATGTAAATATAAATAAAAATCGGGTAATCGGTTCGTATAACAAATCAATTCAGAGGCCTACTAGAATAACCCGACAACTACTTTTTGAAAATTTTTCAAAAAAACAAACACTATATGTTTTATACTTAAACACAGCTATAACTCGATGAATAATCATTGAACGTATTTTTTTATTGAATCTTTACAAAAAGTCTCTGCTGTATAATATTATATCAAAAAGTTAATTTTCAAAAAAAGAATAGTGATGACAAGTTATAAAAGAAGTCTCTTCAATTAGAATTTTAATTTACTTTGAATTACAAATAAAATTCGATATATTAGTACTAAATTTTCAGTATAACTAATTACAATTTGAACGATATTTAAAAGTAAATTACTTCGACCAACACTGCTCTGTAGACATCATTCATTCTATGTCTGTTAATTAACTAAATAATCAGAAATGATTGCCGCTAAATTATAGTTAAAACGTACAAGATAGTGTTTTCTTTTTTCCACAATCTTGGCTGAAAGTTAATTTTTTGTAAAATTAATAAAATGTACACAATATTTTTTTATATGATGCACAAGTTTTACACGAAAAGAAAAATATTTATACTTAATACTTTATAATAGTAGAATACTACAATTATTAAGTAACAAAGTGTAATTGTTGTATTATTCATACTTGAATACTATACAGTATAAATGTGGACCTCGTGTATATAATATATATCATCATGAAGTCATTATTTATGTTTGACTCATGATATATTTCCGATTATTAGACATCCAATTCTATAACAGCCTTTTGAAAGAAATTCCTCGAAATACAATTAAAATTTTTTTCTTGAGTTGAAGTATTTGTTACATAATAATATTTAAATATCACAGTTTTATATCAAACTTTTTTTACACAAGTGTGGACACTTTATTATAGACTCAAAGAGATCAATATGAGTATACTTCATCTAACACGGCTTCAAAAACGTATATCATCTCCAAAAACTTGAAGCTATATAATATTACTAAAAATATCTATTATTCCGGTTACAAATAAACTTTTGCCTCTTTCAATACATCAAAAATGTGTAACGCTGCCCAACTTATATGAACAACGGTTTAAATAACGAAAGAAATCGTTTTTAATAAAAAAACGTGTTTGTGTAAATATACTACCTTCCTCTTCGCCAATCGCTGAGTTAGATATACTTGTACATAATTAAAATAACAGAAAAAGGTATTTTTCCATAATATAACTAAAAAAGACAATAAAAAAATTTAATTTTTTTTATCTAAGTATATTTTTTCCAGGATAGTACAAATGCTTTTTGCAAAGGTATATTCGTTCCTCTAATTAATGTGTGTTGTATCCTAATTCAATAAAAATACTCAGATAAATCAAATTGGAAAATTAGAAATGTTTTAAAAGAAGGAAGTTAAAAAAAAATCAATGAAAATTACAGCCAAATATTTTATTTTTTTAAATTTTAAGTCTAAATTTATTGAATTTAATTACAACAATTAATATTTAATTTTAAGTGATTTTATTGTAATGAAAGATACAATATTTTTTTTAGTTGGGATTCTTATCAACTTTTAATAATAATTAAAATTAAAAATAACTCGGTATTTTAAAAATATCGATAAAATGGCGTAGTTTTAATAATTTTTTTAAAAAAGTAGTGCATAATAATATAATATTGTTTATTTATTTTTGTGTTCATTGAAAAAAATCAATATACTGATTAATATTATTAAAGCTATCTTTAAGTATCAGTTACAAATCAGTTTATGGACAATTATGTAATAATGTAATAACACAATGGTATTTAAGTTACAGAAGTAATGCTTTGTATAAAATTAGCATTAGCCACAGGTCTATATCTGGGAGGGCATCTGATATTACTCACATTATTTTTCTTAGAAATTATTAAATTTCATATTAATAGGCAATAATATGACGTTTTTTCCAATTGGAAAGGTTGTAAAGCATATAGCCCCATTTTATACATGATTGTTTAATTGTGTACATCAAATAACAAATACATAACTTATAAAATTAACACTATAAATTTTCTCTAATGAAATTTATTTTGTAAAAGCATTGTAATAATATTATGAGCTATTATCAAGGAAAATATTGACATTTTTTTTTGTGTTAAGTATAACAGTTAATTATTGAATTTTTTTAATGTTTTTAACATTTGTCATTTTTTTTGGCTAAATATATGATGTGATATCTTTGTAACGAAACAAACTTCCTAAAATTGGTTCAGGCTATAATATCATTAAACTTAAGATTTTGATAAAATTTCATTTATATGACCGTATAGTATAATGTCTCTTCATCATTTCTCCCTATTTACCTTATTTATACATTTTTTTTAGTTAATGAAAAATATAATAATAATTGTGATTTCAGAATCATTTTAGAGTAATACAAACAAAGCTGCATCGAAAATGATTCAGTTAGTTTAAAATGTTTATGAAACTTTCTATTTTTAATTTTTAAAAAGAAATTGAAAATTAGCCTAAAAATGCATTTTTATAATAAATTCCATTAAAATAGCACAGCAAAAATAGACATACATTATTTTAAGAATAAAAAAAAATTTAACGACATTTTTATAATCAGCTTGTAAAATATATTTATTCAATAGAATCTAGATACAACATTGTTATATTTTATTTTGTATTTAGCAGTAAAAAGAAACAATTATTTAAATTGATTTGAATAAGCAATAATTTAGCAGATGGATTTTATTTTATTTATATAGCTATGAATTCATAGCTACGTAAATATAGTCAGAAGCGGTCAAGTGATTTTTCCGTGGGAGGGGATGAATAATTATTACGTTTTAGGGATTTTTTATTCATACCAAGACATTATTGGACTACAACATATGCATAAATGATTTTTTCCTTATTAAGCTTATTAAAAATATTTAATTTATTTTAGAATAGTACCCCCTTGAGTTAACATACTATAAATAAATAACCAAGACTTAAAATTTTATTTTCAAAATTTGTAAAATTAATAATTTGGTTATATTAACTATAACTAAATTTTAGTATATAAATTTTCCAAAATATAAAATACATATACCTAATGAAAATTGTACAAAAATGTATTAATAATTTAATTTAAGGGTATGTCAAGGGGTATCTATCACTCTGTAATCCCTTCCCATTTGACCTCCACTGAATACAGTATATTATATTATTGAGCATATTATACTCAATTGTAATAAACAATCATGTAAATTTGAATATGAATTTTTCTACTGGAATTAATTAATTAATTTAACAAAAATTCGTAATGAGTTATTACTCATTACTATATCTATTAGTTGTTTTTGCACTAAATAAGTATTTCAACTGTTATCAAAGTGTTATTTAATAATCATAATGATTAAGTAAATATCTTATTAAAATTACTTAATATTTTTAAGTTAGTAGTTTTTAGGTTAATACTTTTCATTATAGAGAACAAAGTGTTGAGTTAAGCATAAGAAGAATATCTCAATTACCTTGGTCAAGAGACTCGTGTCGTTTCAAACGGCTCTTGCCGAAGCACATTTTCAGTGTTTTCATCCCCCAAATCTTCCTATGTTTCTTATGGGCTATGCCCAAATCCGTCGCATCTCGACGCATATTTTAGTAAAAAGAGAAAAATATAAGTTTTTCAGAAAATATTTACACGTGTTTTTATGAAACAGCGAAAGAACGCACAGTAGTCATATAATATGAGTAGATAGGTGTTATGTTAAAAAATGAACTGACTTTGTACAAATTACAAAACTATGTGAGAATATAATATATATAAAAAAAATGTTTATGCGTTGTAACTTGCGTAGAGTCAAAACCGACAAGGTTCACTAACTTTCAATGTTGCACTTGTATAAATGTTCCCGTTTCACGTAAACCGTAATAGCTTGTCCACAAATTTACGATAAGATAACAAGTGATGTTTGTCGGGTATATACATTATGTTAATGAAATTTACCCAGCTTAATTAGATAATATCTAAATAGAGTGTATGTTATACACTCTAAGGTTAAAAATACGTATAAAAAACGGGTTTCTTCGAAATTTCACCAAATCTTTTGAATAACAGAAGAAATATTATTAAAAAGATATTTAATAATAAAAGTAATAAATTGTATTCCGTTTCCTATAATTATATCAACGGTCATTCACCGCATATGTTCTATTTTTACAAGGAAAAATATATATTTCTACTGTTTTATTGTAATCTATTTTTGTCTAAAAATTTTAAATCACTAGCCGACCCCTCAAGATTATAATTTTACGATACATTATTAGCACCAAAACACCTGTCCATCGATGATTTATAATAATTACTTTACTTATGTCGCCTAACACTGATGCTTATCTCCTATACACATACTTCTGCACACCATTATTTTTTTAATATTTTGACGTTGTTAGTGGCATTTGACAATGAAAACTGTTCAAATACTCAGTGGCGCCGATACCTTAATATATTACAGACAATTAGTTGAAACGTGCCAACTTAGCGTTTATGGAAGGAGTTAAAATAAGTTTAAAACATTTAAACAAACATAGTCGGTCCATCACCTGAAATAGATTCGGCGCCACTATAAATTATATTTCCAGTGCAACTAAACATATTTCAACTGCACAAAACATGTTCATGTCATATCTGTTTGAAAATCCACACACACATATACGAACGAGATAATTGATTTGAATTGTCTTTTATTTATCATCAATAGTGTGTATAAGGAAAAGCACGAGGCGGTGCGGCCTCTTCTCGTGCAATTTTTATAAAATATTATTCATCATTTTATTATGAACTGAACTCAAAAAAAAAGAAACGTTGTAGAGCCTAAGTTATTATTTAAAAATTAGAATAACAAACGAAACTCAAACAGAGGAATGTGTTTAAGCTTAAATCCGTAGTTATCTTTTGTTCGGCGGTTGCTGTAGTCGATTGGCGGCGGTGTTGTTGTTTTTCCGGCCCCATGTTTTCCGCACGTAAGCTTTTGAAGGGCCGTGATAGGATGTTGCCAAGCGCACTTTAGCAGACATTTATAATACTATAAAAAACAACAACAATGATAGCAACAAAAACTCCAGCCGAGGGTCTGAATCCAGATTAAGACGGAAATATTGTGAGTCATCAGCTCGGAGCCGCATACCCGTATTGCCGCTGTTCAGTCTCCTGTGCTTATTAATAGAGTGAACTCGAAGGGACCTCCCACATAAACGCACATCACGAGAAACATCATATGCATAAATGAACCTTTTCCGGTCAGTCGCTTTTTAAAGTTATGACAAAAACAAAAGAATGTCGCATTCAGACAAAATAATGATCGTACTATGACCATTTGTCTTAGTATATAACCAAAAAAAAAAAATGTATGGTGGAAAAATATGTATCCATTTTTAATTAATACTTAGTTGCAAAGGTTTAAATGCCTAGGGAAAACATAATATAATTATTTTATCTATTTTGTGTACAATTTATAATTATGAAAGGATTATGTCTCAATTCTTGATTATTGATAAATTTGAGATTTTTATCAACAATTTTTTTTTTTTTTTTAAATAACATGGTTATTTCAAACCATCGTATCTGAACATTTTCGACAAAATATCACTTACGCCATTTAGTCTGCAAACAGTCGATATAATCAAAAAGTAGAAGCTATAGTTTTAATTAACGATTGCATTAGTTAATAGAAGATTAAAAATGAGTGGCGTCACCACTAAATAATTTTCTTTGGTGATTGAATAAGTTAACTATAATTACCGTATATCTCTTATGTCATTAATTGTCGTTATTAGTTAATACATAAAACAACATTTTCAATTCCTTTGAAACATCTAACATTCATTTTTAATTGTTAATAATTAGAAAATATTTTTTTGTTTAATAATATTAATGATTCAGGGCCTGAGTATAGATAATCCTATGGATTTTACTCGTAATAAATGATAAACACAGTTGTAATTTAGATTTATTATGACTGATGCGTATAAAAACAAAACGTTTCCTCTGTACTATTTGATTACTTACATTTCTTTGAAAATTATCAAATATATTTTAAAATACTTCTCAATTTTCAAATATTATTAGGTACAATTTGAAAATTAATTTTCATTTTTTTACTATAAATTAATTTAATAAAACATTTATTTGGTCAAGTTACGATCAAGTTTATTTCTCTTAATCTTTCCGTTTGGTTTTCATTTAAAAATATTAATCATTAACATTGAAACACATTTTTTTACGCCCTGGCGACGACACATCACCGATACGACGTACGTACGAAGCGACGTCGTACCGAAACGGTATCTCCTCCAGACGACACTCCGTCCTCTACGATTCGCTTTTGCCGCCTTCTCTATATTGCGTTGCAAACCCTTAGTTTCTGTAGCGAAACTAGTTTTCTTTATTGCTATTTTCATAGTTTAACACTATATCATAGAAATATAATGATAGCGATAACAAATTCAACTGGCCACTACATCAAATACACGGTTTGGTTTTTAAAACTAATGAACTTAATAGTAAGGGGTATTGTTGTTTAAAATCAACAAATATAAATACATTTTGACTAAAATAAAAGTACAATATTTAATTTTTCATCAAACAATAACGTTGTTAAAAGTTAGTATAAATAATTGATAGAAAAAATATAATTAAATATATATCATTCATGTAATTTTTCAATATACAATTCATTAACCGAGTAACTGAATTTTTAAAATCTATTGAATAATAATTTTGATAGTTAAAACATGTTTCATTAGAATTGTATATTGAATTATGATTAAATTAAAGCACGTATTAGGTAATTTTTTGTCTTTAGACTTTCTATAGGTTCCCAAATATGACCTACAAAAAATACCTACATAAATAATACAATTTGCAGAGCTAATTATTTATGTATTTTAGAAAGATTTTTATTATACTCGGTGGATATTTTAAATGGTAGTTGTGATTAGACCATTATAGGAAAAAATAAATCACTGTTTGTACCATTAAATAATAAAAAGCAGTTTTAATGTCTATAACATGGATCCTAATCTCATTAAAAAAATTCAACATATCTCAAGGCTACTCACAGAATGTTTTATTTCTAGTATATATATTTTAGAGTATGACTTCACTTACATTTGAACTTCTTTAAGTAGTGCAAATACTTTCCGATCTCTTATAGAGGGTGTGGATATGTTTATTGTTTGATGATTTATTACCCAAGTAAAAAATAAGCATTTCAAATCGTTATAAACATGGATTCGCACTTATGTCTCCTCGATTTTAAAATTTTAGTTCGGTTTCCACGTAATAGGCATGACTTTAAAAGTTACTTTGACATTAATAATGGAAAGTATTTTTAACTGATTTTAAAAATAAAACTTTGTGTTTGGCGTGCTTTTGCTTTTTATCATAATATTATACCATATCTTTTTGGTGATAACTTTCTTAACAATTTTAAATTTACAAACTAATTTTTTTATTCATCATAATTATTTCCATTTTTTTTAATATAATAATGATAATTAAGAATAATTTATATTATAATGACTTTAAAACAGATGGTTAATTAATTCTTGTTTTATTTAAATATTCACCTTGACCTTAGTTTTAATTAAATAAATAAATTCTTAAATAAATTCTTGAAAAAATGTACTTTGATAGTAAATTCATATAAAACTAAATTATTTTAATTTTCTTTTATTAGGAATTTCATAAAACGAGCCAAATCCCTAAGAATCCTACCTACTATTAAAGTTAACCTATGTTCTCAATTGTATTTTTGTAATATTAATCCTCGTTCTCATTTAGATAGTTTGTTTTATTAACTATATAAGTTGATACGTTTATTTTGTATTATTAGTATCACCGTCTGTGGTAACAACAACCACACAAAAAATGTCATCGCGTCCTATTCATCCTATTCCAGATAACTCTAATAGGATTATATATTTATTATAAATTTTTTTACCTTTGAAACTTAAGCATCATCAAGTTCAAAACTCTATTTGTGCCTATGGGTTTATGGCTATCTTTATCATATTATACAAATAATTAGATGTATAAAATAACATACAAATTATTACCAAGTAATTTAGGCCTTAATTACATTATGCGAAATCATAATTATTAAAGCCATTACTACCGTAACATATAAATCAATATTTAAGATAAGTACTAGTACCGTAGTCAGAAAATTGATGGGGTTGTGAAGCACATGACCTTGAGGTAATCCAACTCTGTATAGTAAATAATTTAAAGCAGAGACATAGATGATAAACGGTGATGCACGCGAATAAAAATTGCAAGGACGGCATAGGGTTGTAAGGTATTTTTACATGTTTTAAAACGTCTTAGTTAAATATATTTAAGATGTTATACTGTTCATTTTTACTCTTTAATTTTTAAAAAATAAATAAGAATACATTTGATGTCGTAAACATAATAATAATTATTAATAATAATACTCATGCAATATATATTATAATTTATTACGTTTGATTAGCAAATAATACTCTATTTTGAAACCCAAGCCAAGTAAATTTAGGCGCTACGAATAATTTTGAGTACCAAAATGGGAATTTATACACCTAAAACATCCGATTTGTTCTAAATTTTAATGGCCTGGTAGTAGTAACATCTTTGGTTTTGCGATTAGTCATTACATTACATCGATTTCCGTTCTGAGGGTGGCAGCTAAACGACCACATTGAGCTTTTCTTCATTGATATCGTTTTAGATTAGTTGTCTATTCTTATCGCATTTCAATCCGTTAGTATGTGTGCTTATTTATCTGTAGCGAACAGTGTGATGCGACGACAACAGTTTGGGTTATCGCAAAACGGTCTTTGTGGTAATGTTAAATGTACAAAATACACACGACACGTGCCAGTTAGTCTGGTGCACGTGTAAGCTCTTCTCACCGCTGCCGGCGGGACAAATAACACAGAAGAGTGCCAACCCGCCGCGATAATGACTCATCTCTGCGTGTGCAACAAGGGAGTTTCGACTTTTAAAAATATACACACACATGTGACTACTGCGTCATGTGCATAAATACCAGCTAAATCGATCATTGCGCATCCTCATTTATCTGTTTTGTAAAGGTATAAATGTTTTGATTTATAGTGATTAAGTTTATCATTGGTCAAATATTGGATCATGACATGATTATTTCCTAATGTATAGTCTAAAATTAATACATTATGTAAAATTTAAACCAAGCGGATAATATTTTGGGCGTATTATTAAAATCTAAAATTAAACTATCTATCAGCAGTGATTTTTTTTAATCAATTTTATAACATAATTTTAGTAGCATTTAGTATGACATAGTTTTATACACAAATAGTATATTCTTTAAGTAAATTTATATTTAGCAACTATCACAGATAAATCGCCCAAACTAATAATTTCTAAATAAATATACATGAATTAACAAATATGTTAAAGTATGAAATTTGTGTTAATTGAAAATCTGTTGCAAATAACAATGTATGAAAAGAGAACAGTTAAATGGTTTTCTTGGCTTTTACGACACGTCTACTTTTTTAGAATGTTTGTTTTTATCTTCTGTCATTAATCATATGTTCCTGCGGTTGATATTTACAATTTAAAAGCTATGCTTTTTTTACGACCACCATATCTTTATTATAGCCTGAGGGTCATAATTCTATTATATGAAGTCATTCGCGCTATCCTGCTCAGGGCTACCCTGCACAATTTATGTAGGGTGCGTGGTTAAGTCTGTATGACTAATGGGCTATGTTAACACCCACGAAACCCCAACAACTGAGACCTAATTTTTAAACACTCCATTAATATACAGAAAGAACTAAAGCGTGTACTCCCAACAAGAATCGTCCCTTGGGAATTAAACCATATATTTCATAGAATGCGTTCAACATGTGCAACCCAAAGAATTTGCTTGCACTGATTTTCATCTGTGCATTTTATTACAATTTAAAAGTATACCGATGAACTGGCGTAATCATGGGAGGGATATGAGTGCCAAATCCCCCCTAAACAAAATTAGTTATATGGCGAAGATCTAATTTTTTTTGTCTAGAGCGGAAGTGAAAATTTTTCTGATATTTACCCCTGTGACAAAACCCTAATTTTGCCACTGTAACAATAGTGTTATTTTAATTACGAAAAAACAGATTATATAAATGTTTTTAATGAAGTTAAATCTAAATCTTGGCGGTGTGTAAATAATTATAGTTATATTTGATTATTATTACTAACCAATAGGTTAAAAAATTTCATATTTTCTTTACTTATTAGCTTAAATAAAAATGCAAAATTAATTTAAAACAAAAGTAGCTTTTAAGTAATTAAAAATATAATATAAAGTAATATTATATATTTATTATTATGTTAAATTATTCCTTTAATTTTATTCAAATATAAATGCAATTAAATGAATAATTAAACAGCTATTAACTGTATTATCTTTAAACAAATATTTATAGATAGAAATAAGCTTAATATTAATTAATTTAATATCTTTATTATCATTTTGGTGGTCACACTAGTTGTTGACATTACTCTAGTGTTAAGCCGCGCCTACCACTGTAGGTGAACGGATGGGTAACCATGCGTGCGCTTCTACAGTACAGGACTTAGCCTTTAGAAAAGAACAAAAAGAAGATTATCATTTTATATTTAACCATAGATGGCAGTGTTATTAGGATTTTATAATGGGGGGTATTATATATAAGACATTTTTTTCATTTTAATATTTAAAAAAATATCGATCCACACGTTAAGAATCTATAATCAAACCCAACAACAGATAATATTTTTGGGTTAGATTTCGTGTCTGGACATCCACAATGACGCCCTTGTTTGAAGGATATTTACTTCTAATATAAGTATAATAGCACAATTAAAAATAAAATAATTATTAAGTTTTAAGCGATGTTTATTGATTAATATGATTAACTAACATAATATAAATTTAACATTAATTATATGTAACATGGGAATAAATGAAAAGCGAATGGCATCGAGGGCTAGCCTATGCTTAGCTACGAGTGCAAAATTTAGGGTGGTGCAGAATTCGATTGGGTGAACAAAAATATTTGTTCCGCCTACAATGTACACCTTATTTTTGATCACATCCACATCTTAATCTGTTTTTCAGATATTAATCTAATCTATTCAATACTGTTTGATTTTATAAAATTAAATATATTTTTTTTTTAAATCCGTATTCTTTAAAAAAGTTGTGAACACATCTAGACGAAACATTTGATACTTAAATATGCAATGATTTTTAAAAATTTATCCGTAAATCAAATTAACAAAAAAATATGAACTAATTTATTAAATTCTTTTAATCCTACTGAATAATTTATTGGACAAAATGTTCATGGTATTTCTTTTAACGCTAGCCAATCAATTTTTTTTTAAATATTAAGTTTTATGGATATTTTCTTATTTTTAATTTTGCTAGTTACATATGTATTTCCATTTATCTGTTATAAAATGATTATTAGGTCCATCCCTTAACTTATAGGGGAGTAAAAATTATTTTTTTAAATGACAACATACATATTAAATTAGCTTATAAAATAAAAAATGGTCTAATTAAAAAAATGACTGGTGAATAACAACTTTTGGACCAGTACTTCGGAAATTATTCTCATTTTTATAACCAAGAGGGACGAAGAGTACAACTGTGACATGACTAGTGATTATAATAGAAACACCCATTCCTCACCACCAGTCGTTACTTTAAATTATTTATAACATTTAAAATACTGGTTCAAAAATTTGTTATCGAAAATTAAATTGGTACAATTTCTTAATTACATTTTTTTTTATCTTATAAGCTAGTTAAATATGTATGTTACCATATAAAAAAAGTTAACACCTTTTTAAGTTATAAGGGACGATTCTAAAAATTAATTATTAGTTGATATATCAAGAAATATATGCGATTAAAGGTAATAAAAATATTTTTTTAATATTGTCTTTATTTTGAGAATAATCGAGTGATTTATGATTAATCGATTACTCTGCATAATAATACAGGGACATTTATGTTTTAATATAAATGTATTAATGTTTTGTAAAGATCCTCACAAAGGTAACCGACGTCATTAACACTCATGTTAATGTTCCAGTATTGTATTTATAATTGTTTTACTCTTGATAATAAACCATAAATACAATTGTATTAAATATTATTATTATGTAAAAATATCATAAAATCCAGTTTCCAAACTCAATCAATTCCTCTTATATATTTTCATTTATATTCAATTTACTCATTTTTCTCGGTTCTGATTAACAAAATATAGTTCTATATTTAGGATTCAAACTAAGTTACGAGTTCTATTATATATTTATTATTTCAAAATTTAACTGGTTAATTGCTGTGGCGATTAATGAGGGGAAGTGTTAGATATATCGCCCCATTTTACTAAAACAATATATAGAGGCAACTTAAGAAAATAATAGTTTTAAATTAATTTCTAACTGAATCTGAAAGATTTTATGACCATCAGGTTTGAATTATGACCCAATGATCACAAAATGTTAATGAACTACTGTTAATAAACATTAGTTTATTCCATAGTTAATAATTGGTGGTTATTAAATGGTCATTGTTTAAATTAGAACAAATATAAATTATTAAAATTTTTAAAGATTTATTTGATACTTAAAAGATTGAGTATCATTTAAGTATCAAATAAACGTTTAAACTAATATACTATATTTCTATTGATACAGTTAATTCAATTAATGATTTGAATATTAAGTTTAATTCTAAATTATTTTTTTCATTTAAAAAAAAATTTGATGCTAATTACAAATCTATCTTTTGATTTTTTTTATCATATAGTTTTTGAGAAAAATTATTAAAGTTACTTCAATTTCAATTCAATGAAAGAAAGATTAAATAACTTAAATTATAAATTCTTACAAAAATTATTAAATAGTTTAGTAGACTGATCGTGTTTGTACAAAACAATCATATATAATTTAAATTATACTAGAAATAAAAAATTTACTTTAATTAATAATGTTTCTAGATGTTATACAAAATTATCACTTACTAATGGATATTGTTAATACTATAAATGTGTATTTTTAATGGTATAGTTCTAAAAATGTCCATATCAATATTTTAAAACTATACTTTTTTGGGTGTTAATTCAATATTTGAAGTTAAGCAGAACTACTAGTCAAAATGATATAAGCAAAGTTAATGTATGTGCTATGGATTTATTGTATACATTATTATACAATTGTAGTCATAAAAATAATTTGATATGACAACAATTTTCATAACATATTTAACAGATTTTTCATTAACTTGATTTTGTCAATTGAAAATTTGTCAATCATAAAAATAAAACATATTTTCAATTATTAATATTTTGCATTATTTATGAGTGATATTTATATTTACGTCAAAATTAAAATTTATGTTTATAATAGAAAGATGTTGGAATAATTGTCAAATTAAAAAAAATAAAAGAATCAAAATTATAGTTAAGTATATTACTGTATATATTGTAATATTTTAAAATTATATAATTGCAGAATTAAATATAAAAATTTTAATTTTGCAATAAAAATAATTTATTAACAAATATTTATAAAATTAGTCATTTGAACAAAATTATTTCTTTTTTTTCTTTAATTTTTTAATTTTTCTATTTTCTTTTCTAACTTTCAGTGCTAGTCTTGGATTTGCCATAAGAATATTTTTATATCGTTTTTTTGTTGTTTGTTTAAATTCAGCATCTGCTAAGAGTTCATCAACCATTGTTCGTTTTCTTTCTTTTTTAGTCAATCGGCCAGATTTACAATCAAATGGTGAATCAATAACTGTACCAATCTATAAAAAAGGTATACTCATTTTTAAAATTGATTTAAATAATATTTAAAACTAACAAATTTCTCAAGGTTGTTCTTATCTTAAAATCCAATGATATATAATTCTGTACCTTGAGTCTATAAGGGACCATTTACAATAAAAAAATTTAATTTTTATTCAAATAACTATTGTAGAAAATCTAAGTATGTCTATAATTTCATCAGAGTTACACTTTAAAAAGAACTTTAATTGTATTATAAGTTAATCGCTTATACAAAAAAGGGCCTAAGTCAACATTTTATCAGAAACATGATTATTACAGATATGTTATCACTTTATTAAGACACGTTTAATCATGTTAAAACGGCTTTAGTCCCATTACTAGAACCCAATTGTAAACAAGCATTTTAAATTTTTGTTAAAAGGTCTACAGACATGGACTAGAGCCCATTTAGCATAAAAATATCAAAGATTTTAATTTAATATTATCAAAAATAATATTAGCTTAAAATAATAACTTTTTTTTTGCTTATGTTAGTTACATTTGTATTTTTCTGTGATAAAATATTTTTTATGTTCATCCCTTATGTCTTATACAACTTTATTTTTTAAATATAAACATAGATATTTAACAAGTTAATAAAATAGAAAATGATCTAATGAAAAAATTAACTGGTTGATAAAAACTTTGGACCAGTATTTCAGAAGTTATTAACATTTTTATATCTAGATGGGAGGAGAATCTAATCAAGAAATGTTATATATGTAAACTAATATAAGCCGAAAAAAAAAAGTTATTATTTTAAAAGAGTAGATAGCATTAAAAAAAATTATATTTTTTTATTGTACATTGAACATTTTAGATCCAAGGTATAAAATTAAGTCAATGTATGTATGTAAATTAGACCTATTCAAATTTTTTTTGCATAGAAAAAATCTTTTAACAAATTTATATAAACTTAACAGTAAAAATTCCATGCTGACCTAGTTTTCAAAAAACAAGAGCAGCTAAAAATAAGAGGCAACATTATGAGTAAACAACACTTCTTTCCAAAAGTACAATTTAATGAACTAACAAAATATGAAAAAAGGTCCAAAATAAACTGAAAACTGTTGATTGAAAAATTACATGAATGATCAATTTGTTTTTTTACTTGTTGCAAAAAGAAGGGCAGCCAAATATTGGTGGGTTTAATTAAAACAACAATGTTTTCCTAGGAAAAATAAAAATTTTATTTTCTTACTTGGAAATATTTTGGATAAGCCTCGGTTTCATTTTTTTTGTAAAAGCGTTTAGTATCTAAAGCAGAACGCATTCGAATTACATCTAAATCATGTCGAACGCTATCAGTAATTTTAGTTGCTGGTAGATCAAACCAATCTTTTCCTTTTGTTTTTGCCTCTTCTTTCTACAAACAAAAATTACTTTAATTTAAACTTTTATATTATACATATTTATTATTAGTTAAAAAATGTCTTTTTTTTTAACTCTAGAGTTGTCTACATACTTTTTTCCTAAATTTAAATTTATGTAAAATTTCTATAATTAAAAAAAAAAATTATTTGATTAATTACTACAAACATTACTTTTAAATATTATGGATGGTCAAAAGTTCTTAATTTAATCGGCTATCAAATTATTAATAGCCTTGGTTAATACAGCAGCAACAGTATAGCCCTGTAGGGATATTAAATATACAAGGTGAAACAGATGTAAGTGATCACTCCTACAACTTTTGAAACAATTAATATTTCATTTTTCTAAACATTAAAATAACTAGTTTATAACATATTTCTTTCAAAAATGATTAATGGGCTGAAAAAATTATAGAAAGAGTAATTATTGAGTTACAGGTATTTTAGTACAGAGAGTAGAGTATGTGTTATAAATATACACCAATATAAGCTTTACGCACCCTCATACATATACACTCATTATAAACCACTGATGTTCTAACCATGATTCAGTACAATAACATCTTTAAATGAGCTAAAACTTCAAAAATCTAGCATTCTTAATTTACCAAAAATACATAAGAAATTAATAATTTTATATGCGTTATTACTTAGTTATGGATTTTATAATAATATATTATCATTATTCTAATACTGTATGTCAATAAACTTGTATTTAACACTTTAACCATTATTATTAAATGTATTTATAATGATGAAGAGGTTTCAATAATTAGTTGATATCATGGAAATAATTTGGGTAAAATTGTATCAAATAATGTAAAAAAAAAATAACAAGGTTCATTCACCTAAAATTATTCTCTTTTTATACAATGTAATTATCTTAATGCTAGCTACTCAATTATTTTTAAAATAAATGGAAATACATATGTGACAAATAAAAGTAAAAGAAAATTGACGTAAATTATTTTAAGAAAATTCGAGCGGCTAGCAATAAAAGTATTACCTTGTGCATCTACAAAAATTTTAAGCTTAGTTTAAAATGATGAATTGAATATTGTCATGATAAAGAAATATTTGTATCACCAAAAACTTTTTTTTATTATCTTATCCTAAAGAGATAAACTGTATGTTATCTTAAAACATAAAGTTTAAATTAGGTATTTCAGTTGTAATTATAAATAATTATTTGAAAGTTAATGTCTACCAATATCATAATCCATAAATTTACAAATATATCAATATAAATTAAAATTTAAAACAATAATCACCTTTTTATTTCGCTTTAATATTCTTGAGCTTTTGATATTAACTGGTACTTTATAACCTTTTTGAAAACCAGGTTTTATAACACTCTGACTTAATAACGCATTTGCTGCTTCCATAATTAATTTATGTCTAAACAAAATGAAGAAAAAAATATAGCATATTTTTACATAACAAGAAAAAAAATTATAAAGCATATATAATTATAATTAAAAAAGAACTGCAAATTATTGATGAATTATATTAGATAGCATTCATACATACTCTTACTAATAAAATCTTGATTTTACTTAAGAATAATATAAATATTTAAAAAAATAACAATGTTAACAGCATGACTGCGGAAATTCGATATCAATGCAATTGAAATTTGATTAAGAATTTATATTTTAGCAGGGTGGCCACATACAGTAAAGTGACATCTATCGTGATAATTTATTAGTAATATATGCAAAAGTACATAATTTGTATATTGCCACACGATCTCGTAGTTAATAGTATTAAAAATATATGAATTTATACTTTAGTGTTAGTAATATGGTTTTAAGATATTAATATGTAATAGAGCGCAATTTTTAACACTGACATGCCGGGGTTTAGTATAGTGAATAAGAAATTTGAATTTTTAGACAAAAACATGAAAAACTACTAAAAGTATTTGTTATACATTATTAATAATGGTTAGGCTTGTAGATAATAGGAATAAATAATTTTCTTATGTTATGGTATCTATAATAAAATTTACTTAATAAATGTAAATTATTTTTCTATAAACGAATAAAACAAGAAATTAAAATTTACTGCAGGTTATTTTATTGAAAATAACTATGTGGGTTATACATTAATATGTATAAATATGTTTATAAATTATAAATCGATATGTTTTTATCAAGTAAATAATAATCGCCTAGCGCCTTAATCAAATAAAAAGAAAATATTATGTCAAAGTTGAAGAAATATATAATTTCAATAATAAAAAATGTCTAAAAAAAACAAAAAAGAGAATGGGTTAACGAATGGATCGATTATCGTTCTTTTTTTACACTATTATTAATGGTCATTAATAGTTTATTTACATTACATAAAGACGTAAAAAAGGCTACTATCTTTTAGCTTTAATTTTAGAAAATATACTGCATGACGGGTGACTTATGAGAAGGGTTGTGACTATCCTAAGTGACTTCATCTTTACTTAAACTTAGTTCTTACTACTCTTCTCTTTACCGAACGTAGAATTAATTATTTATCTATTTATAAATATCTGAGATATTCAGGTAAAACGGGATAAAATTGCAACTTTATAAAAAATGAAATTGAAACTTACAGTTTATATTTAATCCCGTTTTTACGTGTTAAAATATATACAAAATAATGTTTTTATGTTTTAAATCAAATTTCATTTAGCACCTCTAAAAATGTTTTTCTAATTGCGCCTATGATAGTTGATTACATCAAAAAAAAAATAATAGGATTTTCCTCAATTTTAAATACTTTCAAATTTATTTTCCTTTTTTAAACAATTTGTCTAAATTATAGTATTAATATTAAAAGATATAAAAGTCAATAACATAAATAAAAAGCTTACAAATTCGAAGTTGGTCCTAATATTAGATATTAGCGATCTTAGGATATTAATCGAAAAAATGTTTTTTCTTCCAATTTTAACATGGATGTTAAAAGTCTATTTCTCTTAGAACTTGAGCACAGTGCCTAATGGATAAATAGTGGGTCGCAAAGTATTTATTTATTTTGAAGTAATTGTTAAAACATAATATTAATATTGTATGATGTAATCTAGAATAATTTCATCAGAAAACAGTTAAAATAACACTAACTTTCTAAAATAAAATATTTTGATATAAGTGTACAATAAAATGCGTCCTCAATAGTGATGGTAGTGACTAGATAAGTTATACTTAGATTATAAATATATCATGTAAATTGTTCAGTACTGGAATTGGTAGTTGGTCTAACGGAAGTAGAAACTAAGACTCTATGTAATATCTTGGCCAGGTTATATTCCAATGATCTTTTAATGTTTTAAGTCGAACTACATGCGATGTAAAATAAAGAAAATGTATTACTATTTATAATATTCATATAGAGCATTGTAATTTTTATTCAATCATTTTTTAGAATATCATATTCTAACTTTTCCGTATGTCGTTAAATTTTTCTTCAAATATCAACTTACGTTGTGTTTTAAGTGATCTTTGTTGCTTAAATATAAAATATTTATATGGTTAACCCAGTTTTTATTTCTTTTTAAGGAGTATTAAGTTAAAATATTAAAGTAAGTAAATTATGTATGAAGGCATTAATAAATATTAAATATACGATAGAATTATTATGAAAATGAAAAAGTATGGGACATAAGTTTCTCAGAAATAAGATTTCAGAGTAAACTCGCATAAAATAGACAATTTCTGCCAACATTTATTGGTGTTGCCAACCTTATTTAAAATTATTTCTACGCTAACCGGCGTCGATGATACGTTGGTCACGCTACCCGGATGCCGCCATGGTGAATTGAGAACCGATCGAGGTCACTGCGCGTGCGCCTTTTGGTTTAACGGTTTTCACCCACGCCAATTATAAAACAACTATCGAGAACGATTATTATTCGATTACTGAATGAAATAACTAAAAAGTTTTATGATAATATATTTTTTTTTTATGAAAAATTAGATAAATTGAGTTTAAATATAAGTGTAATATTTTTTTAAAGATTTATATAATTAAAATTTGGTTAATAATGAGGGGGATGCTTCAGTGATGAAAATCGATAGTTGTTGAGTTATCAATGGTCGATTGTTGTGGTCGGCGTCCGACATTCCCTCCATTGTTACTGCCGCTTCTTCTCATTCGCAAAACGTTAACGCGTCTCTTCTCTTTGTCGTCGTGCTTGTTGATCGTTTATTTATACCGACTTCACCACTAAACACACAACCTCTTTTAACTACTTTTCAATTTCCTTATTAACAAATTCACTAAAAGATATTTACAATGGCTGATGTTGTAGCTGATGTCAAGTAAGTCAAGAATCTAATTCTTATTTATATTTTAATTATAAGTTAAAATCTAGATTTTTATATCAAGCACATGCCGGTTGTATGGGTCGGAATTATGGCCAGAACCACGCGACCGTGGACGCCGATGTCGGCGACCGTCATGCGTTCAAGATGGCGGTTGTACAGGCATATTTAGTTTGTTCTAACGATGATATTAAATTATTACTGCTTATTTTTTTGTCTTAATTCTTTTTAGTAAAGTTATATAGCACAAACAAGTAAATTCCTCCCCCGGCCACCCCCATAATTTCCTTCTATAGTCTATTTAATTTTTTGTATCTTCTGAATACAATTTCTGAATAATTTTTGCTTGTCAACTACACGTTTTATCGTCCGTTTAATTTATCTTCATTTATATTCAATAGTCGCGTGGTATCATAAAAAATTTAAAGTATTATAAGACAATTTTTTTTTTTAGGTATTCTTGCTCACTTAGGTATTGTAAATTAAAATAAAATATATTAATCGGGTCATTAGTTTAATGAGCAATATCAATTAACCAAAAAATAATCATTTTATCTTATCAAATATATGTTAAATGGTAAAGGTCAATTGAAATAATTTTTTTTTATCTAGTAACTGATATCTTAACTTAAAATTGTATAATGGGACAAACTTAGTAAATTAGTTTAAAACTTAAGTGAAATAATTTAATTTGAAAATATTTCTTTATTGAAATTTTTATTAAATTTGCATTAAAAAAATTAGATAATTTATTTTTGTTTGTAAAATAGCAACAATATTCATTATTATTTCTTACTTATTTTACAAAAACTGTTTTTGTTTAACATTTGAATCAATATGTAAACACTTGGTGTTGAGTTATTATGGTAAAACACCTGTGAGACACGATTTATACTATTTTTGTGCTTTTTTCATTTTTTACTAATACATCTTTTTATATTAAAAAATATTATTTAAATTAACTTAAATAATGTTATTATATTAGATAGTCATTAAAATTCTAGATAATTCATTAAAGAAAATATTTTTTTAGAGAAACTGTTGCTACCCCAGAAAAGAAAGTTGCTGACTCTCCATTGAAAGACAAGAAAGTTCAAGAGTCACCCAACAAAAACGTAGAATCTCCAGTAAAAGAAAATGCTACTGAAAATGGTTCAGCCAAAAATGAAGAAGTAAAAGAAAATGGTTCAGCTCCAGAAGAGACAGAACAGAATGGTGACAAAGGTGTTTATTCATATTATAGTTAGGATTATACTAAATAATTTTAACCCTTTATTTTAATTATTTTAGATGATGATGTTGACAGCTGCCAAAAGGGTTGCAAGAGGAAATCTAATGCTTCTGAACTAGTGGTTGAAGCTGAAGAAGCATGTGAAAAGAAAGCAAAATTGGATGATGCTGATGAAGACCCAGCTACAGCTGAGCCTGAGTCTGCTGAAGCGTAAACATTTCTTGATGACATTAAATTATTCTAGACTCTGCCCTCCTTTTGTTATAAATGATCATTACCATTTTAACTCTAAAGTGGATCTCTGACACGTGAATAATATATCTCCATGTTCAATTGACTCAAAATTTTGAACTGACACTGTTTCCTTTCCCTAAAATTTAACAGGTCTGCGGCACTATGTTAATTAATTTAATTAAAACTTAATCTTAAGTTGTATGTTTTTTTACGTCTTAAAATTTAATTTGGTCAATTTTTATTTTATATATGTTTACTATAGGATATGGTAAAATTATTATATAATACAAAAAGTATAGTTTTAGACAAAGGGATGGTTTTTTTAATTTTAAAGGTATTAACTATAAATATTTCTCTTAACTACAATTTAAGTAGTTTTATTAAATAGAAGTACCTGTTGTGGTCACACTAGTAAGATTTTTTTGTATTATATTCTACTTTTTAAATTAAATATTAATATTTAAAAAAAATTATCTATAAGTTCAAATTGGAATTTTTTTAATTAATGGTTGTAATTACATTTTACGTATATTAGGATTATAATTGCAGTGTCTAGTATTATTATTATATATGTATATATATTTGTATATATAATTATATACAAGTATATTAAAATTTTTACCATCGGTTAAATATACAACCCTTAAAATCCTAATCAACTTGTTTTTATTTTACCCTTGTATCTATCTCATTTTTTTTTTTTATAAATCTTGTGTTTTATTTTTTATTTAAAATTTTAATTTTAATAAAAGAAAATCATTGTAAGAAGCAGCTAAAACATTCAATTAGTCTTTTTTTCTAACATTGGAATTTATTTTTATTAAATGGGTGATTTAATGCCACAATCGTTATTTGTGACTTAGTGTTGATGTTGGAATAGAACTAGGTTTTTTTAATATTATTCAATTCTAACGAATAATTTTTTGAAGAAAAATTATTTTTATTTAAAAATAATTGGTTAAGAAACTTAATTTTGTATGTATAAAATAGTGTGTGCTAAAAAATTTGACAGTGTAAAATGTAATTGATAAGTAATTTGTATTGTCATAAATCTTAATTAGTACTGGAAGAACAGACATAGTAAATCTAGTAGTCTTGGTAGGTCTCTAGATTAAAATATGTATAAAATGCAAATTAATTAAAATTATTGTCAAATGTTTCCTTAAAGGATCATATATTATACAGAATCTATGTACAACTATAAATTTTACTTGTTAACATGCATTGATATTAAAATTTTAATATAGTCATTTTTTAGCTATTTTTTTACAAAATGTTATGATGTGTCAAAATAACAACTAGGATAAAATAAAATAATATAAATTATGCTTTAAACATAATTATAAAAGGGCAATACTTTCAACAAAATAATTTTATGAAAAGTTAGGTGTCTCGCAAACTATATAAATTACTATAAAATAATATCAAAATTATATTAATAAATAATTATTTCTATTAATGTTACATATTTAGAAAACTTGTGTCAAGTTGTTAATACTTTTTATTATAACCATAAATAATAATGATCATTTTTATTAACTTATCAATTATAGTTACTGTTAATTAATTTTTATATTATTTTATAATTTAATAATTGTTACATAATAAATTATTGGAATTATTAAATTTTAATATTATCAAATATAGTATAACTATTTACATTTAATACTTAATAGTATTTATACAGTGATTACACAATAATATCTAAGTTTATATATTTCGATTAAGTTATATGTAAATTAGTATTATTTCCATTCAATAAAAATGGGAACTAACTTTTGTAATTAAGATTAAGTTAATAAAATGCCATTATTTTTCTGTTAAATTAACTTCAGATTGGTATCATTAAAATGTATTCGTGTTAATGAGTATAGGAAAATTGGTTAAGGAGGAATAAACCTTATATAAGTACATATAGAGTTTTAAGTAAGGAAACGGATTTCTATTCTCATTATTTGTAACAATTGAGCTGTTTCTTTACTTACTGAACATATATATATTTTTATATAACTGTTCGAAATTATAATTTTTTTTTATATTGAGAAAATCATTGTCTAATATTTTTTATTATTTTTAACATTAATGTTTTTTTTTTCGTATGCCAAAAAGAAATATACAGTTTTTACGATTATTAATCACTTATTTAGTTATTATCGAGGTGGACATAATGCCCATGTACTCAGACCTGTTGGTCCATTGTGCGCATCACTTATTTAACTTCGATTAAATTTATTGTATGTATTTTTAGAGCTGATACGGAAAAGCGTAATGTGTCAGATCCATTTTTATTATATTACTTAAAATTTTATGGAGATTGTCTGTTTCCATTTTTTTATTGGACATTATTCTTATATAAAAATTCAATAAACTTATCACATCAATTCATCTTATATTTAGTATAAGTATGTTAAACAATTTTGGTGGTCTGTCTTGCCAAGTCTACCTCATTTTGTGTCTATGGGTATCGTAAAAAATGCTTTCGATTAGCTCAATTGTATATTTTAGATCTAATAATTCTGTGTATTATGGAAGAGAACATAATTTTATAGAAAAGGATTAAAAAAATATACTTTTCATAATATTAACAGGCTGGTTATATTTGTAGGGAAAAAATATCATTGTTAACTTTTGAATTGTTTAATAACCCGGAATTTCAAAAATGTTTTTGATATAGAATGTTCAGACCTACTTTTTGTAGTATAATGAATAATTTTTTCTTTTCCTTAGATTATTGCTTTTAATATTCTATTAACTTTTTATAAATATTTACTATAATTGTATCTAAGATTTTTTTATGCCATGAAATTTTTATCTTAGTTGAAACATAAATAAAATAATAGTTATGTGAAATAAACAAAGTTTTTATTTTTATGTATCGTATTTTAATATTTTTGAGTGTCATTTTGTTTTTTAGGAGTAAGACATTCTTTGTTTGATAAGAGATGGACATGATTTCAAATCAAATGATTTTGAGCAAAATTGGGTTTGGCTAAAATTGTATTTTCACATTTAAAACAAAAATTGAATTGGTAAGAAAATTTACTCCTCTAAGCAACCCTCCAATTTCAGCCAATGTTAACATTTAATTTGTTTTTTATTTATTTTTTATAAAATGTTTAAATTTAATAATTTAAAATTCTTAATTAAATAGTGAGTCATCAGCCTGGCCAGTGGGTAGGAACGTATGTTTCGGCACACCGATTCGATCAATACGTATAATAATTTTGATTATAAAAATCAAATTTTCAAAGATTTTGCCTAACTTTGTGTATGATGATTGCATGCGTGTTAAATGAAAATTCTCTTTTTCATTAGTCACTCCATTTATAGCATTTGTTAAAACTAGTTTGTATATTACTAAGATATCTAGTTAACACTTAAACATTAGAAATTTAAAATTACTATAAATATTTATAAAACGTGGTAGTAGACTTATCAATAATAAAGTTGAGAAGTATTTAAGTTTTTATTTTAATAATGATATTATCGACAAAAGGCTTTTATAAAATAAATGAATGAGCACCATAATCCAATAATATGGTATTAAGTTTATAAGTAAATAATATTCAAAAGTTTGTGGTCAAATGTAAAAGTAAGAATAAAGTTTTTTGGATAGAGTAATTTCTAATTATCTGTTGACCATTTCAATATGGAATACAGTATTTTACTTCCAGGAATTTTTATATTATTTCTTCCATGATAATAATACAGCTGTGCAATCGGCCATTTTGAGGATTTCGGCCAGGAAAAAAAAGGAAAAAATTGTTTTCCTATCAATTTTTTTTATTGACCATTTTGTTTATGTATATCGGATGTTCGTAATTTTTATTCTTATTTGTTATTATTATTAATATAGTTTGTAGAAGTTTAGTAGAAAATTATGATACTAGCCGATTATATAGGAATATTATCAATGTCGATTTACCGAGTCAACCTCCATCGAATCTGAGGTAAGGTTGTAATGTACCTCTGTGGGCTTGCTTTTATATAAGAAGACTGTTAAAATAATACTATATTTATATATAGAAGACGTTTTAATACAGCACATACAGTCAGCTAAACGGTGTATTAGTTGATGATAATACTTTCAACAAGAAGCCCTGGAAGGTAAAAAAGCAAACACAATGGGTAATGCCGCAACGGCTAATAAGAAAGGTGATTCGGCCGAGAGCGTTAAAGAGTTTCTTGATCAGGCCAAAGAAGATTTTGAGGAAAAATGGAAAAAGAATCCTACAAACACTGCAGCTCTTGAAGATTTTGATCGTATTAAAACTTTAGGTACTGGGTCATTTGGCCGTGTGATGATTGTTCAACACAAGGCTTCCAAAGAGTACTATGCTATGAAGATCCTAGATAAACAAAAAGTTGTTAAACTAAAACAAGTGGAACATACATTGAATGAAAAAAGAATTTTACAAGCAATCAGTTTTCCATTTCTTGTCAGTTTGAAATATCACTTCAAGGACAACTCTAATTTATACATGGTGCTTGAATATGTACCAGGTGGTGAAATGTTTTCTCATTTACGTAAAGTTGGACGTTTCAGTGAGCCACATTCGCGTTTTTACGCGGCTCAAATAGTGCTAGCATTCGAGTACTTACATTACCTTGACCTTATATACAGAGATCTCAAGCCAGAGAATTTACTAATCGACTCTCAGGGCTACTTAAAAGTGACTGATTTTGGTTTTGCCAAACGTGTCAAAGGCCGAACTTGGACGTTGTGTGGTACACCTGAATATTTGGCACCTGAGATCATATTAAGTAAAGGTTATAATAAAGCTGTTGACTGGTGGGCTTTAGGTGTTTTAGTATATGAAATGGCAGCTGGATATCCTCCATTTTTTGCTGATCAACCAATACAAATATATGAAAAGATAGTATCGGGCAAGGTACGTTTCCCATCGCATTTTGGTTCTGACTTAAAAGACTTATTAAGGAACCTTTTGCAAGTTGACTTAACTAAACGTTTTGGTAATCTAAAGAATGGAGTAAATGATATCAAAGGACATAAGTGGTTTGCATCAACTGATTGGATCGCTGTATTTCAAAAGAAAATTGAAGCTCCATTCATACCTAGATGCAAGGGACCAGGAGACACGAGCAATTTTGACGAATATGAAGAAGAAGCATTGAGAATCTCTTCTACAGAAAAATGCGCCAAAGAGTTTGCTGAGTTTTAGGTATGCATATTAATATCTATTTTATTTAGATATATTTATACGTTTTGTTTTTGCAACCTCAGTACACAATTAATATTAACATAGGAGGACCAAACTGTAAATGAGAAATTCTGCTTGTATCAAAATTATGATTTTGTAGTTATTCACTAGGGTGGCTTCGTTTAGCCAGTGGCGTTCGCAGGTATTTTTAAACTAAGTGTCAGAAAATGGTGATAACCTTAAAGTCTATTAACATTCTATGTAATGTTGATTACTATGGTATAACAAATTACCATGTTAATAATGTAACTAATATAGCTTTTTTTAAAGGAGTAAGAGTATTGGGTATGTAAAAAATTATTTTTTTTTTGTTAATTTTAATGTTATATTTTAATTATCATCAAGTACTTTCTAATTTTTCTGTTTAAATAATATATGAAAAATAAAAAATGGCTAGAGTATTGATGTGTAGATATATGTAAATTAATAATAAGACATAAATTATAAATTGCATTATGCAGATAGTTATTATCTACAATATTGTATTATTATGTAGTATTTCTGACATCTGCGTACACCACTGCCTAAGTTTTTTCAAACAATTTTAATTTTTTTTTTTAATAATAAATGAATAAATAATCAACTATTAAAATTTATAGAACAATTTTTTTAGCCAATAATTTAAGTGTATACGTAACATTTTCCTCCTTAATGATGTATTATTTTATATTATTTATCGATGCCAATTGTAATGAACTATAATTTGAACAATGGGTATCTAGTTTTATTGCTTTTATTTTCTGTTTATATATTTTCAAGAGCTTATCTGTTGTATATTACTGTAAGTTGATTTTGTTTTTAATAATTCTTTTGAATTTTTTACAGAATTGTAATTATTTTAGTAAATCCATGTTATTTAACTATATGATTACTTATCATAGTATTCCTTCAATTCTCTATTTTTCTTCAATATTTTGTATTGAATGACTAGATTTAATAGAACTGTAATAATTGTATATTTTTTCTAATTATGAAATAGTGAAATAATATATTAGGACAGTTGATTATAATTAGTCTACTCTAAAATTAGTTTTACCTTTCTAATATTGTAAATGTGATCACTAAGAATATTGAAGTTTCAATTAATCTCAATACAATTTATTTTTACCTACATAATAATAACTAAAACTTATGTTTATTCATTATTATAATTTTTTGAGTGCAATGCTATTATGTATGTATTAAGGGGTAATTGAAAGAGTTAACCCCCAAAATGTTCTTTATACTATACAATATATTCAGTAAAATTAATGTAATAATAATTATTGTTTTAAAACTGTAAAAATAAGGTATTAGCATTTCAATAGATAATTGATATTGCAATAAATTTATCCCTTGTATTAAATTTCTCTTTTCTGACATATTGGCTTGCCAATTATTTGAAACCAAACACTGAAGACTTTGTATTTATTTATTTTATTTTATATAATTTTAATATATATATAGGGTGTTCAGTAAGTAAGTAAATAGGTTTCTATTGTTCTCATTGTTTGTAACAATCTACCTATTTCCTTACTTACTGAACACTCAAAATATAACTTATATAAATATTTCATTTATGTGCGGAGTTCAGGGTATGTTTCCCGAAGTTAGCAACATTATTATTACATCTTGTACTTAACAATTAAATATTTTTAGACATTTAATGGTGTCAACTATTATGAGTTAAATGTAGAAAAAAATTGTTTATTTTATTGCTTTACCTATCTACTTATATCATACAGTGTTGTCATTCATAAAAACTATTTTTTCTTTTTTAAGGAGCACAATCTATGAAATCTTATGTCTTGTTACCATTTTACACTATATTTAAATTTTTAATGTCTTATAATTAATGAAAAGTTGTTAGTCTAAATGAGCATAAAAATCCCTAGTCAGTATTTCAAAAAACTTGTTTTGTTTTTTTAATGATTATTTTATGTTTGGACAATTTATAAGTATTATTTAAAAATATTACTGTTTTATTTATTGTGATGTTTTTGTTTTGTGTTTTAACAAATCATTAGACTATATACATTAAAATTAATATTTCTAATAATTTAGATTGCATTTAATATTAGATATTGTTTGTGTACAATTTTATGTTGGTTTATTTTGTAGTGTTCTTTTAGATTTATCATAATAATAATTCTATAATACTATACTGTATATATATTATATTTTATTAAAATCATTTAAAAATATGTTTTCTTTATTTTTATTTACAATGTAGCAGACATAAAGGACTAATATGGACTAATAAGGTGTACCTTTTAAAATTAAAATCCTTTAAAACAGGAATACTGTATTTGACATTATAAAATAAAAATAACAGTTTAAATTTATTGAGTGTACATTTTTTAAATTTCTAAAAATTAAAACAAACAATAGTAAGCAATAATATTATGTTGAACTATGTTGTTGAATTAATTTCTACGATAGATGAAATACACAAATTAATGGATGGATTACATGTGCTTATTTCAATTATTAGCTTAAAATGCATCTATATAAATTAATGGATACATATATATGTATACATATATAAATTAGAATGTATTTTATTTAGTTGTTAGGAAACATTTTGTATAACAAACTAAGTTTAAGGTGTGAGAATCTTTGGAAGACCATCACTACGACGTCGACGACCAGGTCCACCAGCAAAGTTAGCTGCTGCAATACCCATCAAATGCTTTGCAGCTTGTGTACCTGAATATCCTCTGCTTAAACCCAAGTCAAGACCTCTTTTTGAGCTGAAAAAAGTTTTATTAAATTGAATAAAAAATCATAAAATTTTACATTAATAATTCGCTTTTACATATTTTACATCTTAACCAAAAGAATTTTAAAAGTAAATATATTATATCTGTTACTGTTTAATAAAATTGTTTAAAGGAGAAAAATGAAAATATCTTTTTAACAACCAGTGATTAAGCTTCTTTTAGGTTTAATATATTTGATTTTATAATAGCTGAATTAATTTGTTTAATTTATTAAATAAAAAAATCAAATATATTCAATAATTTAGTAACAAAGTTATTTCTAGATATTTTTTTTAGGTATGTTCATACTTGACAGACATCTATCCGTTTATCGAATTTAATTATATATGGTTTGATTACATTTTTGTATAAGATAAAACGTAGTTTTCACAATCTAAAATAATTATGCCTATTTTCAAAATAGATTGTAATAGTAATCAACTGTCAATCAATTATTTAGAAAATAAAAGTGAGCAAATCATCATTTATATAAATATAAACGAGTATTATTATATTTAATGTGAATAAAAGCTTAATATTTGAACTTAAAAATAATTGAAAATGTATGATAATTTATAAAACATTTTCGATAACATTCTAATTTTTAGAAACTGGAAACCAAAAAATTTATATCCATGTAGAACTCTTGATTTTTTTTTATATATCTAAAACGCATGACCCTTCAAAATGGTTTTGAATGTAAAACATTGTAGACGTTTTCATTTTGTTGTCATTAATAAATATTGACATGCTAGTTTATTAATCAAGTAATCTTTGCTAAATATTTAAATAGAAAATATATCTATAGTTAATTGGTAATTTATTACCTGATTACGTCGAAAAATCATATTTGAAATTAATAAAAATTATTTTATAAAACATTTAAATTCATTTTTCTTTATTAAAAATTAATATTTACTGAGAACTTATTTGCAAACTATATCTGTTTAAATATAGACTGCGTTGACGCAAGATGACGGCCGAATATGTCAAGCTATCAAACTTTAATGTTGATGAAAAAAAAATGTCTTAAAAAGTATTAATTTTTGTTAATATTTTAGCTTCGATGCGAAGCTGAGAAGGTATTAATTTTACTATGATGTGTTTTTTTTTTTTGTCTGTTGCCCATTTTTCTCAGCTCTCACTGGACCGATTTCTTTCAATAAAACGTCAAAAGATCACAAATCGTATCTAGTTGAAGACATTATCCTTAAAAATTGAAAATTTTTCCCTCGTTCCCCGCAAATGGGGGAAATATCCAAAAAAAAATACAAATTTAAAAATCGGTAAATTTTGTCATTTTTTCACTTTTTTTTCTTAAAACTTCCATAACTTGTTCAAAATTAAACAAATCAACATAATTTTTTTTTATGCTAAAACCTTAGATATTTCCCTTTCATTTGATATCNAATTTTTTTTTATACTAAAACCTTAGATATTTCCCTTTCATTTGATATCATTTTTTTGAAAATCTAACACTTAACCTGCTCATTGGGGGGGATTTAAAATAGCAACTTTTTTACAAAAACTAACTTTTTCAACTTAATTTTTGAAAATGTTCCGGAAATACTGCGTCTTTTAAACATATATCAAATTAATGCTTATTTTATGTACTATAAAATGAAAAAAAAATTTGTCCCGACGACCTATCTTCTATGCGCAAATGGCTACCGTATTCAAAAATATGCTATTTTTCTATTAAAATTCTAGGTTTTGTATTTTATTTTATTTTAAAATATCTTATTAGGAGAATATATTGACTTTCATGAATATTATATAATTTAATTGACATAGAATAAAGTTCATAAGACATAAAAAATTAAACTTATTAAATTTTTTTTACTTTTTTAAAGTCGAAAAAGTAATTTTTAAATTTGAGTTAGCTTAAATGGCCAATTTTATAGTTTCGATGCGAATTTTTTAAATGTAAATACTAATTTTTTATAATATTAAAACTTAGAAGTGATAGAAAAAGTCTAATTGCAGATTTGAAAACATCGTGAAAAGTTGATTTAGAATGGTATATTTTTGTTACTGATGAAAGTTCCTTGTAGTTCAGTGCATTTATTTATAGTAACAAACAGTTTTTATTGAAATTTATTGTATCAAGCCCTTTAAATTTTTATACACGTAAAAATAAAGCAAAATACAACTTCTTTATTATTTTTATAATTTCTCCGTTTAAATTACAATATTAAATTATTGAATATCAATTTCATACTAAATTTAATAATTATAATTTGTATTTATTCATATATTATATTTTAAAATCAAAGAACTACTAATTAGGATATGATCAAAGAAATAAGAGTTGATGTTGCTTTTGGAATAATCCACCAATTTCTCTAAATGAAACACTATCTACAGATTTGCATCGAAGCGTTTCTTATGATAGTGATTTTAATCACTGTCAAATATCATCTATATTAGTCCTATCTATGCCTTGTCTACACTGTGCCTTGACCTCACTGTGCTTGGTTTTTTTAATTTGTCATGCTGGTCTAATACACAATTACAATCACTTGTAGTTGTAGTAAAATCTGAGTAATAAAATAAGATTTAGATTTGAAAATCTATGGCATTGCTATTATTATTGACTGTATGTCGCAATATATAAAAATGCATAGTATATTTACTTATTTTCAATTTTTTTAAACTTAAATATAGTTTTTAAAAATTAATTTATTAAAATGCATAGGCAGTGGCATATTTAGAGGGGGGGACAGGGGTACGTGCCCCCATTGACTGAGTTATGTAAATAATTTATCAAGCAATGTAATAATGTATAATATCATTAGAAAAATCAGTTCATTCATTTTCCTCAAAGACACCAATATTTTATAAAAGTTATTATAATACTTTAACATGGTTATAGGTAAGGAAGGGGTTCAATCCTCCGACTACAATTTGTTTTTATCGTTAAATTTTTTTTTACTTTGAACCCACAAGGAACAGAAAAGATCAATATTATAAAAAATATCAGAAGATGAATTTTTTTTAAATAAAAACGTCATGTTTTATTATACATTGCATTAATTTGTATGGTGACAACATTAAAATAATATTCCAAGCATAGTGGCATCATTCTTCAAGTTATTTTATGATATTGTTATTATTCTTACTAGACATCTGTCTTCAAACGGCTTTGGCCGTTCGAATCTTTTGTAAGACAAAACAGCTGTTAAGTCTTAACGTATTTTCTATACAATATTTTTTTGGTTCAAAAACAGGAGGAAAGTATGTAAAAAGACCATATGGTTTATTCAATGGAATCACCGGTCCCTATAAATGTATATACATACTTGCAATAGTTACAAGGTATTACCAAGTATTTGGGAACTATTATTGTCCCCGAATACTATCACAAAAAGATTTATATGTCGATTTTGTTATTATAACAATTATAAAACGAATTTTTAATAATATCATAAATATACATAATAAACTATATAGCTAACTAGCTTAGTTTTCTGTGTTCACTGATTAAATTGAATAGCTCCCATATTTTTTGAGGGCAAACATTTTTTTTTTTTATACTTTTTTACAATTTACTTTGTTATCACAGTAAGAAAATTGTTAATAGCAAAAATGTTTGCAACGAAGTGTAGGAAAAAATTATTGGCTTCAAAAAAGATGTCAATTATTTGGTTTCAGACTTTATCATTTATTAGTTAGCAATCTAGTAAATAACTATTTATGCGAATAATATTAGTTTATGAATTACACATGCTATTTCACTTATCATGATCAACAAAATTATTAAAAAAATAAAAATAATATTGATAATTAATTATATTTAATATTGAATGATTATTCCATTATTATTATTTAACTTATTACTCTTATTAACTTATAACTTATTAAGTCTTGAGTATATACCATGAAAATTAGCCTTACTTTTCCAAATCATTTGCTCTCATTATACTTTGTCCTAATCTGGCTAATAACTCCAACATGACTTCTGGATCACCATCGTTTTCTGATAGGTATGCATTACTCTGCCTGTAAGAAACATGTTAAAATTAATCTTTTAATTTTACATTATCTTCATTTGTTCTACATGCCCTTGATTTTTATTGATAAATAATTTGCATAAATACTAATTTGTATGTTTATGTACACAATATGTGGTCTTATAGCATGTTGTTTTAATTAATGTTTTAGTATGGATTTCTTTTTACTATGAAATTTATTGATACATGGTAAATTGCAATAATTAATTAAAAAATAGCATGATTGTTCAAACAAATTAGTTTGAATCAATTATAGTTAAATTAAAGCAACTCCAAACGTGTCTTTTTTAAATACTTTTTCCTGGCTTAACAACAAAAATATGACTAAAATTATGGTGTTACACTGTTATTTATTTTTACTTTATTTTAATTCGGACCATGTAGATTATCTATAAAATGAGATAATTACTCATTGTTTGTTTAAAACAAAAGATGAATTTTTAAAATTATTTAAAATTGTGGCTTGATAGTATATTATTAGTTTTTATTGTAGGTATTTTTAAATTGAAAATTAAGATACTAAATTTTAAAATTAAAATTCAGTGCAAAAATAAATTATTACCGAAAAATCAAGTATAAAAGTTCTATACTACTATATCTAATAAAAAATAAAATGGTTAGTTTTGCTGCAGTACTTCAGCATGTTGAATTCTTTCTTATTTATTATTTAAAATCATATACTTCAATTCTCATACAATTTTCATTTTTTATCGTAGAGTTTTGATATGTTTATAGGCAAATAAATTTCTTATAAATTATTAACCAAATTGAAATGACTTGTTTAAATTATGTAAAAGTATTATTCTAAACACGTAATACTCGATGAAGGGAAACATTAAAGTCAGAATACAATTTGCTCGCAGATAACTGAATATTTAATTTTTTTTGAGACTAGTGTCAACCCTTTTGTTTAACAAATTTAGACATTTTGAAATAAAACTTAATATACTTTTATTTTATAATTATGTCACTTTGAATTCAAAATGCACTTAATGTAAGTACCTTTTGTATTTATTATGAAAATGGATTTTAATTTGAAAATAATCTCTCTAAATAGAGTTTGTAAAGATTAAAATAATTTGAATAAGCTTGCTAGATTACGAAAAATATAACTGCATTATTTTTCTATGTCTAATAAGTTAGATAAATCAAACATAATTAAAGAAATTTTCAATTATTTTTAAAAAATTGAGTTTGAAACTAGTTAAAAATTAAATCAAATAACAAGGCGTGTAAAAAATTCTCTGAAAAGTTTTCAATTTTTCGTATAGTGTCAACATTGGTAGGACTTTAAAACTTAAAAATAGATTGAACTTTTGAAAATACTTATGACCTTTAAAATAATAAAATGCCTATACCGGATTTTGTTTATAATATCGAGAGTTTTAAATGCGATTGAACTCTAAAAGAAAAACCTCAATTTTGTGTACAAAAATATACATTATTTCTAAGGTATTGTTTTGTTGGCTTCGTTTTAAATTTATAAAATCAACATGTATTATATTGAAGATTAATTTGTTATTCCGATCAATGAACTTTGCAACACTTTTTAGTTGACGTCGTGACACATTTATCCAAAAGAAATTACAAGTTTACTGTCGATTATTTCATGTAAACATTCTTATTTTTTATTTTAATTTTTCGACTAAAGCCAAAATAAAAAAAAAAACTGAAGGTCTTATTAAAAATAATCAAGGTAGTAACTGCATTTACATCATTAATTGAAGTCCACTGAATCAATTATCACATACAAGCGATAATAACAAATCTAATAAACTTCAAGTGCACATATTGTTCACAGTGGAAATATGCATAGTACAGTTAGGAGGTCTTTCGACCTTGGCAGGCGTTTAATAGTGGACGAAGTATATTACTTTCAGTAATAGTATAAACAAGTCGTACATGGAATATTTTAATGAAAAACATTTTACATAGTTATTTCTTAAAACTTATGTAAAGGAAGCTAAGATAAATAAAACACGAGTTCCCTTGTTGAAATTTTGGTTGTCACGAATTGCTATCAAGAGGCCTAAAAAACAGACAAACTTGTGTCATTGCCTCTACTAGATTTATATGCTTGTCTTCTAATTAAAAGCCTTGTTTAAAAATTATTTAATTAATGTTTTTTGTTATTTTTTATTAACAATAAAAGGTTATCAAATGAAAAAAACAATTTTTCTCAGTATAAAAAAAATGGTAGCACTTACTACAATTTTATTCTACGAATACTTACGCATAAAAGTTATATAATTTATACATACTTTTTGTATAAAATGATTTTGACTATTTATTTATATATTTTTCAAGTATACAATTAACCAAAAAATTTTGCCAACGTTATTTTAATAAAAGTAGAATAATAATTAATTTTTTTATTAAGCTTAAATGTAATTTTGTTATTACATTTCCTCCCCAAGGTTCTTTAGTAAATATCTTATATGAATATTTATTAAACATCTATACTTCAAATAAAGAAATTTTAAGTTTTTATCAATGTATTTAAGAGATTTTTTTAAGCCTTTCAAGAGTACCTATGTTGTTTTTAAATTATTTTACCGTGTGGCTTAACGCCAAGTATTTCTTCAGATAATTCGGCGAAGCAATCTGACAACTTAGTTGTTACTAAACTTTGATTTAAAGAAAAAAAGAGCGAAAAAATCTTAATTTTTTCTCGAAAGTAGCTTCAAGTACTCTGAAATGTATTATAAATATATTATTTTTCCACCATAACATTGAATAATAGAAACTGAATGCTAATAAACTAAATACTATTTATGAACACATAAGAAATTCATGTTAAAAATTTAATAATTATGTTTAAAAAGCTGGATGACCTCGGGTCATCAAACAATGTGGTCATTAATAAATTATGTAGATTTTTAAAAGTTTAGATAATGTTTATTAAAACTTAACTTGAATATTATTTAACAGAAGCGCTTTATACTGGAAAAAGAGTTTGTTAATTTTATTATATTCGTATGGTTGTTATTTAGAACATATAACAAGAAAAGTAAAATTTCATGTTTAGTTTAATAAGTTCAAACTGTTATTCTTGTTCGCTTAATTTTGGAACGTTTCATTGTACATTAATTTGGAACCATTCCACTGTCGGTCAGGATATTATTATTTCTTTGAAGCGATATTCTTATATAGCAACGTTTCTATTGAGCAAGTTTTATTTTATAATTAGAATGAGTGAGATTAATAAAACTCATCAGTGTATTAAATTATACAAACGGAGTTCACAACAATGCTTAGTACTTTAATACTACTGTATGTGTTTACCTTCCATAATAATTATGTTATTTAAATCATATAATGAGGAAAATCTTATTAGTAATATTGAAAAATATCTAGTACAATGTTATTGTTTATAATTCATTGAATATCACAACGATTAAAAAAATTCAATACAAAAATAAAACAAAGAAAAGCAATTAACTGCTAAACACAGTTTTGAATAAAAAAAATTTACCATCTATACATAATAGCTGAATAATTGGAGAGTTGTCAAAGAAAATAGAAAGAAAAACGCTATTGAAAACACAACAAAGTGAATTTGTGGAAAAAATTGAAATTGATAAGGTATTTGTTGTGCCAAAAACGTAATTATCAAAAAATAAATAATGGCATGTATTTAGTGCAACTTGGCTGAGCAATTCATGTATTTAAAGAAGTGGAGCATTAATTGTTAGCTGAAACGTAGAAAGAGAAGAACTATTTAGTTAATTAGATAAAATGTGCCGATCGCTGTGTCATTAGTTTAAATTTCTTATGAAGGCAAAATATTTTTAATAAAAAAAAATCATGAAATCCAATATTATGGATTATGAAACTATAATTTTATTATTCAAAGGTCATTAATTAATTATTTAAGGTTTATAGCGAATCATATAAATCATTTCAATTATTGAATGATATCTAAATTATGGACTTATAAATTTTTTTTTTAGTATGATATTTTTAATCATATAATAAATATCCCGTAGTATTAATTACCTTTTTTTATTTAAAGAATGACATGTTTTACTTGATTGTTTTGAAATATGTAATGTTTAAATTAAACTAAAAATAATTCTTTCAAAAATGTATTTATATTTTGTTATAACAAGGTTTTTTTTTGATAATATTTTACTAAACATTAAATTATCGAAGTTATTTAAGGGAAATGATTATGTTGTAGTACTACTAAGTTGTAATTAAACAATTTTGTAAGCTTATTGTATATGTTTATATTCGTAAAGTAATTAATTAGTTAAAGTGTAGTAAAATATGATCTCATTTAAACTGAAAATTTTGAAAATCAATTATTTTCCAATATTATATCTTTGATAATATTCTATATTTTTAGTTTTTTATTCATTTTTTAATACTTACTCTTTTAACTGACTTAATGTTTTAATAAATTATGCAATTTGCTGCGATAATATCACATAGTTGATTTATATTAATTAGAATGAAAATCGAACAAAATCGGTTTGCTTAAAATTTGATTACCGTAAACTCAAACTACGACTTTCGGTTTTGTTTTATCTTTAGAAATATTGTATATTAAATCATTTATACAAATATAGGGATGCATGACGAATGTTTGAGTATGTAATCGCTCTTTGACAACAATGTAGTAGGTGTCATCGTGTTTTCCTGCCGTGCATGGTAGTCATGATACACATTATTCTTATTATTTTTATATTATTAATTTTTTTTAATTTAAACTTTACCCTTCTAACATCGGATAGGGCGCCGATCTTGACGTTTGAATTGTACATACGAGTATCACGATTGCTATCAAACCACATGTTGCTGAAGTTCTGACCATTCTGTGTGTCGTATGCATGCTGAAAAAATTGTAAAAATTATTTTATGTATAAGAACATAAAAATAACAAAAAAAAAAATGATATTTTATATATAATGTTGTTATAAAATATGGGGTAATAATAAGTTAAAAATGTATCGCAAATGTACACTTTGGAATTATTATAGCTAGTAAACTACTGATAATACTACAAAAATGTACACAATAAACTAAATTATTAAGCATTTTTACGACCAGAATATTGAAAAACACCCAGGGAATTACATTTCAGAATTTTTTAGGAAGCGGATATTTAATCGGTTGAGTAAATTATTTAGTGCAATTACTATTATTATTATTTTTTAATGTCAATGAGGGGTACATAATAACGTTTTATTATCAATCTATTTTAATCGATTGCGTACGCATGTGTATCATATTTGCCTATACGTTGTGCCGTACAACTTAGTGTTGATCATGACAACTCATTACGCTCAAGTAGTATTAATGCGAGTACGTTATAATTACACAGGGGAGACAACATATCGGGTTTCCAACTAAAAAACATAGAATCCGGTTGCATAAATAAGCGAAAGGCATTATACAGCGTTATGCGTACACTGAACATTGAAACAACGTCCTTATTCAAGTGAGCGTAGAAGAACTGCAGGTAGAGTTAACATTGCGTTCATGTCTGTGGTCTGTACAAACAAACACAAAATGGTGGTTGAACACATTATTGAAGCTATAGTTAATTGAAGCAAGTTTATAGTAAGTTGTATGGGTCCATGATAAATAATAAATTGTCCTAGCTCGATGAGGTTATATTTATAAGCTCTTACATTGTGTACTTGCTTAAATTAAGTATAATCCCTTCTGAAAATACAGCTTGAAAATTATTGTTATTTGAAAAGTAATCAAACAATAATTTAAAGGATTTGTTTGCCATTTTCGCATCTACCATTTAAATATGAATTCGCGACAGGAAATAATAAAATTTATAATTCCTCATTTAGTATTTTACCTAAATATTAGACGCACATTATCAACTAATTTTTGAGCGAAGATAAATATTTGAATGATATAATAGAATAAGTTAATATTTTTAAAAACGATCAAAGAAAGTACAAATAGAAATAAAAAATTAAAACATAGTAACTTGTTAAAGTTTTTAATTAAATAATGTACATATAGATATGATAATTTTAAATATTTTTGTATAGTAAGAAATCTAAAATAAACGATGTGATTTTTTTTTAATCGAGTAATATCTATAAATATTTTTTAAAATTATTCATATTCAACAGTTCAATTAGTTTAAACCATTCTATTAGAATTATATTAAATCTTATTGCTATTTATATAAGTGTAATTGCGTCGAATGAAAGTTTTATGCAATGATAAATCTTAATTTATGTTATATTAAACTGTACGAAAATTTAAAAAAAAAATGACAGATCATAGATTAAGTACATTTCATAGAAATTACGGTACTGTTATGAAATATTTAGTCAGTACGATTTGGTAAAATGAATTGGCTTAATGACTTGTACTAGAAAAAAAAAACAAATATTTTTAATTATTCTTTTCGGTTTTTTCAGCATTCTCGATTATTATGTAATCAACATTTATAAACGGTTAAATAAATACAACTGTCAATACATAATTACTGAATAATGTCATCTGAGTGATTTCGTTCAGTATATCAAGTTTGAAAGAACTATATTTTTGGTGCTAAGGTGGGAGTTGTTTCTGGTGTAGATTATTCCACATCATTTAATGTGTTACTTTATATGTGTCTGCATTAGGCGTTTATATTAGACATTTTCATTTATGGGCGTAGTAGCATCTGACACAACTTATTAATGTTACACGAGTTTGTTTGTTTTATATTATATTGCAAAATAAACTTTGCGATGTTTATAAGCAGATTAATTTGTAAAATTATTGGAAGTCTAAGTCTAAGTCTAATAATTATGTATGGTGTATAAAGTATTCTATTATACAATCCCATGATCAACATAGTCGTAGACCACTGGCTAATTCTTCCCCTTCCGTTCGTATTCTGTGTTATTTTCTTACATTAAACAATTTAATTTAACCGACACTACATAAATAAACAATTCACGCCTACTACATATAACAGTCTTTCGAAATATTTTAATATAGAGTATATACGATTCGGTGGTTTTTTTAAGCTGTTTTACAAGTTTTTAACAAAGAATTTTGTTTTTATGTGCACTTACTTAATATCTTACTAATAAACTGAGTAAATTTGAAATAACAAGTAACAGATAAATGCTTTTGGTGAAAAAAGTAAAAAGGTTAAGTTGTGTTATAACAGCAGTGTTCCTCGACATTTTTACTATAATGACCACCTCCTTATTGAATTTTTGATTTTTAGGAGTCCCTACTATCATATTTAAATTCTATTTTGGCAAACCTTTATAATAATTGTGGAACCCTCAAAGGGGTTGCGATCTTAAATTGATAAATATTGTTACACCGTTTCTATTATTCGGGATGGTTTTATTGACAAATCATGTTAACACTTTATATGATGTGAGATTAAGGATAGAAAGCACTCATTCGGTTTGAAAATATTAAAAACTTTTAACTATTTAAACATTGCATTTAAGCTCGTTATGTTTAAGTTTAACATACTTAGTCATATAAACTGATTTTGCGATGTTTGTTGTTTTGTAAATAAAAAAAAATGTGGGTTAAAATCTACCCAATGACTTAGAGTTAGCGTTCTGTATTGTTCTAAGTGGACTTCAAGGAACTTCATAATCTCAAAAACTTTATAATTACTATGTGCTTCTTTTGACAGGACCTTTGTAATTTAATGTCAAATCGACGGAGACATTGTGCGTTAGTCTAAAGCTACATATTGTTATTCACGTCTGCAAGCCATACTAGAGAAATAAAATTTTATAACAAATTAACTATGAAAGTATGAATCAAAAGGCTTCCGGAGTTTTATGTTTTAACGGGATTTTCCATGAAAATATAAACGTTTTTTAAATCAAATATATTGTTTTGAAACTAAAACTTGTACAGAAGAAATTAATCACTTAAAAGTTTACAAATCATGTTTTGTGATAATTAATTGTTTTAATTAAAAGTGTTGAGAAAATCTATAAAGTTAAGATAATACATTACTAACAAAGATAAACATAATCATTGTGAAGAGGAGGAATTTCTGTTAATTAATCATCTAGTTTTAATCAAATAATTCTTTATAAAGTATTGGTAGTAATTCATTTTTCACTTAACATTAAAAACAAAATACCACTTAAATTTTATTGTTAAAAAATATATGTCTATTCATCATTAAAAATAGTCAAGTATTCTTTTCATTTACTAAAAGTTCCAAAGGTGTTTTATCACAGACATAATAAAAGTCTGTTTTATATAATGTTTTTCACTTGAAGTGTATGTATTGAAGAAGCCATCGAAATATACTATTTTTATACCAACTAAAAAGTTTTCAAGTGACTTAATCTGTTAACTTGTTTTCATGAAAGACTCAGATCATTATTTGAATGATAATAATGGAGTTTTGGAAATTTTTAATTGATAAATATTGTGAAACTTATATTGATCTTTAATTGACACGACTCTTAATCAAACTAGAATTAATTTTTTTGCAGTTAATGATATCATACTTTTCATATTATTTTATCTAATGTACAGAGTATTTTTCATAAGTGATGCTATTCATAAAGAAAATTTCTTTCCTTTGGCTTCTTTTTCAGCATTACTACAAGATAATAATATAGAATAGACCTCATTTCAGAATCTCATTTCTTAAATAAAAAAACAACAACAACTGCGATTACTTTTATACTGCATCTTTTTTTTATTACTCCAATTTGTAAACAGTTTAAGGGCTTTCGTTGAACCGTTTAACATATTTCAATTTTTCTTTTTTTTATTTTTCTGGGAAGTATTTTAGTACAGACATGTCGATTCATCATAGACCATTAATTGTGCTGTTTATTTAATGATTGTTAAAAAATAAAATAAAAAATATAAATATACGGGGTAATTTATTAAGATTACTACCACCATTTTTTTTTTTTTGTTAAATAATGATTTTTCATAAAAATTTTCTGAATAAAATTTGAATTATACTTGTGAATTAATATCATCTTCTTCTTCCTTGCCTTTATCCCCCCAACTACTTGAAGTCAACCAAGAACCGTGATAAATATAGAATTGATTGTAAAAGAAAATATTTCTTAGGAGTAATTTTTAGGGTCAACTTTCGAAAGTTAAATGGAGATTTATAATTATTTTTATACTGTTAGATAGGAAATGTACTAAATAAAATTTCGATAACCAGGTGTGTAAAATTACCTTATGAGATACTAGCCTTTATAGATTTAGACAATGTGAAGAGACGGGTAGTATTTAGCTATGTTCTGTTTAATCATAATGCACAGATAAGAATACTACTGCATTGCGTACCTCTCTCTTATACCTAAAAATTATAACTTAAAAAGTAATATTACAAGACTGATTGTCGACCAATCGAAATTGTATTTTAGTCTGTTTTTCATCAAATGGTATAAAAATATAAAAGTTACCCATAGAAATAAAATTTTTTTTTTGATTAACAGTTAATTTGTTTAATATGTTTCATGAAAATTAAAAAAACTTTATTCTAAACATTTTTGTGAAAAAATCATCTTTAGAAATCACACTATAATTATATGGCAAATACAATGAAATTCAGTTCATAATGGTTGAAATGAAATCAGCCTACTGACAAGTTTCTGTGAATTTCAATTTTTTTTTTTAGCATAGCTCAAATTATTATAATTTGTTGATATTAATTATTTTTGCTGTGAAATTTTTTATATTTTAATTCATAAATTACGATTTCTAGTTAAAACAAATTAGTTAATTAAAATCGCGAAAAACTTAAAACTTTTTTTCAAGCAAATAGTGTAAACTATACTATGCATTCAATCCTATGTTGACCGTGTATAAACTAATCAACAATTCCAGTCTTGTAATCAATTACTAAATAATCCATCAAATTACGTGTTTGATAGTCTGCATATAGTGCGAATTAAATTGCACGCCACGAAATGTTGGGCTTTGCAGTTTTTATTTTAAACAAACATGATGTGGGACTACAACGGATTGCCAAAATATGAAATTTGATTTTTAAACTTATTCGAGTAATTATCTGCAAAACACATACAATAATGTTACAAAGTCTTTATTACTTTTATAAAAAACAACTAGCTTACGTTGCGAAAAATTGCCGAATAATCAGAAAAATGACGAATGAGACCAATTTAGAACACATTATCTGTCAGCGATAAATTGCATATAGATAAGGCTAACATCTGATTGCAATAAAGATTTCTTAAACAATATCTGTTGTACTGCCGGAAAAATAAAAGGAGGGCATTGTTACCTATACCTTAGGTACTTTTTGAGTAACATGTAAAATTCAAGAGTTTAAAAATAACAAGTTTTTTAAGTGGTTGTAACTAAAAGGAATAGTTTTGAAATTTTTCTTAGTCAAACAATGTTGGTTAACTACAGCCCTCGGAATTCAACTACTATAATATTAATTTATTTTTCAAAGTTTAATTGTGAATAAAACATTATTGAAACCGTACAATTTCAAAATGAGACGAGTTATTTTATTGTTTAATAGTGTATTTAGAATTTATTTAATTAAAAAATAATTGTACATATGTGTGATACTATTAAAAAATTGTTTTTTGTTAACATTTATAAATGTAAAAAATTTAATGTTTAAAACATTTAATGTTTTTCGAAAAGAGCACATTTTAATTTTGTCCACTTGCAAAAGCTTATGCCAAAAGAGCAAGAGTCGTTTTGGTAATCACGTAGCACATGTGGTTACATAACACGAAAAGCAACAAAATTAAATTTGAGTAAGACATCTATGAATAGATTTAAAATCTGAAATTAGTACGAGTATCTTTTCCATATCTTGCTTAATACCAGGAATTTTATCAATTGTCTTTTTCATTTTCTTAGAGACAAAATATGGGTCCTAAAAATTTCTATTTTTCTCGTCTTTCTCAAACTGTGGTGAAAAATGATAAAATTTAATATAAAACAAATTATATTTATACATACATTTTTTTTTTCAAAGAAATCCATACTTACATTAAGCTGAGGATAATATAGACTATTGAGCAAATGTATTTACTGAAACAATATAAATAAATGTAATCAAGCTTTACAACGACTCTAGATTTTCGACACTTGTGTCCATTGTGGATAAAATATTATAGGTTTTTATTAGAAAAAATTTCATTTAGTCCTTGTTTACGTTGATCGTTAAAACACTTAAAACATACTAAAGCTAACCTAATAGACAAAATTAACTACTTTTTCAGTTTGGAAACTTAGATGTACAAAAAGGGCTCTTTATACCGTTTACCAAAATATAGAAAAATGCTCTTTTGATATAAAAAAAAAAACTAAAACATTGCGTTTTTTGACATTAAGTTGAGTGCTCTTTTGACTTATATGTTATGTGCTCTTTTCTCTTAGAAAAAAAGTAATGTGCGCTCTTTTAGCATGCGTCTAAAATTCTAATTCAAAAATCTAACAAATCAATTGTACAAAGAAAAAATTAACAAGTGTTTCTTGGTCTTTGAATAAAGTAGTATTTTTTTATGATTTAAAACCAAAAAAAAAAAACAAAATTTTTTAAATATTGTACTAGCATTATTTTTCTATACGAATCAAATACCGAACTAAGAAAATTTTTAAATAGACATAGAAAAATAGGTCTACTAGTTAATAAATAAGTATAAAATTATAAAAAACATAATAATATAATTTGCGTCATCTTGGTTGTTTATAGTAAAAGATATAAATAAAAAAGTAAGAGAATGTAAGACAGGCAATAAATAAGTGACCAAACGGTTGAGGTGTAAGGTTTGATAAATTTACATAAATATCGAGTTTGTATAGTAAATATCTCGGTTTAAAAATGAACAGTGTGATAAATTTGTTTCTGTTTCTAAGACTTAAATTTTATGTTATAAATTTATTCATAATTCCTCGCGAGTAAAAAAGTATAATTTATGAATGAAAAAAAATTGAAAATTATACATGTTTCAGTAATTTTATCTTTCTTCTTATTTTTTATCGGTAAAACCTTTAGCTTCCGTGTAGCAGTTCGTTAGTTTATTTCAAGATGGCAATGGATAAAAGTGTTAATGTTTTTTAGGTTTACCAGTATCCAATTTTCGTTCTTTATGCGTATCGCTAGTTTTTTCTCTTTAAATGTACAAATTCAACATAATACTGTTGACTCGTCTTTTTCTAATGTTTTATGTAGGGAGTAATTTATTTACTAACTCATAACTTTTTCCGACCCTTTTATTTGTCTCTTTTCATTTCACCAGTTTTTAACATTTATAAATACACCAATTGTATTCAAGCAAGTAGATAAGGATTATTTACATTTGTAGTATTAATGGAATGAATATAATTTTGTTTGCCTAATGCGCAATTGGTTTACGTTTAATGCGTATTATACATTTGCGTTAATCGTAAATAATTTTAGATCAATTGCTCCTTACGGGTACTATGATGCTTAAGTAACTAGCAAATGGTTTAAAAAAGGTAGCTGTTTTATGTGAATAAAGTGTGATGGTCCCCTGACAACAATGTATTGCGTTCTGTAAGATATCTATTTGCCGTTTCCACTTTTTGGTCGTTTTTCATGACAAATCCTAAGGTGCATCTGTGGTATTTATATTGTCACTCCATGAAAATTTTTTATTGAGTTGATTTTTTTAATTCCAAACACGTTTTATGGTATATTTTAATCTTTTGGGATTTTCGATTGTCATTGACTGATAGCACCCGCGGGTCTGAAAATATCTTATAAACTAGTATACACCCTTTGATGATGACTAGAATGGTGAGATAGAGTTTTATGAGATGGAATTGTGTAGACATTCAATAGGAATATACTCACGTACTGCAACGATGGCAGATTTATTTTCATCATTTTTCCTTGGTAAGATTTTAATTTAATGTTTATAGGTGTATTTAACTATATGAGAGGTTATTATTCTAAATTATTTTTGCATTCACAACGTTGATCAGAATTATAATTGTCATCAGAATATATCAGGAATTCCTATTATAAAATATTTTAATTTATAAACGGTCCCATACCTTTTCACCTTAGTTGGTATAACGAGAAAATTTAATTTTCACAGTGTTTATTTTACTACAATACGTTGATAATAGTAATAATGATTTTCTTTGTAACAACAACAAACCGAGGCTTTTTTTTTAATTTTCCTGGGAATGTCTGAAGTTCAATGTAAATTTTTCGTAGTAAACCAACAATTATTTATAATTGTCTTTGTTGTCTCATATGTTCTTGTCGTCTCTAGACAAAAAAGTTATACAAGCTTGTTGATAACAATATTGATTAATAAAAGTCATATTTTACAAATGCAATTTTCTCACAGCATTTACATAGTGCATCACATATAATGTTTACAAATTTGTTGTTTTATTTCATGTCTTCCCAATGTGATAAACGATTCTTGAGATTTAATCTTGAAATTTTGTAGTTAATATAATTCGAATTCATTTAAAAAGCGAAAAATAAAAGATAATACCATTTATTTATATTTATCAAGCTCATCAAGGTTGTAAATAGATTTTTTCATAATAAAGTAGGAGAAAATAGATATATAATGTTACAACCTCGGCCTGTTACTATCTTTCCGAAGATGAACTCTGTAGCGAGTTAAAAACATCAGCACAAAACTGAATATATCTGTAAATATTTTAAATTATACAACACTCCATGAAAGCTTTAACACATTTACATAGTAGGAGAATGAATGAATAATAGTGTTAATGTTTCTACAGACAAATAGTAAATTATTTTCGTTGCCAGTATTATTTATTTTTTAAATAAAAACTTCATGAAAATTTTCGTTGCAAATAACTTTTTAGTTAAAAAATTTTAATTTGTAATTATAGACTAAACAAAAATCAAGCGGTTAATATTATATACAAAAGAAAAGTAAAATTTTTAAGATTCACATGAAGTTGCTTTTTAAGCATAGAAATTAAAATTTATGCAAATCTATTCCTATAATATATAATACAATATAAAAATCGATATGTAGTATATAACAATACATAATAATTTAATACCTACTTATAAAAAATTGTTGATGCCAAAGAAGTTCTGATAGAATTGTGAATAATGATTTAGACAGTATAGCAACTTAACCTGTATGACATTAAAATCTTTATTAATATATGTATCAATCGTATTATGTAAAAATTAGTTTTAGCACATTTTATGTTTGAAAATATGTGGTAAGAATTAAGAATTTAGGGAAATTGTTTAATTTTAGTACTAATAAAACTCTGTTAAAAAGTTTATAGCTTTTTTCGAATTAAAGTGTTTGAAGAAACTTTCAAAGAAATAAAAATTAACCTAAAGGTATATAAAAATAAAACTCTGACTTAAAAACTTTTAAGTGGTTAATTAGGATTTATTATAACATCATTAACTAATGAAAATATTATTTGTCCATTTTATAATTCAAGTTAGACAATGTTGGCAAATTTTGTTTATAAAAATTTGAGGAAGAATTTGAAATTGCAAACTATGATATAATGAGAATGCACCATCCTATGTCTTTAAGTATTAAATTCGTAAGTAGTACATAGTATATGTTAAAGTCTGCTATTAAGTAAATTATTTATTGTATGTGTTTTATTATAAATATATGCGTTAAGTGATGAATTTTGACGCGCTTTGCATATTATAGTGACGTATTTAAATTAATATTTTCAACGATAAAGTGTTCATAAGGGGATAGAATAAAAGGACAAGGTATGTCTTAAATCTTAATAAATTATCGTTAATTTTACATTCGTGACAATGATCGTTCATTAACTTGCGTCTTAAGTATTTTCCGTAAATACAGGTCATTCAAAAGTTTTATTTTCCTATAAATTTATTGAAAACGATTTTTTGAAGTAGTAATTAAATGAAAATATTATTTTTTTTTATATGTCAATAATTAATATATATATAAATAAATAAGTGTATCAGTTTTAAATTAAAACACCTGTATCCCAAATTCCAAATCCTATGTACTGTTAACATATAAATGCATACATAGCACTAATAAAATAATTAAAAAAAAAAAATTGTTGTTTGAAAACTTTAAACAGAAAGTATATTTTCAGAGTATGATATGTCAGGCTAATGTATTGAATTACTTCTATACTCGGTGTCAGTAGCACTTAACAATGTATAATTTTTTTTATTATATTACAAAATGTATGTCAAGCTTTTAGTTATAAAATGGTAGACTTAACAAACACTGAGATGAGTGCATTTTACTGTTGAAAGTTATCAATTGGAAATAAAATAATATTATCACATGTCAAGTAAGGTGTATTGTTAAATCCCCATCTTGGATGTTTTCATGTTTTATTCAAATGGTAACACTTTTTTCAATTGCTAAGTAAAAGTTTTCAAATAATTTTAATGTATTCTACGGAATACACAAAATTGGATTCGACCTTAAGTAAAACACATTTTAGAAAGAATAGTAACAAATTAATAGAAAAAGAGAAGTGTACAAAATCGTTCAGATAGAATTGATAATATGTATTAAAATTCTCCTGGTTTTTGTGAAACACAACTGAATTGTACCAAAAATCATTTAGATGCCTTAGTGGGGTAATTAAATAATTTAACAGCTTCATATGCTATTGATTTAGTGTTTAGTATTCAAATACAAAATAGGTTTTATTAAACAGTTAAACAATTTTTACAGTTTCATTTTCATATTTTTATCATAAATATTTTATATTTTGGCGTAAATTTATCAAATCATAAATGATGTACTAAAAAACAATTTTTCTGTAGTTTCAAATTATATGGATGAAAAAAGATCGTGTATTAATAAATAATAGAGTGAATATCTAACAGGAGTCGGCAGGGTCGGTCTAGTCTAGTGGGTATAAACGTTTGTTTCGCCTCATGAGGTCCCGGGTTCGATCCTTAGAGTGTGAACGGATATTTTTCTTGTGATTTTCTCATTAGAAATGTCTGATCTCTAAGCTAGGCCATAATGGCCGTGTTCCGTCTATCTATCTTTGACTCCTAACATGTGAATAGGAAGGGGTACTACTGTACCACCTTCTGTAGTATGTTATGTTTGGGAAATAGAAGGTAACACAAAGTATTTAGTAATCAAAAGTTATTAGATTTGTCAATAAATCTGAAATTACCTTGTATACTACTTGCGATAAAAATTGATTTCGTATTATCTATAATAATTACTTTTGTAAATTTATCAAAACTGAAGAATTAAATATTTAAAGAGGTGTTAAAAAGTTACTTCAACAAATTGAAATGTAATTAATTTATTATATATAATAAAATAATGTGTTTTTCAGATTTAATTGATATATACATTAAAGTTTTTGTATCTATTAAATTTTTGAATAAAAATTCACTATTGAACTTTATGGAAAAAAAGTAAAATTTTTTAAATTCTTGGACTTGAAAAAAAAGTTATCAGATAAAATAATTGTTTAAAAACAGAAAAGTTTTAAATGAAACAATTAGATAGTTTTTATTTAACAAGTTTAATAAAATTTTATAGTAGTATTAATTTACCATCAAACAAACAAAGTAAAGTATATTATTTCTTCTGAGCATAATTCTGTACCATAAAAAAATTCAATACTTTTTTTATGCCATTGACATTTGAGAATATTTGGAGACATTAGAAACTAATATCTTAGTCATTCTGACGACATGAATCGATATTGTCATCGCACATGTTTATTTTTTAATAACTACAATGGACAAACGAAAAAAATGTACAGATCTGAAATTTTTATTCCGAAAACAATGCTAGTAGTGATAATAGATCTTTCTCGGGAACTATATGTAAGCAACTTCTATTGTAATCATTATACATTGTAATACCGACTGGCGACATACTGGCTAACCCGAAAACCCGATTTCTTCTGATGTGATGATTCATTGTATTTAGAAGCGTTATAAATTAATAACTAATTAAACTTTATTTCAACTTTAAATTATATTAAACCTTTACTGTATCGTTTATAAAACATTGTGCACTATTATTTAATTAGTTTTCTTGTTATGTAATTCAAAATGTATTGATAATGTTATAATTACTTTCTCATATGTTTGGTTAAAAATCACCAAGTCAAAGTTTTAATAAATTATATATGTATGTACATTACAGAGTTCTTGTACTCCGTATATGTATACTAAAAACGTAGTTAACAAAAGATACTGGTTGATGGCAAACCTTAACTATTGGCCCCGGGTGTCTTTTATTTATTTAGAAAGGAAAGATTTTCATTTTGTTACGGTCGGATAGCAAAGCGACAGGTTGTTGTAAAGTAACATAATAAAGTGGTACTGGTTTGCGCTGTTACATAGTCCTCAAGGGAAAAGACTACTGGAAATAGACATACGTGTGAACAGTTTTACTGATATTAGCTTTTATCAAGCAATTCGTTCGTTGGTCATTGTTTAATATCATAGAAAACTTATATTTTATCCAAGAGAACGTCTTGTCAGTCACGAAAAAATCGATTTTATTGCTCAGAATTAAAGTTAGAAGAAATACTCAATGAGAAATGCAGGATTCTAAAAATTGTTGATTCATATTAATATAAACTTAAGAATTTGATAAAAATATTTAATAAAAGTCTGTAATTATAATTTTTTGTTTCTTGAAAAATTGTATAAGTATTGCGTTTTATATAAATGGCGAAAAAAATACAATGTGTGTAAGAGAATACACTGCTCATTCAAACAACAAATGTTTTTTGAATGTTCATATTATTTTCTTGTAGAGAATTGTTCAAAAGTCTTTTCCACGGATTTATAATGCACTGATGTTGACTCAACTAATTTCATTAAAAATCATTGCTCATTTGCATAAAACCGCACGAATAAACCTTTCAGTTATGTCATTTCGCTAGAATAGCAATAGACTCATTAAAATCCTTAAAACGACGTAAGTGCCATCGTGAAAAATTAAAGTGATATATTAAAGAGGCTATTTAATTTTCACTGTTAGCAAGACGGTCTGCGTATTATTTCTAAGTGAAAAGTTTTTTTTTTGTAATATTGGTATTTATTATTGATGACAAACTCTAAAATATTGTTTAGTCATCACCCTAACTTTTTATACTGATTAAGGGTTCATAATGTTAAACAAAAACTATGTAAAATATCTTAATAATACACTTTTACTTTGAACAATAAAATGTGTACTTGTTTTGTTCTGAGATATTTAAAAGTGTAACAAGTCAATGTTGACATATTTTATGATAACTAAGAATTAAAGAGTAAAATAAAAAGTGGTAATTAAGAGAAAAACTTAGCTCCATATGTTATTATTACACGAAAACTATTCAGATAAATTACAGCATTTAAAATGTTAAAAATTATTTGCATTCAATTGCACATATCAAAAATATAATTTGAAATTAATATTGCGTGTAGTTCGTAATAACGTTGTACTCTGTGTAAAATGTTAAATAATAACTAATGTCCCTCTTGCCACAAAATGCTTTTTGTACTATTTAATTTTTTTTTTTTTGTAATACATCAATATAATGAATTAATTTAAAGTATTTTTCATGAATTTTTATTTAAGAGTTTTTTGATTAAATTTTATTATGTTATACGATAAAAAAAGGTTAAATTTAATGAACATGCTTATTTATTTTTTAATAAATGGAATAAGTTATGAATATAAGTAGATTGATAATGTTACCAAAATTTGTCAGAAGTATGTTAAGAAAAATTATACATGAAAACAGGGACATAAATCATGATAAAAGTTTTTATGGCTGTACATTTCATATTATTTAAAATAAAATATCTAACTTTCAGAAATCATCAAAACGTACGTAAAACAAATTGTAAGTCACTCATGTAATGAACTTAAGAATGTCAAGTTTTTATTTTTAAGTTTTAAGTTTTTTATTTGCAGGAGTCAAAAGCAACAGTTGTGAGTCAGAATCAATAGCTTATCAAAGTTTGTCTAAACTAACCAGCGTTAACTCTAATAAAGTTAATTTTATTCATATTCTCAAACTATGTTTATCTGTTTAAACTTACTTACAGTTCATTATAATAACTAGTTTATGTTTTGGCCGCGATGTAGGACAAGAGTTAACAGTTGAATAAAAGCAGAATGAAGCAATAATAAATGAACTTAAGGGCAAGGCCACATAGAAATACAGACAGTTTCATGATTAGACTATAAAATTGTGAAGATGACCCTAGTTATTAAACAGTAATGAATTAGTAAGCTTTGGTCCTATATGATTGTTTTTACAGAAAACACAAATATTGTTTATTCCACTTGATTGATCGATTTTATTATATAGTTTCGCTAGCAATAAGTTTGTTTAAAAACAAACTTTGTTTTTAGAAAAAATGTAGCTGAAATTAAACGGTTGTTAAACATACAAAGTGTTGTAGGGCTGAACTATATTACGTCAAATTGCAGGTTAATTGCGAATGTTAATTCAGTAATAAATTAGTTTACACGTTGTACGGTCACAATAAAAACGTTTAAACGTTTTATCTTTTTTCAACTTATCTTTAATTAAATACTAATCTAAGAGTATAAATTGCCATCTTGAACTCAAAGTTTGAAATTTTATATGCTTGATTTTCATTTTTTTGATTACTTCGGTTTCAACAAATCAAACTTTTATTTTGTTTTGGACGAACAAGTTTTTATTGACAATGGGCTTTTGTTTTTTATTTCTGTACACTGTCGTTTCATTTACTCTTTAAATTAATCATATCAATTTTTGAGTATACTCTGTTAAAAATTGACTATTTTACTCTTAGTAAATTGTTGAACAATCTTAGAGTAGATCAAATTGTTAATAGTTTGTAACCGGTAAAATCAGTAAATATTTGAAAAGTTCATTAGTTAGAAACAACAGATTTAAAGCTTTTATTTTATTTTTTATTTTTTTGAACATATATTAAGTGATATAAATCGCAATAACTTTTGACTTTGTAATAAATAAATAATTTTATTAATTGTCCGTTATTATGTTTTTCACTTAGTTTTATACATATAAACGACACGTAAAACTTTGCAAGTTTCAATTCAAATTAACAACATATACTCTTAAGTAACATTTCCACAATTATTAATCACAGTAAAGATGGTGGTTATCTGGCAGAATATGACGATCGAGTTGATTAAATCTGTGCCGTTTTATCACTGTGACGATATAACGTGTTCCAATCATATTTCGTAGTCGTATAAAACTTAATTTTCATTATGACATCATTAAGTACGTGTTGGGTGAGGGCGAGTTAGTTACGATCACCTTAAATAAACAACTGCTGGTAAGTGCGTCATTAGTCATATGATTGAATATCGTAAACATTTTTTTTAGTTAATAATATTGTTGAGATAATAAAGAGAAAAAAGTTTAAAGCATAGTTTATTTACCAAAACAATCTACTGAGTTATTGCTACCGTTCTGAATTTTAACTTTAACCTTAATCTTGACCGCATTTACAACTCTTTTTGGTCGTAAACTTGATTTGTTTGTGGTTAGCACCTAAAATGTGTTTTATCTATATAGTCGAAGATTTACTTCCTAGAAAACTAAGTACTCTGTCGAATAATCAACAAATGATGCTTAGTTGTTTAAAATAATATTATATAATCATAAACTACCAAAATGCGCTTATATTAATGTAAGAAGTGAAATATAAAACAAATTTAAAACAGTTAAATTATCTAAATCTTTGTCTAATCAGAGCGTCTAACAAAAATTGTTTGAACATTTTTTAAATAATTTGTTGTATTTTCGCATCAAAAGTTATGTAAAAAAATAAACAATTTTAGAACGATGAAATAAAAAGTTGCTTTGTATTGTTAAAATTATCTTGAAATCTTCACACATCATCAATATTTCTAATATTTTATAATACAATTTTTTTCAATTGAAATAAACGTAGTAATACTAATGTTTATTATTTGTACTACCTTTTAATTATTTTAGAGATTAATATTTACTTATTAATGAATGAAATATTATTTTTTTACTTAATTATTCAAAAGTTAAATATTTTTATTTTATAGAAAATCTATTTTTTCCTTTGTTTGTTATAACAAGCAAATTTTCTTTAACTGTCTTGTAATGGTTGATTTTTAAAAGAAGTATGACTTGACATCAATATAAAAAATATTTTAATTTTAAATTTTAAGAAAAAGATAAATTTAAACATTGAATCATGTCAGTTGCATTACTTAGAACACGTGAAATTATTTATTACGGCAGTTATATGTACAAGTATGTCAAGCCTTTACAGTAATAGGTATATGTTATGTAAAGTTTTTGAATATAGATTCAATTCAATGATATAAATCATAAATATTGACCTAGGTATCTTAAAACTTTAGTTAACGATTTATGCGTATGGAAACCAATCGAAAATCCGATTCAATAAATTTTAAATTAGTGTATTGTATATATTTAATAAACATAAACCACCTTATCCTTTAGAGATTGTTAATAGGATATGATGGATTTACAAATAGATCGACTTACATATTGTCGAAAACTTGACTTTATTCTATTTCTTATTATTTGTAAAAAATAAGTTTTCGCACAAGAAACTGGAGCAATTTGAAGTGGATATTTTAGGTGAGGTAAAATTAACATTTCTTTATTATGATATACCTTCAAGTTCTCGTAGAGGTTAAGGAAATAAAATAAAAATAATAATTTAACTTATTCAAATAGAAAGTGCTACGTTCTAGGGAGTGTTAAATAAAACATGTATCTCGACGGTTATGGTTTTTCAAAAATTAATTCTATTATCCGATGCGGTTACCAGAGCCCAAACCTATTTACCATAATTTCCACTGTTGAATTAAATTTTCTCGGCCATGCACACAAAAAAGTAGACTTTGTTTTTAAGTAAATAAATGTGTAATGTAAAAATATTTTTCCTTATTTGTTGTACCCAAAGTTTTAGGCCATCACATTACTTTATAAGTTGACTATAATATGTAAAAAGGTGCACGTATGAATCAAGATATTTTATTAAAAATGTTGTACGTATAATTTTTAATAGTGTTTTCCGTAGTATATTTTACAAGTAACATTTAGTCTAACAACGAAACTGTATAAAGTCTGTCGATGTTTTTTCTTTTTGCCAAAACATATTTATCTATAATGAACTGTTTCTTTTTTATCCCGGCGGGCACTGTTTCTACGGCACGTATTTGTTGTTTGCTTATCTGCGTAATTTGTGTATTATCTTACTTTGGTATCATACGAATATAACTGTTCCAGTGATGAGAAATGATAAAAAATTCACAGGCATCACTCAAAGATATTAAGCGTCCTGAACGATGTTTTCGGTTTAGTTATTTACTGTATTTTGAGTCTTCCAGATATTCATTGTATAAAATTTTACCAAAAAGTGGAAATTCATGAGTAACAGCCAATATCTTGACACAATGTCATCATTATACGTTGTTTAGTGTCACTCGTTTGATTGTAAGATGCCTTATCCCGAAAAAATCCTCATTTTTGCTACACTCCGATTAGGTATACACTGGATACCAAGATGTAATGCGATTTTTCTTTTATGCTTTATAAAATTTCAAAAATACAAACGCTCTGATGGTGGCGTTACGATAAAAAGACCAAAGCATTCATTGTGGTATTATTTTTTGTGAGTACCGTACTAAGTCGAGTATTCGTATGAAATACAGTTCAAATTTTCATAAATGTCCTCATATACATGCCATAACTAAAATGAAGGATTATATTTTAAAATATATTTGTGCCGTTGTTCATTCTTTGATCTATTTACCCAGTATACTTTCGATAAATGTCCAATAAGTATATTTCCTTCTTTTGCCTCCCTTTTTCCTGCCTTTGCTCCAGTAGCAAAATTATTTTGAATACTATAGAACGTATAACGATTTACATTAACTATCGGATTGGAAAAAAACTCGACGCTCATTACGGATTTCATTTTTTTTAATGTGAAATATATGACGTGTTACAAAATATTTGCGGCTTATGTTGTTTACTGATCAGTATACATTTTCCTTTATATAGTTTTCTTTTCAAAGAATTTTCGATAAAATGTAAATATTAATTGATGTCTAGAAATATGTAACATGCACTTGATAAAATTTTCCTTATGATAAAAGTGCATAAAGAAGCTTATATGAACTTTTGAGTGCGTATAAATAAAATGATCCACTGTGTGTAGTGGTTTTTAAATATGATACGAATATTTAATATTTATAAGAACGATAATAAAAGATAATGACCAAATGTTTTATCGATGGAAAAAAAATGATTATTTTCTAAAATTTGCTAACAAAAATGGTTAAGCGCGAAACACTAATACTTTACATATGATAGATAGAAAAAAGACCGAACAATAAATTAAAAAAATAATATTTGATTAAAAGATTGTACAATTTATTTTTTGTATTGTTTCTTTTTGTACAAAAAGAATGAAGTCATTCTTACACCAATTCAATTCCGTGTAAATATTTTCATATTTTTACTTAAAGAGCTTTTAGTTAAATTTGTAATTTTAATTATTTTTTAACAATTTTTTATGCTGAAAATAGTTTCTATTTTGTGTCATTAATTAAGACACGTGATATTTTACATGTTCTCGTCCTGTTGTGAGACATTGTAAAGTAATCAACGTGACCATATCAAATTATGCACCTGTTGCGTTAATTCATCATTGAGAATAGATTGATAAATATTAATTTTTGATGTTTAATTTAAAGTAACAAGTATTTTAACCAGTCATCTATGTACAAAGAAAAGTACTTCTGCAGGATGATTAATTTCAAGGTGTAAATTTATAACAGCTTTTAAGTAAAGGACCAATCAGTTTTAGATTCAAAGTACTCATGTCTTGTTTAAAAAAACTACACTAAATACTTAAGTTTCAAAGTCTTTAACCAGAATATTACAGCAATACAATTAAAGTAAATTTATAACTATTACTACAATTTACTTTTTGTTCTTTGCGTCTATGTGTTACACATATCCCAGTAGTTTCATATATATATATTATCAGTGACATATTAAAACCATTACATATAAAATAGGTAAGCACATATCACTCCATTGATGAGTTCAATTTATTTCTGTAACTTTCAATGGATAATGTACCAACATTAACGGTTAGACACGTTAACCAGATCATTAAAGTGAAAGGGAATAAAGAACTTAGGAGGGTTTTCATTCCGATGTCAACACTATGTAAATTCAGAATATTTTTAATGATGATACTATGACTAATTAACTTAAGTTTAGTCTTTTGTTTCAGTTAAAAAAGGTTAATTATGCATTCCTCAGAAATTAATAATTTGATTCTAAATTAAATTTAAATGAAAGTAATTAGGTAATTATAAAATATAAAGTTTATTTAAAAACATTCTGTTTAATTGAAAACTGTGAAAAATAAGTTTTTTTGTAGAGTAAAACAAGGAAGACTAATATGTTCCCATCTAAATGTTCAATATTGAGTAAATCAAAATCATGCAAACACAATATTAAGTTAAGTATTTAAAAAAAATGAAATTTCTAGTCTTTTAGTTGTTTAATCTACTTTCTACGTCCACTTTTATCGTTGTGTTGGCGTGGAAAAACAGTCACTGGAAGGTATGGTCAGAACTTGGATTTCAAAACAGTAATATTGTAATGACTCGAAAATGTATTTCATTAATATTAATTACGATAAAATATAAAATACACTATACAGTGTTTATATTTACGAGTGTAGTCCGTATTTGTTTGACTTGGTGTTGTCACTTTAATGAAAAATAATAGAACTCAGTGCGATATTTAATGGATATCCGTAGGCCATGAGCAACGTTAATTCTACCGTTTATGATAAATCACAACATTGTTGCTGTGGTCACGTTATCGGATTCGATTAACGGCATGTAACAATAATTATAACAGTATACAGCAATGTTAAACATATTATCAAAGGTCTCTTCGTGATTTTGTAATCTTTTTGAGTTAATTGACCGCTCTTAGCGTTGCAACTTCATCATTAAATGAGAATTTATCACGTCGATACCCAGTTATGTATTACTGATAAAAACGTAAATTGTCAATATTAAGATTGAATGCAAGATAAGTGTGAAATTTTAACCGTAAAACGTGTCTTAAAATCACTAGTCTTTCGATTCGAAAAGCAAACAAAACTTTATCCGTTTATTATCACGTGTGTAATCGAACCAAAATAAATCACTGAAGATCGGTTCATTCGCCTCTCTCCAGTGATTCATATATGAATGAGTGTTACACGTGCACTTGGCTAAAAAAACGACAAACAAGATAATGTTTGAAAAGCAAACACGGTAGCTAAAACGTGGTGAATGATCATGTAAGTGATATTAAGGAAAACCAGGGTAACTACATCCAACGGAATTAAACTTTGATTTCACTCCAAAAAAAATATTCATTACGTCAAAAATTAATTACTTACAAGAAATTATAAGTGGATGTTAAATTATCAACAGTTGTTAGTCAGTATTACTTTGAGTTACTTACCGACAGTATCCGACTAGAACGATCTGAAAAGAACTTATGAGCCGGCTGCAGTTTCTGCAACGACCGTAATACTTGTGGAGTGCGAATTAACTTGTGGCGCTCGTTTATAGTCCGCGCGCCGAAACAACCAGGTTCGATGGGGGGGTGGCCGGGCGGATTGACAGTCGGTCGGCGGAAGGGAAGTGGGCAGGTCGAGGGTACCGCGGGGAGATCACCATATAGGGGGGATGCTTATCGTCTATGGGGAAAACTAACGCTAACCGGCCAATCGGAGACCACTGATTTCTCCTCCTGCGTGTACACACGTTTTAAATCAGAGCTAGGTCCAAACACCTACGTCACGTCGTTTTTGTAGTCGTTGTACCATCGCGGACTTAGATTTTTGATAAGCTAAAGTTTATAATTGGATTTAAATTATAAACCACACTGTAGTATAGTATCGCCAATGAATTTTAAGTCTTCAACTAGTCCACAAGTAAACATTACTATGGATAAGCTATTTTTGACAAGATAGCATCACTATAAGTGTGCGGGGATGTTTTGAATACCTTTAAGTTGTGTTTTCTTTACATTAGAGGCTACATGCTAATATATAATGTGAAAGACACCTATTTAATGCGAAAATATAGAAGTATTTGTATCCGCTGCTATATCTCACAAATTTTTTATTATTTCCCTTCAGTAGGAAATAGAGATAATAATATAAAAACCATAGAAGTTTTCAAGTTGGATCAAATTTCCTGTAACATATCTATAGATATAGTTAATTAATTTTAGCACACAACACTATGCAGAAAATTAGTTCAATTTCTGATTAAATAACGTTCTAGAAATAATTAACTTAAATCTTTATTATATAATTTCCTTCATAATCGTATATATATGTTAATACACATAAATATTACTAAATGTACCAAGCGTGAATAATTGTTACATTTATTTTTGTTCCCTCAGTAAATATTTTTCATAATTAAGTTTTACTTGGAAAACGATTACTGTTTTTTCGACTGCAAGTCAAAGTAAATATTCAAAAAAATAATAATTGAAGTGCCTTCAAATACGATTACCCGTGAATTAAACACGACAATCTGAAAAAAATAATTTATTTCGTTTTTAGGTGTTGTCGATAGTAATTAGTTCAAATAAAAAAAAACGGTATTAATAAATAATGTTGATAATAATGATTTAATGAGGATCATCCATTCGGGAACTTTAACAGTGACACATATCTTGCTTCTATACTGGTTTTTGTAGTCATCAGGTTTTATCAGACAGTTTAAAAACCTGAGAAATCGTAAGGTAGAGCCAATCCCAAATAGTTGGGATAGAGTCTAAGGAGATGATGATGATTTGTTAGTTAATTAATAAAATATACGATAATTGGTGAAGTAAATACGCCATCAATTTTATCTTAATTATTAAAGTTTTAAAACGTTTAAAGAGTGGCTGTATATTTTTTTATAACAAATATCTTAACAAGTTTATGGTACTAACATTTTGGATTTAGGCGTTACTTATAATAATGTTAAATAATTTTAGTTAAAATCGTGAAAAAACAAATAAAATGTTACGAAGTGAAAATAATATGTATTAAAATTTTCTATATAATGTCAGTAACGATTAATGAATGGAAAAGACTTTTTTATCGTTATATCCTTTTAAATTTATTTAATGCAACACATAACGTAATAATGAGATTTTAATTAAAAAAAAGACGTTCAACAAATTACAATAACACTTAAAAGAGTACAGAAAAGCTACGAATGTTCGCAATGGACAAATTGATTCTAAAAAAAACACAGTAATATGAAAAATTAATGAGTTTTTTGATGTCGACTATTACAATTTAGGTAATGTTTTTCTTTGAATAATGTACAAAAATATTAAAATAGTTTTATTATATTCCTTTCTACTTGTATTAAGAAAAGTATTTTATAATGTTCACTCAATTTCACATGGATTTTAGAAACAAGAATAGTTAACTTTGAAAACGGAATATTTTATTCCACTTGAGACTACTTAAGTTACTTTTACTTTAATTTTAAGCATTTTAAACGCTTGTTATACAAATAATCAAGATTTGTAATTTTCAAGTTAAAATTAACTTGGTAGAGGGGAGATTTGAGGCTGTAAAAACCCAAATGGGTAAGATTTAGAAGGCTTGAAGTTGATTTTTATTTGTTCATTGCTTTTTACAAGTGTTTCTTTTAAAACAACGAAATAATGAGGAAGAATATCACTTTTAGTTACTTTATATCACATGAGGATCATATGTAATATTTTAAATCAGGGTTAGTTCCTTATTTAGTTACTTAGCCAGTCCATATATTTTTATCATTTTTAAAAACCTTTAGAAAACTAATAAATCAAGATTATTTAACATTTTACATGATTATTAAAAGTTTAATATATAAGTTGTTTTTTTTAATATTAATTTCTAATATAATATATATTTTATGTATATTATATATATTGTAATAAATATATAAAGTTTTGCTCTAGCATTCACACTATTACACGGTTGTAATAATATTTTTTTTTAATTGGGGAAATTTTAAAAGTAAAATAAATGTCATCAAGTTTATATTATAAAATCGATATTGCTTTGGTGACTAATTACTCGGTATTCGTAATTCGTTTAAAAATAATTTATTCCTATGTAAAATGAACTAATTTCCAGAAGTTTGAAGTTTAAGTATTGTTTAATGTTCTATCATAAGTATGTTATTGTTGTTATATTTACTAGTAGTTAAAACTTGTTTGAAACGACATTCATCACAAAGCCATACTTTGTAGTTGAAAACGTTTAGCGGTAAATACTTTCATGTTCTCGTCCGTGTTGATTTTTACTTTATGCAAAAGACACTAAGCAACCGAAATATTTAGTAGTTTTTAGTTCTAAAACATAATTTAAGATGAAAAGTTTTGTATACACAATTTTGTTCTAAAATATTTGAAGATTATAAAATAAATTTTAGAATATGGGAATTTATTTTAATCATCTTATAATAAATGTCATTAAATTCGTAATTCATACTTAACCAAAAACATTTGTAAATGTATCCTATCTAGTCTTCACGTTTGATTATATTTATCAATTAATTATTTTTTAGCATTAATTGATCTATTTATTGTGACTATATTTTGTTATTTTATAAATGGTATTGCACGTGGATATGATCAGCATTATTTAATGATATGTTTAACGACAAATAATAAAATAAAGTCTTATATTATTCAATTGTTTTTGTAATTCAGAAGATAAATCACATTGTAGAACTGACTAACTCATTTATTCTAAAACATTCTAATAAATTACTTGATAATTTTTAACATCATTGAGGCGACGGAGACACTTAAATTACTTGATATTTCTTTTTAACATCCAATAATGAAATTAATGTAGTTTTTTAAATTTCATATTTATTTAAAAAAATATATATACGTTATTTATTTTTAATAAATAAATACATACTATATATAAATTAAAAATAAATTATATTTTTTAAAGTTAAGTAAAATAAATACTGATTTTTATAAATGACTTTAATAATATTTAATTTTATTTATTATTATATTCGATTTCATTTTCCCGTATTGAATGTTGATAAAATTAAATATAAATAATAAATACATTTTTTAATAATTGAAATTCAATTATTTAATTTGTTGATGGATCAAATGGAATGGTTTAAAAACTAGCAATTTTTTGTTAGTAAACCTTTTGAAAAAATAACTGAGCCTTAAGGTCAATAAATCGCTAACTTTCATTATACAAAGTAAATCACAATAGCATATTTTACCAAAAACACAATCTTCATCGAAATCACATATTTTTTAATAATCATAGAAATGTTTTAGTTAAAATAAGACTATAATTTATACAGAGTGGTTTTAGAAATTAAACATCAATATGTAACAAATATAAAAAAATTGTGTTCATTCGACTATTTTAGAAAATTTCTAAAAAAAAAACTTTAAAAAGACAAATATATTTTGGATTTAGAAATAATGAATTTATTAAGTTTCTAACTCTTACCTAAATAAGCAAGTAAATTACCTAATAGTTAATCATCTTTTAATATTTCTTTGAAAACTACTTATTATTAAACTTCTATAGTTAGTGTATATACTTAGATCGAAAAATATGCAGATGTGTCTACGCAGTAGCTTACGTAGAATTTTATTTTGGATAGGGTTTTCACTAAAGTTTGATAGTAAAACAGTGAGTATCTTCGCCCTTATTATATACTAAACCATTTGGGGGGGTGGTTAAAAATCTAGAACTCTACCCTTGCGTATTTCACTACGTCTACGTATAAATATTGGGTACCCTATAGATTTAAGTAATGTCATCGTAAATAGAGTACTATAGTTATTTGACCGAAGTTTAATTATAATGAAACTATAAATAAATAATGATATTTTGATGTCAACTTTATGAAAGACATACGTAACACATGCTATATAGATTGGAATCATCAATAGGAAATATAAATTTCCCATCTCCCCATATTCACTATTAATCAATCATAGATTTAATTTGAAAAACAGCAATACAAATTGTCAGAAAAATGTTCATTACATGTCAACTAAGAAAAAAGATTTTTATATGACAAAATTCTCAAGTAATATTTATAATTTAAGTTTATAGTATTTTAATAATAAAGCCAACTTAAAAATATTAATTTTTATTTTAGTTAAAAGTTTTATAAATTGTTTTGTTATAGTAAGAATATATTGTTTTTGGATTGTTTAAATTAATGTAAAATACAAAGAATAAAAACCGATTTAAATTTTAAAATCCATGTCTAGTAAATTATTTCTTTAAAATAGTGTAAATGTGTGATAGTTAAAATATATTTAGCGTATATTATTTAATCCGTTGAAATACACGACGGATCTCCTTAAATCTTACAAATAATAATTTATTTTACTGGTCATAAAAAGTTAGTGTGTTAAATTTGATACCCACACATCATTTAATAAAATAAAATTGTTCATAAAAAGTGGAAATTACTTTCGTGTAATAACTATGAAATGTATTGCATTCTTATAACAGGCATCAGTAAGTTCAAAGAACAGTTAATATTTTTTAAACAGTATTACAGACTTCCTATGCTCCTATTTTGTAAGCGATTTTTTTTTTTGAAGTATTAAGTATGAGTACCAATTCTCATATATTTTACTTTTAAGTAAAGTTCAACTATTTTCGAAACTGTTTATTTTTCGTTATATTTATAAAATAAGTTTTTCAAAAGTAAAACTTTTTCATTACTTTCATGAATAGTTTAATTCAATATTTATAATTTTGATTAAAACTAGAAATAAGTTAGTATATTTACAATGGATATTATGTAAATAGATCAATACTGTAGTAATAGAAAATCTGTATAAATATTGTACTGTAGTTTATGTAAGTTAATGTTCCATTAATACTAAGAAATCAAGTAATAAGCTATTTACCTAACCAGGAAGTGTTAAAAGTACAAGAGTTTACATACACAACAGCTTTGCTGACAGGAATACGAACATTTTTCCACTTTCGATGAAGGTAGTACAATATAAGAGAAAATCAGTTAACGAAATTGTATAAACAAAAATTATCTTGCTTGTAATATTGATAAAATTAATGCATTGTTAATAAATTTCTCGATTTATTATTTTCTATTAGTTTTGCAATAAAAAATAATTATTATCGATTATATATTATTATCGATTATATATTATTATCGATATATATGTATATTAAACTGTATTGCAAAAAAATAGCATTACCTTTTTTAAATAATAAGTGTAAGAATCATTTTTTATTAATACATATTTTTAAGGTATAAATAAATAATGCTTTTATGGGATAAAATTTATGTATTTAATGTACCGATTTTACCTGCCCATTTGATGTTTAAACCATGAAAAATTAATATTCTTAGTAATAAATGTAAAAATTGTAAAAAAGTTATAATTGTTATATTTCTATCATAAACTCATTTTAGCCGTATTATTTTTATGCTGTCCCTACAGTGTAATTATAGTCTCATTTAATGTGTTAATAAAATCAAGCGTCCAACTTATATTATGTTATTGAAAACTACAATTTTAATATATTATTTTTTTATAAATACAAAGCTAATGTGACAGAGTATACGAGAAATTTTATTTCGTATTTTAACAAATTTTTTTTAGGGCACAAATAGAAAGTTATTTATAAGATGTTTCATTTGGCAATAAAAATTTGAAAGATAATTTTTAATAGATCACAAAAAATATAGAGTATTTAACTATGTACATAGTAATTTAAAGAAAATCAGATTTTCATGGATATTAAAAAATTAAATATAAAATAATGGAATAAGCAAGTAAATTTATTTTTAAAATATTAAATTTAACACTAATTTTTAACATTAATACCTTGCTATCGTATTTGTTAAACAAATTTGTCCGGAACCACTTGCTAAAAATGAATTAATGAACTAATATAATGTACTCTTGGTTTAACATGCTAATCGTTGTAGTTATTCGTTTTCTAATTAATTTTATGTCAACTGAATTACTTTAGAATGGTATTGACTTTCAACATAATTGATTTGCATAATATTTTTCGGAGGCGACGATTAAAACGATTATTTTTGAAGAAATTTATAAGTTACTATTTGTATATTTATACTATTTTAAATATAATAATCAGATTACGTTAATTTTAAAAACGAAATAATTAAAGCATTTGATCATATTTATGTGTTGATTGGAAATTTACAAATTAAAATAAAAAAAAAATTCATTCTGAGATACTGAACCCTAATAAACTTTGGATGCTTAATATTAAAATATTTGAAAAGGTATAATTTGAACTAAAATATTAATTTATACAATGTGAATTACGATAATAATAGGTCGTGTTCGATTAATATTTTTTATTAATTATTTGTAGTATAAAACAAATACTTCATTATGATCGACTTTAACATAGAACTATTATTAATAAGTTTATTTTGGCTGGAACAAAACGAAAAAAAAGCTGATCTGTTGATATCTTAACATGAAATCAATGAGTTTTAGTAATTAGAAAAAATAAATTCATATTATTTATAATGTATTAATTACAATGATCAACAAAATTTGGGTCATGAAATGTGTTATGAAATTTTTTTATTGTTTCTGTAATGGTAAAATAACAGTTCTTCACATTATGTTAATTAAAAAAAAACATTTTTTTTCATGGCTTCTTAATTATATTTATTGTATCATGATGATAATTTGTGCACAATTTAAAATACTTCCATAAAGTGTTATCTATGATATGAATTTTTGAAGTTGGGTTTTGTAGTATTTTTAAAAAAGGTGAAGTTGAACTATTCTTAGAAACTATATTTTTATTCTTGTTTATGTTGTTATTATTTATTATATCAATAGAAAATGTTATGAGAATTCAACAAATTGTTTACTACGTCGCTTTTAGTTGGCATAATCGCTATAAATGTGAAAAAAAGTTTAAAAAATGTTAATAATTATTATTTATATTTTATTAAATATATTGTTTATTAATACGATTATTTTTCTTTAAAGACTCTAAACATAGTTAAATTATTAATAAAAAAAGTACAGACTTGTCTATTTTTTGTAGTAGAACGTTATGGTAAAATCAGATTTTATTAATTTCAACTATTTAATAAATTATAGTAAAAAAAGAAGTAGTTGAATTTTAATATAATATCTATTAAGATATCGCTGATAAACACTATCCACAAAAAAATTATTTAAATGGCCTTTCCTAAAATAATTCATTTAAAATATTTATATATATACTTTTATTTTTTGTTAAATTCGACAATTTTTAAACAACTTTTTTACTATTATTAATTAAATAGTTAAAATTAACAAAATCTGATTTTAACATACCTTAATTAGGAAGAATTCATAATTTGCAAGTTTTCAATAGTTTAAATTTAGTAATTGCAATTTGTAATTTTGATGTTGGATCATGAAATTTATATTGAGAAATATTCAGAATATCAAAAGTTAGTGGGTTAAGTGGAGTTTTTGAGAATATGTGCGTTTTACTGGTTCGAATGCAGAAATTAATTCTTTAAGAAAATGATTAATTAATGGATATTATTTTGTAGTTTTTGAAGTAATAGCACTTACAGTAGTTAGTGTAATAAAAATGAAAACATTTTGATAAATTCACATACCCCGTCTGATTTTCTAATAACACCTTAACAATCTTGATAAGACATTATAATTATAATTAACTAACGAACAAAATTATATTATAATTTTTATAATTTCTCCATAAAAGTTACAATGTATAATTATTAAATATCAATTTCCTATTAAATTTAATTACTATAGTAATTACTTATTCGAGTATTACACTTAAAAATAATAATACTATTAATTAAGATATAATTAAAGAAATAGGAGTTCAAGTTGCTTTTTGAATAATCCATTAATTCTTTCTATAAATTAAATATTACAGATACGCAATGATACGTTTTTTATGAAAGTGATTTTAATCGCTGTCCGATATTCTTATATACTTGTTCCAACAATGTCACGTTCTCACTGTACCGATTTTTTAAAATTAATTTTGATTTAAACCTATCACACTTCTGTCGAAGACACAAAAAATAAAGTTACAATAAATAAAAAATATACTATTCTAAATTTAGGCAGAACAGATAGATTTTAATCGATCACGTCTGTAATATAGTGTTTGTTTCTTAGTTAACTATAAAAATAAAATTGGCTGCACTCAGCTAAAATCGTTTTCATACTTAAGCTATAGATGAAATTTTAGATACATCTATAGATTTTAGAGGGTATATAGAATGGTATTAGTTGTGAATTATAATAACGTTTAAGAAGCAAAACAAATTAAAACTTAAATCGTAAAAAAAATAATACATAATTAATGTTCGTTTGCATTTATCATTTGATACTGGCCACATAAAAACCATAAATAGTGGACTTGTGTTCTTACTTATACTGTAAAATAATTATGTACATTTTGTTGATGCCTTAATTGCTATTAATGAATTAAGTTTCAAAATCAACACTTTGGTTTTATTATTTTTTGAAGTAATAATTTAGAATCTATTCAGATAAAATTTATAATTAATTTCATGGAATGATTTTATGCTTAAATAATTATATAGCGTATGATTTATTCATTTTAACAATAACTAAGCCATACTAATTCTATACTTCAAGCCTCTGGAAAAAACTATTTTTATCAAAAGTTCATTAAATATGAACCGAAGCTTGATGAAAAAGCATTTACATGAGTTGGCCTACCGATAAATGCGCTATTGATGTACTAATATGTACTAAGTGTGCTAGTAATTTATGGTCATTTTGTACTTTTAAAAAGAAACAATTTTTATTAATTTAATTAACTTAATAACAAAAATTTTATTGATAAATGTTTAAAAGATACAGATTTAAAGAATTATCATAACTAGTACATTTTTCAAAATGTTTTTTAGATTTTTACTATTACCACACAAAATTTATTTAATTTTTAAGCGATTGTTTTAGTAACTCAAAATGTTACCTCTCAACTTCAGAATAGATATTCCAATTTATATAGGTTTACGTATTTTTTTGAATTACTCAGAAGTTAGATCTATATCAGTTATGACATTTTATTTGTATTGTAAACAATACAGTAAAATGTAAATCATAAACATTTATTAGTTATTGGAGAGAAATTTCAATTTTCTAGTTATCTCGTTTAAAGGAATAGCAAATGATCTACTGAACGATTGCATTAATCGTAAAATGTGAATAAATTTTGTTGTTTCATTAATAAAGAAAAGTTATATTATATATTACATTATAAATAACTAAAAGAAAATGCATATACCCATTTATATTTTCTATAAAATAATTTATAGTTCTATCATAATTTTAAATATAAATAATACCCCTAAATACTATTTAGTAGTAACCATATCAATAATTGAATAATAAACATCCAACATTAGTTGAGACCTTTTTCAATTCATGTTTCAAATTTAAACTATGCTGCGATTAGGTTCTATTTTATTGTTATCCAGGGGCTAATAAATTACAAAATAAGAATATACTTATTTAATGACGCAAAACTGTTGAATCCTACCGAGAGAGTGGCATAGTAATATATCAAACGACAAATAGTAAACATTTGGAAATTATATACACTCACACCTCACAGGTGTTTTAGTTTTGATGTAAATAATGAAATACTGAATGGCTTTGGCCTCGAGCTAACCGTAATTTATTGATAAATAATCCTAATGAATTATAGTGTATGACTCATTGATGGTTGTATCCTGCATGCAAAATATCATAAAACCGGATTTAATGTGAATCAAGGTTATATTTAGTTTTACTTTAAGCTGTGTCTTCATTCACTAGTTGCCAAAAATCAATTCACGTCTATTTAAACTATATATTATAATACAATGAACTCGCGGTTGTTTTAATTTTCATATGATCTCATCAATTCACATACATCAAAGGTAGAGGCTACATAAATGCTGTAAACTCACTAAGATATTCATTTTATTATTTGTATGACTCATATGTTGTCTAGCGAGATACAATAAGTTGAACAGTCTCCATTCATGATTCGACTAGTTCTTCGTGGATAGTTGTAATTTTTTTAACATCATGGTTATAAATTTAAATATAAATAACATAAAATTGAAATATAGAATATGCACATGTAGCAACTATCAGCTGTATCATGAGAGTTTATAATTGTAGTGATCATGGAAAAATAATATGGTAATTTTTTGTAGCTATACCTGCTCTAACCGTAAACTCTTGAGATATGTGTGTTTTCTATTCGGAAATAGAAAATATCTCTACAAAATTCACTTTTTAAAAGTTGTGAGATTTGTTTTTAAACTCCGTCGTTATAATCACAGAGTTTAGATATGCAATTTTGTGTGTTTAATTTTAAGTTTTACATATAAAATAAGAATTTTGTTGCAAGAAATAAGTAATTCTGACCATTATTTTTTTATAAGTATTCGGAATATATTTACGCAGCCTTCTTAAACGAATAAATGAAAATTAAATAGTAAAAAGTTTAATATTTAATCTCTACAAAGAGAGTTACTTTATATGGTGATAACTGCATTCTTAAAAAACTCGCGTGATGTACAAACTACTAGAGAAGAGATGAATCATCCGGAATTCCTATGTAAAATAGGTCATACCACAGTCATACTGTCTGGCCTGTTAAGTACCCACGAGACTAGTGAACAGTAAATAACGACTGTTATTATATAAAAAAAATTGTCAAAAATTTATTGAATAAGACATCGCTTAATAGTTACTTTCTTGCACTTAGCAAGCTCTTTAGAGTGAAAATATAGATGCCAAATCATCAGCTATAGATTAATAATGACAATAATTTAATACAGTAGCGCATTAAGAATTGTTGCCCCAGGTAGATATTTAACTTGAGCTTTATAAAAATAGTTTCTTATATATTAGAAAGTAAATGTTCTCACAAACTTTTTAAAATGTCAATGTTTCTAAAAAACGTACATAAAAATACATATAATGACAATAAATGGTAAATAGTTTAGTTGACAAATAAATATTTGACTTTATCGATACTATTAAATGTAAATATGGACTTATGTATGCTAATTTGAATCATTACGCGGATAATGAACAATTGGAATTAAATCAATGAATGATTATTTTAAACTTCATACAAAAACTAAAATCATTCTGTTGTACAAATACTCTGAAATACAGAAAAATAAATGAAACATGTCAAAATAATAATTTTTCATCCAAAATGTTTTAATGGTTATTAAATATTTGATAAAATTCCAACGAATGAAATATGTATACTTTTTATAATAAGAATAGTTTAAAGCATTTTTAAAGCATTATAAAATAAAGAGTGTAGAAATTATTATTGCGTATAAAATAAAACAAAATTATATAAACATTTATTTATTTTTCTATAAATACAAACTAAAACATATTAATGCAATGGTAAATTTGCTCAAATCTGATCACATACTAAAATTAAGCAAAAATTGCAACCAAGGAATCATTTATAATTATTATTTTATAATTTTAATTATAGAAAAGACTTTTTTTTTTAAGAGATTCATAAAGTCGTTTAAATTTGGGGCGGACGTAATTCCTTGTTGCGCCACTCTTTAAAAATGGTTTTGTATTTAAGTATAGCTTATTCGTATGTGTTTATTAAAAAAAAAAAGCATAGATAATTAATAGTAGTAAAAAAGGGACATTAAACAAATGATTTCCGAACATATTTCCCTCTCTACTAGTTATTATAAATAATTATAAATTAGTTTCTTTTATAAAATATTATAAAAAATGAGTGGTAGTTAACACTTACAAATTTAAGTTGTCGATTTTGGAAAAAATTTTTTACACATACTAAACATATTTTAATTTTAATAAAAATATGTTATTACTGTTTTAAAAAAGATTTTTCTTAATTTTTAATTTCCGGTCATTATTTTTATAATTAAATTTTAACTGTTATTTCATTATTTATATTTTAGGTAAAACATAATATAAAACTCAAATATATTGAATTATTTAAAAAAAACTAGACCTCAAATAAAAAAAAATTACCAATTTTACGCAGTTTTATTCTTTATCTCTGATTATATTTAATTTATTTTCTGCGAATCAAGCAAACATAATTTTTATTAACTTTATTTTCGATTTCTATTATACTCAGCTAAGAAAGTAAATTATGACACTCAAAATGTAAATGATTTGTAATGTAAATCCTTTACATTAAAAGTCTGATAATATTATTTTCTAATCAATTACCATTTGTTTTTTTAATAGTTTTGAATTTTAATGAAATTCAAATATTTAAATCATATTAATTTAAAGTGTTTTCATAAATATCAAACTAACTTCAGTAAAATGAATATAATACAAAATTGATTCATATATTATTTATTAACCTTTAGAAATAATTGATAATTTTGTATTTCAATGTTTTAAATTGCTAACAATTTTGAGTAAAATTCTGCTTTTATATTATTTAATAATACGAAAAGAAATATTAAAATATGTATGATTATTACAGAAATAAAATAGACATTCATTAAACAAGTAAAGTTGAACTGCGGTTATCTGTCACTAAATTTGATTGAGAAAGTCTTCTTCACATTAGCTGAAGTTACTAGAACAAATTCGAATTGTGAAAAAACATTAATTCACATATTTTTAGGTAGTTCTAAATCAGTAAAATTTTTTTCTTCGCCACTTAATTCTTTTAGATATATTGCACGTAATATTTTAACCATCGTTATTTTTGAAAAATAAATATAATTTATACTTGATTACATTAAAATCTTGTTTTAATAATTTAATAAGTTTATTAATTGTGTCTGCTGTATAATTGAAAAAATGAATAATGAAGGGGAATCAAACAATACCATATTTTGGTTTTTAAGACGTTTGATTACTGTCGGTAAGTATAAAAAGTTTGATTTTATACAAATCAAATTTCATTGATTTGTTTGAGAGGTAAGCATTTTTGGGGTTTTTTAACATCCATACTTTTAGTGTTGTCAAATAATTCAATAATACATTATATTGATTTATAGTTCTCATAATAGTACATTACCGCAGATACTATGTACGCCAACGGTTACTATTTTTGCTGATCGCAATATGAATTTAATGAAATTTTTTAGTACTTGATCAAAATATGAATATTTTAAAAATCTTTTTTTGGCATTGGTGACTAATTCATCGACAGCATCAAAATTTTAACGAATATTTTCAAATACTTTATGTAATGTATGTGCGAGGCAGGTAATAGATAACATTTTTGTGTAAAGTATTTATAGATAACACACCGCGTTGGATAAAAAAAAATTGCCGTAATGATTCCAATCTAACCAAATTAAGATAATGATCAATAAACGTTTTAAAAATAATGCTATAATATTTTTATCTAATCCCACGACATTAACTAAAACTAATTCACTGGTATAATGTTCAAGTTCACCAACTATTGTATTGACAATATCTATTCCTTTAACATTCGTAAATATATAACTTATCCAAGGAGATCCATCATTTTTTTGTACCAGTAGGAATTCTAATATTATTTATAATTTCAACGTCAAAATTATCCATATGATCATTCTCCTTCAAAAATTAAAAAAAGAACTTCCGAATTTCTTTATATTTATTAATGTTAACCAAAACAAAACTTTTTAAAATATTTGTTTATATTACACAACATTACAATTAGTTTTGAAACAGAAAAATTTTGCTTACATTTTGACAACTTTAATTGTACTTAAATTCGATTGCAGAACTGTAAGATAAAATAATTATAGTTTTTTATAGTAAAAATGTATATTTTCCATTAACATTTAACGCTCAATAAACTTAAATACATTTTTGCTACTTTTTATAATAATTTTTATTTATTAATTATTAACGATTTTGTTCGATCAGTAAAAATTTAGTATTACAAATCTATAATATTAATTTTAATGTCTTTTTACAAGCTAGACGTAAACATAATAATTTCTTTTTATTTATAAATTTCTAAATGGTAGTCTTGACTGTTTTGAATTGTAACAAATAATTAATTTAAAAACACCTTATGTCAATACTCGTAATTATTTTTTGTTTTATTTAGAGTCCCGCCTAAACATTTTATCGTAAATAGTCCAATGCATCATATTTAAAATTAGTATAATTTTTGATGATTGATTTTTGGTTTGTTAATAGTTATAAGTAAAAAATTGTGTTTGTAATTTTTAGTAATAATTATTGTATTATCTAGAAAATAAATTTTGAACATTAAAGAAATATGTTAATATTGTTTTTTCTATAGGTGTAACTATTTCACTAGATCCTTAATATTAGGCAATATCAAAACCAAACTTTTAAATATTGTATTTGTATTGTTTAACAAATTCTAAAGCATAACAAAGAACTTTGTTTTAGTAAGATTAAGTGTAAGCTAATATTGAGACACCAATGGAAACCACCTGTTTTTAAATTAAACACAATGGTATAACTAGACTGCTATTATATATATATATATAAAATAACAGTTGGTGTTTGTAATTATTTCTGTACACGACTTAATATTTTAATCCAGTAATATGAGTAATACTCATTGTAATAGTTCTTAAGTATTAATTTTGAATTGGAAAGTATAGGCAAATTAAGAAAAAAGTCGCATTGGTGTAGCACAATTGTCAGCATAGAGCGCCGGTTGAATTTAAATCATTTCAGCAAACAGTGACCGTATTCAAACTACACGTATATCTGAATAAATTATGCAGTAACGAATTGAACAATAATTTCACGTATATTTTATGGACACTAAGAAAACGTTATTATTCTGTAGAAAATTCACAATGTTGTTGATAATTTTTTTTTTACCATAAAATCTTTTTCCTTAACGCTATAGAGAAGGATGACCGTAGAACTCTGGGTAGTTTCACAGTATCAGTCGTCCATTTTTATAGCCATTCGCAGCCTCTTAGACTGCTGTTTTTAATATTATAATTAACTTTTAATTCGATTTACTTCGGATAAAGTGGAAAGCGTCATAACGTTATTGAGCCGGTGCAATTATTTATTTTATGTTTGTCGAATACCATAAAAAACAGGCGATTTTTATTTTTCAAGCAAAGTACTTTGGAAATGGTACTGCAATTAAAATTTTAGTAGCTTTTATTAAACCACGGTAATTAAATTTTCAACAAGTTGCTACTTTTATAAATTACACATTTCTTGTTATGTGAAACAAAAAATCTGATAAATAATAAAAATTAATTTCACTATACATCATAATTGTTGTGTTAGCATCAGTTAAAAAAAAAAAAAAATAAACAATTTAGGAATAGTGTAATGAGTTACATTTGTAAATTTTAAATTAAAATGTCGTACAAATAGCATAAAAAGTATTTTAAAGGATTTTGTAATCGAAAGTCATTTACTGAAATAAATTATAAAAATGGTACCAGAAATGTAGAAGCTAAACTATTTTCATATCTATTTAATGTCTGGCATAGTTATTTCCCTTTTCACTCGAAATGTACCAAATTGGAACTTTAGCTCGGTAATATACTCGAAAAACGGGTAATGGTACCAGGGATTTATGAGCGCGTTTGTGATAGTACCGTCAGTAGTGATAACACGGAGAAAGGTGATCTATATCGATAATAGATGTAGACCCATGGTAAATATACCAATGATACCATTACCACGGCAATAGTTTTACTTTTGAAGCATATGATTTTGTAATGAAGTATAGTTATGTGTTGCTCCTTTTGAGTATTATACTCAGTAGCGTATTTAGAAATTTATAATGTGTTGAGGTCACAAAAAATGTTTATGAATAAGGTACTATAAAACGACTTTTTTTTGCTTATAACTTTTGTTAACACATATTAAACATATTCTATAGAATTTTTTGAAAAAAAAATCTGTTATTTGTGTTGATTCCATTTTTATTAATAAAAGTATTTTTTTTTAAATTAGTGTGTATCTCTATGCAATAAACACTTTAAAAATAGGTGATAATATTATCGGGACAACTGTGCGGGCGTCAAATTTTGTCCCACAAGACAACTATATCAACTAACATTTTATAAATCCATACTATCATCGATAACTAAAAAATAACTTTTTCTAATGATATACATTATTACATTGCTTGATAAAATATTTACATGACTCAGTCAATAAGAGGGGGGCACGTGTCCCTGTGCCAACCTCTTAATACGCCACTGATTATACTATATAGATTGTATTGATAATTTTTTTAAGATCACTATAATTTTTACATTAGCAAAGTCTTACTTAGAATAGTGTAGTATTAAAAATCTTGAAAAAGTAAAAAATTTTTATTTAAAACAAGGTTACAACAAACATGAAGAATTTTTCAATAGGTTTTTGTATTTTAAACATAGGAAATAATTTATTGACGTGATAAATAATCTATAAATAAATGTTGTATAAAATAGTATTATTCAAAGGCGTAATATAAATATGAGAGAAATTAAAATTTATGGATATTTTTATAAACTCATATTTTTTATTTGCCATGTCTAAGATTTATGTAATTACGGATTATTGTAGAGTTCTACACGCAAATGGTTTCCCTATATACGTCACTGTTAATTTTTAAATATTTTCTTTATTGTTAAATCATGTAATTTAAAACTTTTAAAATATATTTTATGAAAATAAAAATTGAAGGATATATTATTTAGCACATCAGGCAGTTTTGGTGAATACATTGATTCTTTTACCAGAGCTGTCTCGTGGGAAAAAGTAATCCTCTTACTTGGCAAAAATTAATAATTTTAATTGGTAATTTTTTCATAGAAGAGATGCTACCATAAAAAAAAATTTTATCGGTAAAAATAAAACTTTCGCCTCTTAAAATATTTGTAGCTTTGGGACGGCACTAATTATCATTCTTGTTGGTTAGAAACAATTCGTTAAAAAGTTAGTGGTAAAACAGTTAAACACCTTTAACTTTAACATTTTTAACTAATGTTACAAATATGTGTAAAACATAAAAAAAATAGTGTGTTATAATTGCCACAAAGTAAAATAACTACATGACCTATTTTATTTAAACAATCTCAACAATTTGCACGTTGAAGACACTTATTAACCAATGTGGGTGCTAACACTTTTTTGATCGCCTATAACGATAAATAAAAGTCCAAAATTACCGATAGGTCAATCTCATCCCGATAATGCACATTTCCATAAATTGGAAATGGGAAGATGTCGTAGATAAAGTGTAAGCCATATTGAATGAAGTGTAATGCAGTATGCTTTTGGAAATAAATTCATCAAAGAGATCGTCATTGATATTTCGAGATTATAAAAGGAAATGTACTTCGAGGTTACGTTCGTTGAATTCTACTATCTTGGTTTATTTTTATTTTGATTCAGCACAGTTAAATAAATTATAATACAAAAAATAAATAAACTCTACATTATTAATTAAAAAAGGATGCTCTTTAGTGAGTAATCATTTTTATAACAGTTTATTATAGATAAACAAAAATTACTACTAGAAAATAAATAAAGGTTTATTTTAAATTTAGGTTACATTTTTTTAAATTTTAAATATATATAATTATGGATATTCTTGGTTGTTATATATTTTTAGAAATTAGTAAATTGTGTATAAAGCACCGAGTTTTTACTGAAATAAAATTTTATGGTGAAATAATACAATTATATAAATGCTAAGTCAATTTTTATAGATTTATTTATAAATATGCTTATTTAAAACAATTAAATATTGACAAAAAATTTGAGCTCTATATTCTATTTTTTTTTACTACTAAAATTATTAACAAAAATCAAAACAAATAAAACGTGTAACTTAATAAGTATATATTTTTCATACATAAAAAGCTTTACACTATCATCAAAATGACATTGTTATCACTGAATAATTAATAGTTCATAGTCATGTGAATATTATCATGAAGTAATTAAAAGTTGATAATTTGCCAATATTTAAACCTAATATTTCAAAGACTTGTTCATTTAGTGACATGTTATAACAATTAATCAGTTAATATATTACACAACATTAAAATTAAAACACCAATGAACTATATAATAGATAATAATGTAATAATAAAACAGAACAATAAAGTAGTTTTTTTTTTCTCAAATACCTGTTAAACATTTATAAAACAATAATAATACATAAAAAAATTTACAAAAAATAGTATTTAAAATAGAGAACTCAAAAACTTAACACTTTTCACACACATTAAAAGAAAATTAGATTCAAATTATCTAACATGCATATTATTTGTAACTTTTATTTACAAAAAAAAAAATTTAATAGGTGTAAGACAAATAAATTTGAAGTACAATTATTTAATTATGGAATTAACTAGTGTTATTGAAAATCTAGTAATTATTCATACTATCATCCTATTCATCAAGTTGGTTTTAGCACAAAATTTTACATATAAGTTTTATAACTTTACTGAATCAAACCAAATTATATATTTGAGAAATAATAATTATCTTTAAAATTAAATTAATGTGGATACTGTGAATAAAAAAAAATATAATTATTTACTTTAAAAGATATAATAAATTCATATTAACCAATAATTTAATCTCTTAACAAGAAAAATTATTTAAATGAAACATAAATAAACACATTTGTATAAATTGCTAATGTAATAACAATATATTGTTACACATAAAAAGGAATGTGGGATTACATTTTCAACAAATTACAACAATTGCCATACAGTCATTATGAATTTAATGATATCTTATAAATACTTATAACAGGATTTGTTAAAATAATTTTTTTCAACAGTTGGGCATTTGATAATAAAACAACTCACAAGCTCTTTAGTAAACTATTAAGTTTTCTACTGTACAATGAGTATGTTTTGTTACTGTTGAATTTTAAATTATAATTTAAATAACATCAATTATGTAAATAAAAGATTCCCATGATATATCAATAAATTAACGTAAATCAGGAGTATCATTCACTAGTTTCTTAATACGCAACAATATAGTTGTATACCATTGATCCAATCTTGATATGGAATCATAATCCTTCACAGCTTCTGTAAATCCATCAGCATTTTGTTCTTGGATGTGATTCAATAAAACCTAAAATAAAATAATAAAATTAACATTCAAATGTTTTTCAAAATACTATGACTTAATTAATTGTTAATTTTTTTTTTTTATAATTATTATCAAGGTATAGAATTTTACAGTTATTGTATATTCTAATAAAAATGTACTAATAAATAGCAAAATTTGCTATATAACGTGGACAAAAAATTGGTCTGACATGTAAGATAATTAAAATTACACGTTATGTACACAATATTACTATTAATATTATTTTATCATGGTATGTTTATTATTATTTTTTATTTTGTATTTGTCATAATATTTTTTACTAAAGCGATTTTTTTTAATAATATAGTAAAAAATAAAAAAAAACCATATTTGTTTGAAGACATTATTCTTAAAAATTGAAAATTTTTCATTTTCTCCCTGTAAATGGGAAAAATTTATTAAAAAATAATTATTTTTAAAGTCTGTAAATTTCGGTATTTTTTTTGACATAAAACTGCCATACATTTTTTAAAAATGGAACAATTAAAATAAAATATTTTATAAATACTTCATGTATTTCCTTTTTTTAGATATATTTTTAAAAAATCTGGCCCTTAAGTGGGGCCACTGGGGTAATTCCAAATTGATACTTTTGCATGAAAAGTTAAACTTTTATAATTTTATTTTTGAAAATGTTCCGGAAATATTCCCAGCTTCAAGTATATGTTAAATTAAAGTTTAAATTATGTTCTATAAGTTGAAAAAAAATTGATTTTGACACCTTACTACTACTATTATAAAAAAATGACAAATATTTACAAAAAAATTTTTTTTTTGCTTACAGAGTACAAAAGAAAAATACTTGACAATGAAATTTCATTTAAAAAACAATTAAGATCAATTTTTAACAATATTATAAGAAATATTTTGGTACAATTACACAGGAAATATAATAATAAAGGAAGGTTTATTTTCAAATTACCTGTAATAATTTGAATTCCCGACTATCTTGGAATGCTGGATATCGCTCAATGTATTGATTCATAGCCAATTGAGCATTAAGAACATCAACACATAGATGGCATAATGCTGCTCTGAAATAATATTCTTTAGCACTATATTTCAACAGTGAACTATCTAAAGACGTTCCCGCAACCTAAAATAAAATGAAATATATATGTAATACATTCAATAATGTTTTCTATTACTATATAAATAATTATTTTATACTTCTTCATAAATCTGTATTGCTCTATCATAATCTTCTAACTGAGCAGCATATTGAGCTACTTTAAGTTTGCATTTATTGGCTGAGCTTTTGCTCTCTTCAGCCATAAAATAATCAGCTGCTTTTTCATAATTATTAATTGCGCGCTCCAAATCTACAGCTTCAGTCTCATACATTTCAGCAATATTTTGATGTTGTTTTGCAGCCATTGTGAAACGGCCCATATCTGTATATATATCAATAGCTTTTTCTAAACAACTTGCTGCTTCTAAATTATAAAAGAATAACAGATTATTAAATTTAATTAAATGACATATTTCTTATTATATAAATTATTTCTAATTATATAAATTAAATTCTACAAAAATAAAATTTTATATAAATATTATAGTATAAAGTTTTATGAACTGGGTGATGGAATGAGGACAATCATAGAGAATAATAAAAAGCTATTCAAAGTATGGTAAAAAATAAGAAGATTGGATTTAGTATAAAAATTTGTGTAAAGAAGCCAAGCGTGCGGTAATTAAAGTGAAGCTGTGTATAGTATTTAAATTTAGAGAAAGTGTGTGATAGAGTACTAAGAGAGGTTTTAAAGTGAGCATTAATGAGAAAATGAGTCCCAAAAAGTAACATTAATATAATAGAGGATATATGTGATGGCACTTGTACCAGGGAAAAAAGTGTGAGAGGAGTAATATAAGACTTTAGTGTAAAAGTAGAAGTGTACCAAGGTTCTGCTTTAAGCCCTTACTTATTTTCTAATTTAAAGAACAAACTTATAAGAGGGAGTATAGGTGTAGTGTTAATCGTGGATAAGATGAGAGAAAATAGACTTGAATGGTTTGGTCATGTTATGAGGAGAGAGGAATTAGAAATTATAAGAATAGTTATGGAAATTAATGATCAGGGAAGAATAGGCAGAGGAAGACCAAAATAGAGATGGAAGGATGTTATTGAATGTGATATGAGGATGGTTAATATTTGTGTAGATGATTTGGGAGGTCATGTCATGTGAGTTTAGGATAAGGGTGGCCGACTCCAAGTAGATGGTATAAAGGTGAGGAAGAAGAAGAGTATAAAGTTTTATAAGAGTATTTGTAAAATTTCTAAATACTTAGCTCAATACATTTTTGCACTTTATTATTATTATTATATTTTATACTATAAAATGTAATTTTATTCATACCATTAGGATCAGTTTTTTTATAACAATTGGCTGAATCTACGTAATTATTAGCTGCATCATGTTTTCGACCAGATTTTGAATTCATGTCAGCAGCCAAACAAAATGCCTTGCCAGCCTGTGACCATTTTTTGGCCATCTTAAAAAGATTGGCAGCTCGTTGGTAACAATCAATAGCGTCTTCTACTTTAGACACATTGCTGAAAATTTATAATAAAAAGTGTTTAAAATAAGTACATAACATAATAAACAATAATATATAAACAGAATAACTAGGTAGAATTACTTCATTTTTACTCAAGTAATAATTCTAACTTGAACTTATTATTTTTTTTATATTTGTACAATTTTAACTTTTTATTTATTATACAAATATTACGTGACAATTGAATAGGTATTTGAATTATTTGCTTATTTTAATTACACATTAATAATAAATTTGTAAATACATGAATAATGGATATATAAATCTCTCTTAAATGATAACATACATTCTTATGGGATTCTTCTATTTAAATAAAGGTTAACAATGGAAATTTACAACAATAATGAAAATACATATGTTACATTCAATGTAAAATTATGGGCAATGTGAAACATTAACCAGGTGTTATATATTTTGCCCGTGTATTTTGGTCAATGTTGAATATTCACTTATTTGGATTACTTGACTGGGCAATATAGGCAAATAATTGATATAATTATAATAGTGTTAGTATCAGATAATGTAATATGGCTTAATAAAAAAAAGTGACCAAAATTTGAAATAGAAATTTTGTTTATGATTTTAGTTAGATTATTTTAAGATCAAAACAGTTTTTAGGCTTTGTCATAAGTAGTTGTTTTTTAGTGACTTTAAAACTTTTAAAGTTAAGTATACGTAGAGTATACAACTATATCTAAAAATATGAAATGATACAAATTACATTTTTCAATTTTCAAGTTGAACTTCAGTTACATTGCTTGTTAATTTTGGGCAGTACTACAATGCATGGTCAATATGCGCATTACTTAGAATTCTACATTGATTGTAATATGTAAGTTATAAATGATACATAGACATATACATACTGAAATCGGGCATTTAAAATTTTCAAACATTGAAAAGGTAAGAATATCAAATAATCTGATATCTATTGTTCATTTATACAGTAATAACAAGTATTAAAACTATGATACCATACATTTAACCTACTTATTAAAAATTATCTAGTCATTTATACTACTCATATTTTAAAATTGTTAAATATGTAATCAAGTGTAATAGGTTAATTGTATAATTTAATTAGTTTTTAAACAAAATTTATTTTATTTAAAATAATAGCTTATTTATTAAAACATACTTTTTGAAACTTAGCAATTATATTTCTAAAATAGCTACATTTTAGAAAAACAATATTACTGGGTTCATTATAACATAATCAACCTAATATTTTTTATATCTAGAAGATAAAAGAATAACATCTAGATATTAAATATTCATCAATTGATATTAAATTTGTGATAATAAATTTTCTAACTAAAAATAATATATTTTTATTTGTATTGCTAGTTAATTAATATTTCAACAAACCACATACGTCATATTGATGTACTATAGGTTTATATTTATACGTCAGTCCAATAAATGATATCAGAAAAATTATTTATATAATAGTACTAACCCAAATAATGATGAGAAGAATCCTTTGGACGAATTAAGTTTTTTGTCAGCTTCAGCCATTAAAGCCATAGCTTTCTCTTCGTTGCTTGACATTTTCAAAATTGACAAATAGTAAAGAAGTTAACAATTTTAAAATAATGAAAACAATGATATAACAATTTGCCACACAATAATAAACTTGACTATTGCAAAATATTGATAAAATAATTAATATGAAACGCCACAAGAGAGCGCTAACACTGATATAAAATTGTAAAGACAACGTAGCACAAAACATTTTCACGTTTTTTTCAACGTCCTCAAATATTGTTGAAAAATGACAACACTGTTTAAAAATGACAATATTGTTTATTCTATTATCTATAACAAGTGATAACTTTTATCAATTTTATTGTTCAAATGGTATCATAATCTTAGTTTTCGAAATTTCTTAGAGATTAATTATTATGTATTTTCGAGTTTACTGAACTAAATACTAATATAAAATATAAACACATCATATTTAAAATGAGCAAATCAAAAGTCAATGTTGAAAAACAGGACATTTTGCAAGCTGTTGTAGTGACTAATTTCTTTCATAAGAAGTTCTGGCCAGCATGTGATAAAGATTCTTGTCTAGTACCTTTAGTAAATAAGCCATTATTATACTATACATTAGATTTTTTAGAATCTTCAGGTATAAAAGATATTATTTTGTTTTGTTCAAGTGAGACTGATAACATTAAAGGGCTAGTTAAAAATTCACGTTTCCATTTGCTTGACATAACATATACTACATCAGATACATGTCGATCTCTTGGTGATGTACTCAGACACATAGATGCCTGTGCTTTAATAAGAAATGATTTTATTTTGCTTGAGGGCAATGTTGTTGGTAAATTGTCTTTATTGCCTTTAGTGAAAAATTTTAAAAATTTGAGGGATAAAGATAAAGGAGCTGTGATGACTTTAATTTATCAACAAGTAAATGTTAACAATGATCAGACATTAGTTTTAAGTTCAAAAACCAACAGAATCCTTTTTCATAACAAAAAGAAAACTAAATTATATTTACCTGTAGAATTAGTTCTCAATGAGAGTGTTGATATAAGACAAGATTTGTTAGAGACTAATATTGCAATATGTTCTACTGCTGTTCCACCATTATTTGCTGACAACTTTGATTTTCAAACCCTAGATGATTTTATAAAAGGGTTATTAATAAATGAAGAAATTTTGAACAGCACACTTTATGCTTATATTAATAATGAAGGCTATGTTAATAAAGTCTATGATTGGCCTTCATATCAAAATGTTAGCCAAGATATTTTAAGTCGTTGGAGTTACCCACAAGTACCAGATGTCATAGATAAATATAATTTAAGATATGGCAATGTTTATTATGGAGAAAACTTGAAATTGGCCTTGACTTGTAAAATTAATAAAAACAGTGTAATAGGTTCAAACTCAAAATTAGGTTCAGAGACTAGTATATATAAAAGTATTATTGGAAAAAACTGCACTATTGGTAATAATGTCACTATAGAAAACTCTTATTTATTTAATGGTACTAAAGTAAAGGATAATTGTATAATCAAATTTTCTGTTATTGGATATAATAGTATTATTGGTGAAAACAATTCAATAACAGATGGATGCATTTTAGGTTCAAATGTTGTTATTGAACCAAGAAAAATGATACAACAAAAAAGGTTAATTGGTTACAATATAGGAAATAATCTAGAAATGTTAAGTGCTAAAGCATTTATATATAATGATCATGATGATTCAGAAGAAGAAGAAGAGGAGGAGGTTACTGGTTTAGTGTATCGTACTCATACTTTATCGATTAATTATTCATCATCAGAGAATGAAGATTCAGTTTCAATTGCTGGATCCTTACCTGATGATACTTCCATGTTTTATTCTGAAGTTGTTGATTCATTAATAAGAGGATTTGAAGATCATGTTCATTGTGACAACTTAATACTAGAAATAAATTCATCACGTTATGCATATAATATTAACTACAGAGAAGCTAATTTTCAAGTAATACGGGCTATATTGACTTTAAATAGTGCGGTAGAACTGGAAGCACTTAATCAAGTGAGATATTATGCTCAATTACAGTCAAAGTTAAATTATTTTCTGCCATTACTAAAAAATTATATAAAAAATGTTGATTCTTGTGAAGACTGTCTTTTAGCTATTGAGGATACTGCTAAAGGTGAAGAAATGTTAAATTCGGTTGTGGTAAAAGTCATACATCATTTGTATGAGACAAATATACTAAGTGAAGAATCTATTCTCAAGTGGCATGAGAAGGATGGCAATGGAGTGTTTGGAAAAACTATTAGAGAAAAAACATCTAAACTAGTTAAATGGTTAAAAGAAGCAGAAGAAGAAACTGATTCTGATAATGATAGTGAATAAAATACTTAAAATAATGATGCACTTCTTTATCTGTAAATATATATATATATATGTATATTTTTTTTGTTTGTTTTACAAGATTAATAGATATCATATATAAATAAAAAAAAAATTTCATATAAAAATTATTTTTTCTACCATTTTATTCCTAAATATAATATTTAAAAAAATACATTTACAATATATATATATAACATTTTTTTAGTTTAATTATAGTAGAAACAACAGTTTTAACAAAAATTGTCATCTAATATGGCTTAATAATAATTATGTATGTCTATCTATAAAAAAAAAATAGATAAAATATTAAAAAAAAATTCTAAAAACAATGCACAGCCAAAATATAAATTTATTTATCAACATATATTAAGGCCAAAAACAAAAATCAAGTCATTTTATTATAATGGTAACTTGAGTTAATATTTTCACTCTGAGTTATTTAGAGTTGTCTTCATAATTAATAAAAAACAAATTATAATTAAAACAATAACTTAATAGAATTTATAGTGATACCTTCAGTGTGATAATACAATAAAATTATTATAGTCTTTTAAGTGGGATGATGGGAGAAGATAAATAAAATACATTATTTTGGTCATTATTCAAACAGACTAGACATAACAAACATTACACATATTCCAAAAATTATTAATGTAAACTGTTTAATAGATTCTTTCACATTTTCTTCAGTTACTAGTTCAGGTAAAACTGTCACTAGTGATATATGTAAAAAACCACCAGCTGTAAAAGGCATAATCCATGATGTTTTAGCCTCTGAAAAATTAAGTAAAAATTTAAAATACATTATTTTTTATACAAATTTAAAGCTTATCAGGTGTACTTTTTTTAACATTAATGGAATAAATAAAATTTTTAAAATGTTTAAACATGATAAAGTTGCTTATGAAATGTTTAATGATCAATGGCAAGTTGATTTGTACAGGGACAAAATAAAAATAAATGATAAGCTTCGAAGAGATCATAGTATTAATATGGGTATCAAGGCTATGAACTAAGATAAATAAAGAAATCTATCTATTGAAAATAGATAATTGAAGATAGTATGTTAAAATCTTTTTTTTTTAATTAAGGATAGAGATTTGAAAATAAAATTAAGATATTTTAAATTAATATTTTTGGGCTGGAAGTCTAATGTGACGAATATAATCAGTTCTAGAAAGATTCTGAATTGAGATTATAACATATTCGAAAAGTGATAATCATTGATCACTTTCTTTTATTATGTCATCTAAAAATAATTATTTTGATCTACATTTATTATTTGTTTTGTTATTATAATATATTCAACTTACCAACATCATCAGATATTCCACTGCAATAAATAGCTGTTAAAGCACCTAACATACCTGCAGAAGCAGTGTATGTTTGGGCACATGCTGCTTGCCATCGAGTAAATCCAGATTTTAATAAAATCGCAAAGTCTCCAACTTCATGAGGAATTTCATGCACTAAAATAAATAAATTTATAAGAATAATTAAAAAATAATAAGATAGTATTATAGTCACCAAGTATTGCCAGAGTAGTAAAAAGACCAACACGGGGAGATATTAAAAAACTTCCACCTAATGCCAAACCATGAGTAAAATTATCTATACAATTGGCTAGTAAATTAAGGTATCCACTTATCTAACAAAATCAAAGAGAATAAAACTATACTATCATTATTACATACAATTTATTTGCAAACAAAAAATTTAATTATATACTTTGATAATCTGTTTTTCTTTTTCAACTAATTTATTATTAAGCTTCTCTATTGAAGCAAGATCTTTATGATTGTTGTTGACATTTGTGATAGCTACAGAATTATTGATAATAATAGTATCATCATTATTGTCATCAGCTTCATCATCTGATAGTGAAAATAACTTCTCAGCAACAATGAAAACTAATAAACCAATTAATACCCACCAACCATCATGGCTCCAATCTTTATATTTATCTAGAAATTTAATTGAATAAAATAATAATTTTCTAGTAATTCACTTTTAATTAAATAACTAGACATACTTTTATTAGAAACATCACTCCAGACTTCAGGTAACACATGCAAAAACACATCGCCAAGCATTCCTCCAACAGAGAAACTTAATAAAAGCCGCAAATTTTTTTTTCCAGCTAAAAATAATAACACAAAAATTTTATTCTCATAAATGTTATGCAAAAGTCTAGTTGAGATAAATTAAACTATTATATTATTAAAAAATAATATATTATTACTGGATTAGAAATATAATAAAATCTCATTCAGCTTCAGAAGTAAAAATTGATCAACTCTTAAAATTATTTTATTTATAAAATAATTTGAAAGAAAATATGAATATACATTTTAGTAGATTTCAACCAATTTTTTTCAATAGATTTTTTTAAATGGTTTTACTATAACTAAAACAAATATAATTATTTAAAATTGTATGTATACACTTTGATGTGTAAACACAGTTGTTATATTGATATGTGTATACATTTAATGTAACTAATTTAGGTGTATCTAAACTAATGGAAAAAATTAACAAAATTGATAAAACGTATAACAACTTGGTATAAAATATTCGAGCACAATAAAAATAATGTAAATATTCTATAATCAATGATTTTTAAACCCTTTTATTATGTAAATAGATTTAAATTTTTAAATAAAGTAAAGAATAAAAAGTGAACCTGTTATGACATCTAAATTGGCAATTATATTAGCTGTATGACTGATGTAGTTCTAGTTTCAACATTATGACACATGCTTACATTTTACTTAATCATTTTTTTTTATATTGTTTTATCAGAATAATTATTTAATTTATTGTTTTTATTGTATACTAAAAATAAATTAACTAAAATTTGTTGAACACATTTATTAAAAGAATATTAAGTTCAAAATCATACAAGTTATTGAACCATATAAATTATAACATTTATATGTTATATGTTATATTTATATATAACTGAAGAATACAATAACAGACATTGGTAAATAACTTAAACAGGATATATAAAACTAAAAGTATATCTTAAATGGTACAACGAATCAGTACGCACAATAGATAACTTCAAGGCCAAATATGGGTATCATGTCATAAATGTTTAAAAATTATTTATAGAGAACAATCCAAATTTCTATCACAAAACTTTTATTATCTATATAAAATCAATATTTCAGTTTAAACTGAAGGGTACACAAAGTTAGTTTTTATATGAAATAACAATTAGTAAAACAAGAATTGATCTATTAATTTAAAGGAACATAATATAAGTACAATAAAAAATGGTACATTTCTATATTGATATTAACCTTAATTTTGTAAATTGTTATAAATATAACAATGAATTTTACCATCTAAAAATAAAATAAAGTATATATAAATGAATAAAGAAGAAATTATTTCATTAAGTTTAATTGTGGTAGATTACCGCCTAGCATAACACCTTAACAAAAAAGTATTTTCACACTTTTTATTTTAATAAAGTGTAGTATACTCACATCCTGTTTTCAATGAGATTGTATCATCAACAGGTAAAACGAGTAAAGGAAATAATCCACTAAGCCCCACAACTATGGAACCGATCATGGACATAATAACTGTTTGATAGTGAGCAGATAACATTTCTGCTATTTTCATTTCCATTGTGCCCAATTCTAAAGTATCAATCCATCCGTGGCCAAATATTGTTGAGTTTTGAATATCATAAGCTACAGGACTTGTCTTCATGTATAATACACTCATGATACTAATTTCAATTATGTATATTAAATCATTAACTTGCACTAATGAATGTACATTTAAGATTGCTATGAATGCTTCTAACACCGCACAGCAATCTTAATGACAACAAAGTTGTTTTTTTATCTACTCACTTCACCTAAAATTAAAAAAAAATATTCATAATTTAACATTAGTAATCTATAAAACAAATAGTAAATGTGATATATATTTCATTTTTGTTATAATTGAATTTAATACACACTCTATTAAAAAGTTTGTAACTGCTTATTAATACTCAGTACTTTTGATTCGAAAATAATTTAAGATAAAATAATTTTTTTCTTTACTCGATTGTGATATTTCGCAGTTATCTTGAGATAGAGCACTTAAACTTGATAGCTCCGAGTGAATTAAAATGTCTTTCAATATAAGTTGGCATCTCATTCGATACACTCAATTAGTTCGGAAAGTACGTACAGTTGATCAAGTGGATTAGCCGGGTGTTACAACAATGTTTTTTTGCTTGTGTCAGTTGTACCGAACAAAAGATTTCAGTTTAACATATATCAAAAGAAGTGTAATACTGAGTGCGCCGTAGTGCGGTTGTGATAGGCGCCAAGGTCGCGTCGCAATCAACGTGAGAATATCGTATGGGAGTACAGGAAATAACAAACAAAATCGCGCCATCGGTAGCTCTTTTTTACAACTACAAAGAATAATGTCACATTTAACACTCTATCTAGTGGACGATGATTTGTACAATGAAGAATATACAAACAAAAAAACCAGTCGAGCCTTAGGCGAAATGATATGTAGTTTAGACCAATATGATAACGAAATACACTTCAAATAATTATCATCGTAGTTAAACGTATGTACTTTTTCAATACTCGCAGCATCAGTGACATGTTTTCACAAAATATACATGGGAGTGTTTTGAAAATTTTGATTGGAGAGGGTAATAAAAAATGTCTTTATTTTACTACGAATTTTTAAATAAACAGTGTTAGGAAGATTCATTTTTAAACGGAAATCGTTCCGTTCCTCGTTCACTTTCTAAATAGGAATTTGTTCTAGATCCTCGTTCCTTTTTTTTAAATAACCCATTACCTTGTTTCCCCTAGAGCTATGAGTTAGAGGATTTTGACTCAGGAACACTCTTAACAAAAAAACGGCTCTATGCTTCATTGATAATTATCAGGTCACAGGCCAATGATGAATGCGGAGGAGAAATTTTCTAAGCACAAATTATTTATGGCTGGCATTACAATACAAATTATCTTAATAAATAAGTTTCTTATTAACATCAAGCAGTTACGAATGCGTAGAAGCAATAAGTAGGTTTACCCTTTTTTCATATAATATGCTGATAGAAATAATATAATTTTTGTTTCCATCAGACTCGCACAATTATAGTTCATGTTATCTATTAGAAATTATTTGAGACACTCATAAAATAAGTCATATTTGTGGAAATTGTCTAGATACATATCATCAGAAAATTTATATAAAAATTTGCAACATTATTATTTTTTTTTATTACAATATTAGATTTAAAAAAACTTTCTAATTAATGTTAATATTAAAATTCCGCTCTTGTTTTTTGTATTCCTAGTCAGTGCAGGTTTGCTTTTTTTAAAGCTGTTGGAATAGAACAAATATTTATATTTTATTTGAAATTCTACTATAATTAAGTTAATTAGTTATGATTAATTGAAAAGTGCATAGACCTAATTTGTTTTTAATACTCGACAAAAATAATTAAATTTTAAATTCGAGGGAGTCCAAGCGCCCTTTGGCTATCTACTTGTTTTTACTTGGCATTAATCCTCTATTACAGAGGTTCTCAAAGTCAAATGAATCACGGACCCCCCTCTAAAGACCTACAGTTTTAAAGACCTAACCCTGATATGGGCTCGCGGACCCCTGGGGGTCCGCGGACCACACTTTGAGAAACTCTGCTCTATTATACTTAATATGTCATAATATTTTCCTAGTTAAACATTCTAACAGAAAATTTATTTTAACTGATAATTTTTTTTCCTACATCTCTCGCCGTGAGGCACAGATTTCTACATTAACTAATCAGTATTTAATATTGAAATCTGTGTCACAAAAATTTAATTTAAATATGCCAGTAGCCTAACCGAGAGGATATTGGGGCTCTACCTCCCGCCGTAATCAAATTCTATCAAAAAAATTTATTTTGTCATTAAAGTAATTTTCATTTTAAACTATATAACTTAATAAAAGTCCATCTTTACTTGCTAACTCCTTCAGCTATAATGAGGTTGCGTCAAGTCAGCAGCTGGTGTAAAAATTCTATCAAACCATTGTAGGGTAGAGACGACCCCAAATAGGTGAGATAGAGGCTAAGAAGTTGATAATTTAAAATGTAAATTGCATAGACAAGGTAAATTATAGATACAATTATGTCGTAAATAACATAAAATATTAAAGAAAATTTGTTGAACTTTACACAAATCTTTATTAATATTTTTTTTTGCTTGATTTAATTGGACGGGGTACAAATGATACTATTGCCTTTCCACATTTTGACTGAAAACAATTTCCTTCTGACTCACGATTTCAGTGACCCTGTTTCTACTACACATGTTTATAAATCAATAGAAAAGTGTAACATGTAAAAGTTTAAATATGGTAATCAATTTGTTGCAATATATAGACGGCCATCTTATAGCTTTATGTAATTCATTTTTAATACGTCATAATCCTAATATTTCATATTTAAAAGATCTGCCTTAAAGTAATTTTCCAAGCTCTTTATTTCTTTAAATAGTGAACTAAATATTTCCTAGACAGTTCTTGAAGGGAGGATTTTGAAAACAGGTCAAGTGAGCTTCAAGATGAGGGATTGGTTAATTTTCTTTTGTTAAAATTATGTTATTGAACATATTTTATCAGATTAGTTACTACTAATTTCATTTATTTGTTTACAACAGACAATGTACTTATCAGCCTATATATTTCATTTATCTACATTGGCTGCCTTATAAATAGAAAAATTGATATAATATTGTTGTTATTTTTTATTTACATAAAAAAGATAAGATTGAATTGCATTAGTGTATTGTTAATAGCTGCATAAATTAGCGTATTATTTACTACGTTATCAATAATTAGAAAGCGTAGTTATGACAATATAAGATTCAATAAAATGCATGTTTTTAATTACTGACGATCATTTACATATTATGAATGGTTTATAATTCAAAACATATATAACATTAATTAATTTAAAAATATATAATGGTTTTTAATTAAATAAATATTCTTGAAGTTATCTCAGTTTTGAAATGAAAAAAGAGAAAGTTTCAAGATAATCCTTTCAAAAACTTAATGAAACTATTCAAATAGCATTTTGTTATTTATTTTTTTTATAATTTAATGGATTTTTTAATAAGTAAATGTCACTTTTGTGACAGACACAATTGCATTGTTATAAAATCTTTCCGAATTATACTCACTTGACACGCTTAAAAAAAGGCCATATTATCAAGTAATAGTAGATGATGACTACCTAATTCTTGACTGCAAAAACTTTGTGTTCGATATAAAGATTAGAAAGAAAATCCACGTGAAAATTATAAATAGAAATACCATATCTTATAAAGAATAATTTAGCTTTGTTCATGTAATCAAACTAGAAAAATTGAAAAATATATAATTATTTATATTTAGTAATTTAGAATTTTTAAGTTATTGCAGTTTTTAAGTGGATTATGTAGTATGAGCTTATCAATCTTCTTTTATAATGCAGCAATTACTTTAAAAAAATTAAAAGAATTGGTGCTTGATTATATTTTTTTCAAAATGAATTTAAATATACTGGCGTTGAAAAATTTTAATTTCATTATTATTATCTTTAGGTTATTTTACATTATTAGCAAACATCACAAGGGCTTTGAACCTTGTACTTTAAAATACAATTATAAAAAATATAATATTATTTATTAATTCAAGTAGTCTAGTAAACAAAAAACTGCTTATTAAACAACTTTTAAGATAAAATACAAGTGATGTTAGTAAGTACCACTTTTGAAGTATTGAAACGAGTAAATGGTCACGTTCAGTAAAATCGTTCAATGAATACGTCACTAGTAATTATTGAATTAAATAACAATGTAGCAAAAGCTATTTTATCAGTCATGAAATCATTTTTAATTTTTAAAATACTTAAGACTAGAGTTTTTTATTTTCACACAAATGTGTTTCGAGTAAAAAGTTAAATATTATTTTTGATTAAACTTCTATAATAAAATTATTTAAAGTCTCTCATGTGAACATTACATTAATAACTTTGGTTATTAATTAATATTATCAATTGAGAGTAACTTGTAGTTTGACAAGCAACAAACAACATGCATCAAAATTTAAAATATCTATGTTATTTAATTAAAATTTAGTATTAAAATATTAATTATGGATTATTAAAAAGTTTTGATGCACAAATATTTAACCTTGAAAGTATTTACAAACAGTATATAGAGTGTAGCAAAAAAAATAGGTATCGTGAAATTTGAGACTTTTTTTTTGATCTAATACCTTGGGCCAGTAATTGTCAATCGTGAGGAAAATTCGGGGTAGTGATATAAAAAATACATTTAAAATTGTATCTAAATAGAGATAAAAATACTGTCACATCGTAAGTGTTTAGAATACATTTCAAATATATTTGCTAAGATATATTTAAGAATACAATATATACTCTTAATTTATTTAAATACTTTTTTCAACATTTTTTAGCTTCGATGCGAAGCTGAGAAGGTATTAATTTTACCATGATGTGTTTATTTTTTTATTTTTTTTTTTTGTGTCTGTCACTACTTTTTCTCAGCTCTCACTGGACCGATTTCTTTTAACAATACGTCAAAAGATCACAAATTGTATCTAGTTGAAGACATTACCCTTAAAAATTTAAAAATTTTCCCTCGTTCCCCGCAAATGGGGGAAATATCCAAAAAAATTACAAATTTAAAAATCGACAAATTTTGTCATTTTTTTCACTTTTTTTTCTTAAAACTTCCATAACTTTTTCAAAAATTAACAAATCAACATAATTTTTTTTTAAACTAAAACCTTAGATATTTTCCTTTCATTTGATATAATTTTTTTAAAAATTTAGCACTTAACTTGCTCATGGGAGGGATTTAAAATTGCAACTTTTTTACAAAAACTAACTTTTTCAACTTAATTTTTGAAAATGTTCCGGAAATACTGCGTCCTTTAAACATATATCAAATTAAAGCTTATTTTATGTACTATAAAATGAAAAAAAAAAATTTGTCCCGACACTTTATCTTCTGCATGTAAACAGTTGCCGTAGTTAAAAAAACACTATTTTTGTGTTAAAATTTTCGATTTTCAATTTTTAATTTTCAACTTAAAAATGCTATAACTTTTCGAAAAATGCATGTATCAGCACAATTTTTTTTTTTCTAAATACATTATAAGTACATCTTCCATTTGACATACTTTTTATTAAAATTAGACAATTTCCCCTTATATAGGGGGGGTTCAAACTTTGAAACATTGTATAAAAAATAGAACTTTTTCAACTGAACTTTTGAAAATGTTCCGGAAATACAGCGTCCTTTAAACATATATCAAATTATAGCTTATTTCATGTATTATAAAATGAAAAAAAAAATTTGTCCCGACACCATATCTTCTATGTGCAAATGGCTGTCGAAATTAAAAAAAAAATGTAATCTTTATGATAAAAATCACCTTCTATCGGAATGTTTTTTGTACTTAAAACTCCCGTAACTTTTTCAAATATTAACTAATAAAAATAATATTTCTTTATATTGAAACCTTAGGTAATTTCCTTTCATTTGATATCATTTTTTTTTGAAAATCTAACACTTATTCTGCTCACAGGGGGGATTTAAAATAGCAACTTTTTTACAAAAACTAACTTTTTCAACTTAATTTTTGAAAATGTTCCGGAAATACTGCGTCCTTTAAACATATATCAAATTAAAGCTTATTTTATGTACTACTAAATGAAAAAAAAAAAATTTTTCCCGATGACCTATCTTCTATGCGCAAAAGGCTACCGTATTCAAAGTATGCTATTTTTTATTAAAATTCTAGGTTTTGTATTTTATTTTATTTTAAAATATTTTATTAGGGGAATAAACTGACTTTCATGAATATTATATAATATCATTGACATAGAATAAAGTTCATAAGACATATGAAATTATACTTATTAAAATTTTTTTACTTTTTTAAAGTCGAAAAAGTAATTTTTAAATTTGAGTTAGCTTAAATAGCCAATTTTATCATGTATTAAAAAGCAACGAACAGTTGCCGAATGGGTAACATCTTGATCTCTCACGCCTAGAGTACGAGGTTCAAATCCGTCTGTAACTTCTAAAATTCTGCAATTTTTTTTTGAGTTATATTAGAATTTTCAAATCATTTGATATTTATCTCATTTAGATTCAATAATTTCAATAAATATAAAGGATCTTATCACTATAGTCTCCCCTCGTGAGAAGAAATTGATATTCATGTTAATATTATTTTACTATGTGGTTCTTTTTCTGGCTACGATTTATTTTGCCAACCCTCACTAGACCTACTTTTTTCAACGATACGTCAAATGATTCATTTAAGTTTATGATATTTAAGTTAATGATTAGTTTAAGTTATTACTCTTAAAAATCAAAAAAATATTCCTTATTCAAATAAAAAGTAGCTTAACTAGATTTGTCCATACAAACAATTAAAATCATTAATTTTTAATATTCTTAAATTATTTATTGTCGAATTAAATTTGATATGATAAAAGTATTCAACTACAAAAGTAAATAATTTTACTTTATAATTTATTAATTTTTTAACTCTATTTCTGTGTGCTACTACCAGTCTATAATATGCCAAATTTTTTAGTAATATGTTGCTATATAAATCATAAATTTAAAAAAAAAATGATTTTTAGTTTCACCTGAAGTTAACGATGGAGTTTTACAATTATAATTATATTTTTGATAATATGCTCAATTGAGTAAATCTTTTTAACTACTTTGGTTTGATTGGTTCATTTAATTAAAGTAAATTATTAAAATTAATTAAGTTCTGAATATTTCAATTGCAGAATTTTTTTAAACACCAAAAGTTATTAGGATATGATTACTATTCTTTCTATTTCAGTTATCTATTACGATAAAAATGTAAAAAAATCGAATTTTTCTGACAAATGTACTGTAATTAGTAATTATAAAATTTCCAGATTGCATATTAATCTTAAAAATTTCATTTTTTTCAATTTAATAATGTCAATTTCAAACTTGCAAGTTGAACTATAAGTTATGGTAACAAATTCATTTTTTAGCTTCGATGCGAAGCTGAGAAGGTATTTTTCATTAAAACTTTCACTTTAAAAGACAATAAAAAATAGGTTCAAAATGATTACCTTTAACATATTAAAAATCAAAATCAGTATTAATTTAATACAATTTTTTTTGTTCTTAATTATTTTTTTTTATATGTAAATACTTATTTTTTAATAATAAGTAATAATATTAAAACTTAGAAGTAATAGAAAAAGTTTAATTGCACATTTGAAAACATCACGAAAAGTTTATTTAGAAAAGTATATTTTTTTTCTGATGAAAGTTCCTTTTGTTTAGTGTATTTATTCATAAGTAACAAAATTTTTTTATTAAAAAGTATTGCATAAATTCCTTTAAATTTGTATACGCATTAAAAGTATATGAATATACAACTCCTTTTTATTTTTATAATATCTCCGTAAAAATTACAATATTATATTATTGAATACCACTTTCATACTCAATTTAATTACTGTAATTATTATGTATTCATATATTATAGTTATAAATCGGGGTAAAATTAAGGGAATAAGTGTTATTGTTGTTTTTGAAATAATCTACCAATTTCATTTTTTTCTATTTAATAATATTTATTTCAAACTTGCAAGTTGAGTTAAAAGTTATGGTAATAAATTCATTTTTTTTTTATTAAAACTTTCACTTTAAAGAACAAAAAGAAGTAGGTTCAAAATGATTACTTTTAACATATTAAAAATCAATAATAATTTGAAAATAATTAATTATAAAAATTATATAATATATAATTAAAATAATTACTAATCTGGATATAATTAAGGAAATAGGAGTTGATGTTGGGTTGGGTTGGTTACATTTTTAACTTTATAATGCTATAACTCATTGAAAAGTGTACGAATCAACACAATTTTTTTATGAGAAATAATATTTTTTAATAATCCCTTTTTCATTCGACATACTTTATCTTAATCAGGGTATTAATAAGAAACTAGCAGATAATGTAGCTTTTGTAATTATCCACCAATTTCTTAGAATTAAACACTATCTACTGATTTGCATCGAATCGTTTCTTATGATAGTGATTTTAATCACTGTCAGATTAAATCTATACTGGACCCAACTATGCAACGTCCCCACTATGCCGCGACTCCACTGTGCTGGGTTTTTTATTTTAATGTGAGTTTATATTTAATATGAAAAGCATTAAATGGCCACTAACATGAAAATAAAACTTAATATTTTTTATATTTATTAATTAGTGTTTATTTAAGTAATCCATTTTTTCACTTACAAAATATTAAATTCTTTCAACCAATATTTAAAGGAATGAATAATGGTTTGAAATAGACTAAATTAGAATGAAGTCATTAATGTATATCCAATAGTTTTCAGTAGTGATGGGAAATATCAAATAGTAACTATCGAACTATTCAATAGTCATTCAAAAAATATTCGAATAGTAAAAATATTCGATAGTTACACAATATATCCGAATAGTTTTAAAAAATATTCGATAGTTAATGCTAAAAATAAACTTTTCGGTTGTATAAACACAATTCGAATAGTTATTCGAAAATGCCCATCACTAGTTTTCAGTAATACCTTGAAATAGTTAATAAAAAAACTCTAGAGAATGGGGTACAGCTCCTACGAATTTTTTTATTATAAAAGTTTTTTATTGCCTCCTGTAACGAAATAGCCATAAGTTCTTTAAATTAAATGTGAAACATAAGTCCTTCTGTAAAAATTAGAGAGATGGATATATTACATTTTTTAGGAAAACTGTTCATTTTTTGCTATTTGTATGATAGAAACCATAGGTGCAAATTCAGTAGGATAATATTATTCTCTCCAGACCTTCAAAATTTTTTAGCGTATTTAGAGTTTGTAATACCTTTTAGAATTATTACATTTATAAATTTAGAATTAAAATAATTATTTAAATTTTATGGTTTAATTTTAAAAGTCGACATGTTACTTTTTACAATTTTTTAGGAGAGCAAAAACAAATAAAAAAATTTCAGTGAAGATAAACGGAAATTAATACTTTTAAATTACAAAACAACAAAATTTCCTAATAAAATTTATTTTTTGCACTTCTTAAAATAATATCCTTCTCTATATAAATGATAAAAAACTATTATTGTGACATATCAACTTTTGAATATAAACTACAGAATTAAAAATTATAACACTAAAAGAGTTATAAGTTTCTTAACTTCTTAAAATTAACTTATTGCTTTAACTTTAACTTTTAGCGTATTTAATGTCCAGCTTCGAAAAATAATGTATTTTTAAAATTAATTAAGATAATTGTCGAAAGTATAGAAATAAAATTAGTTTATACTATCTTTTAAAAAATTAGTTTTCTTTATAAGAAAACATGAAATTTTACAGAATTATCTGATTAATTAGTTATGTTATTTTTTTTATTTCTGTGTTATGTTATACAACTATATTTTTTACTTTAAAGTCTACAAGCTATTATGAGTATAACGCCCAGAATTCTAATTTAGTGGAAGGAGTTAAATTCAAGGACCTCCCTTCTAGACATGAGCTTGGTTATCTGTAATAAGTTGTTATGAAAATAATATCAATAAATAAATACAGCTATTAAAAGTAGCACGTTTTGCGATATGAAGTAGCATGATTATTTTATCGTAATTGATATGAGCAGTCAATGTACAATGACACTTGTTTTATTTAATACTGAAAATATGTAAAACATTTTGAACAATTCATACATCCATACTTATACTAATACACTTGTTATTCATTAATTTACAGCTATTATAATTTATAACATGATTGTATTTTTCGTTATAACTACTAATTGTAATTGCAATATGTTGAACAGTTACACTACAAAAATGAACTGATGATTTAATTGTCAAAATGTCATTTTTTAAATATCTTTATTCTTTTCACTATTCATTCTAATAATAATTAAAAGAAATACAGATAATCGAAAAAAATATAGATAATTGAAGTTAGTTATGTTGCCTATAGTAGAAATCAAATATAAATATGTGCGGCGAAAATCATTTTTATTCATAAAGAGGTCTTGGAGGACTAATAATAATTAATATTAAAATGAATATTATTGCTGTAGAAGTCATAATTCGGTGCCAATAGAACATTGTATGTATCACAATATGAAATCATACTTAAATAGCGAATTTTAATTTATTACACTCAAATTGTGATTGATTCTGGAATAGTTGATAATCTTAATTTATACTTCGAAGAATTATAAAAAATGAGATGTCTTTCAATTTTTTAACTCTGGTGTCTACTGGATACAATTGTTACAAAATCAAAATGATTGATTATGATATGACTGAACAATGTAATACATATAATAGTAATACGGAAAATGTTATATTTTTTTATTGAAAAATTTATGTTAAAACTATATTATACAATTTTCATGACATATAAGGAAATTACACTGTATTTTTAATACTGTTATGACAGAAGTGAAATTCATTAAAGTAATTTAGAGACATTATGTCAAATTAAATTTTATTTTCTATTGATTAAATAATGCAATGAGTTGATTTTTTGGCATGATGTACTTATTCTAATGAATTTCCTGGACGGTTATTGGCGCTTACTAATACAGTACTTTCATGTACATATATTATTAATAGTATTTTACAGGAGCTCGCGTGTATAGTCTATTTTCAGACAACCCCCAACTAATATGGTTAATAGGTTAGTTTCAATTGTTTGATTTCATTCGGTATTTCGAACTCTCGACTGTTTGGAATATATTAGTCCGACTTCATTTATTGGAACTCAGTCAATAGGTACCATTTATTTTGTGAACAACTTATTATTTTTTTAGAAAAACTCGATGACTTGATTTAGTGACCATAGACGTTTGATATTTAATTAAAAATGGATTCGTGGTTGGCTGTAGACGTGACAGCCAACGTCTTATCAAGAGAAACACGAGGGTCAGTTCGAGGAGCAAAAACTGTGAGTAAAATACACTACAATGTTTATTACAAAACTGTTTTTTTGAATTTTTAATATACTTATAAACTTTACTGTGACCCTCATTGGCAATGGGCGTGTGTGTTATATTAATAGTATATGTTGCAGCATAAAAATAAGAGGTTTACACCGAGAAAACTGTTGGCGTATGGGTTAGGCCTTAAAAATAACTTTATTAGTCTATCGCAACACGACCCGCATATAGTTCGGTTCGGGTTGCTTTTCGCTTAATTATGAAACGACATCGTTTCTTTTGTTTTTGATTATAATCTCTTGATTATATAGCGAGGTATTGTTCTACTTATTGGGTTGTTTCTACTTCTACATAATTTTTATTAAAAATCTATTCGGAAACGACAATAATGGATATATCATCAGATGTTAGTATAACATAAAATCGTTTGATATGATTTCTGGTCAATAGAAAATGTTTACATTTTAATATGTATTGATTATTTTGGTCACATCGTAGGTTTGGGGACAACTAGCATTAGAGGCTTCTCAGGTATACATTGATGATGGTACAGGAGGACCAGTCAAAAGCCCATACGCCGGAACGGTAAGATGAGCATTGATCTGAATTGAATGTTATGTTCGTTTTGAGTCGTTTTCATTAACCATCACATTCTTCTTACCTATAGTTTAGTTAAATGCAAAAATAAAACAAGAATCTTTACTAAAAATACTGAAGCTCAAATTCTATAACCCTTGCCAAACAATTTATATAGAGATGTAAAATAATATTTAGTCATTGATAAATATTTTGTTTTCTACCTTTTAAACTAGTATTAAAGTTAATTTGGATACAACTTAAAAAGTAAATCTTATAAATAATTTTTTTAATTTTGTAATTCATACTTGCATCAAAGCATGTAGTTTTTATTAAAAAAAAAAACCAGAAATTTGAATAATTATTAAAATAAGTAATACGAATACTACATAAATTCAACAATAGCTTGTATATTTGTTGACCTTTTTATTTGGAAACCATTCAAGTAAACAATATGTTAGATTTGTTTTTTGATTTAGGAGGATTAAACATATATTTGTTTTAAATTCCACTTATACCTTTTTTGCAAAAATATTATATTTTTTTCTTACAATTTAAGGTTTTAATTTGAACGTACATAAACAAATACATAGTTTTTAGTTAAAGAAAAGTATTATGAATATTAAGTGTTTTAAATTATAACTCTTATTTAAATATGGGAGTACTAGAGAGGTTTTTAAATAAAAATAAAACGGAGAAATGATTTTTTCTTTATTTGTATATGAAATGAAAATACATATATTACACATTTGTTAAACATAACTTAAATTAAGCTAAAATATTTCAACTTGTCCCATTAAAAAAACATATGCTACACTCCAGGGGCAAGATAACAATATGGCTATTTTCTCAAGTGAATTAATAATTCTTAAAATAATTAACATTAATAAATTGGCCAACCCCAAGTAGTTGGGATTAAGGCGAGGAAGAAGAAGAATTAATATTAATTAATGAGCTTTTACTTTTTGGTCTTAATATATCAAGTAGTATTTCTATCAAATTTCAAGTTTTTTTTGTAAAAATATTCTTAATATTCGAAGAGATTCAATTAAAGATTAACTGTGTCAACTTGTCTCACCTTCCCGTATCAACTAAAAAATCAAAATTGGGTTTAAATATTTTACCTCAAAAACACATACAGACGTTCAGTAAGTGAACATGTATGGAAACAGGTCAATTTTAACAAACAATGGGAACAATAGAAACCCATTACCTTACATACTGAACACCATATATATATATAGACATGATTCAACAAATATTTTATATCATATAAATGTCAGTAGTCAAATTTTGAAAATAAATGTAATATATATAAAATATATATAAAATAAATGCACAAAATTAGTTTGTACTATTTTGAAATTTTTAGATTTGAGGTTCAATGTGTCTAATGTAAATAGTAAACACTCACAGTGTCAGTACTTTCACTTAGAAATAGCATCATATACAATTTTCTCGTTTATGAATTCTAAACAGTTTCTGCTCAATTGTGATTTTTTTATTTAACCGTTTCATTTTTAGTTTCCGACTAATTAAATATACATTATGATATAATTTCTTAAAGAATTCAATAATATCTTCTCATTAACTTTATATAGAAAAAAATTTTCACAGCTTAACAAAAATGTATTCAGGTTTTGAGTAGATTTATAAAAATTTCATACATCATTTGATACATAAAAAATTTCATAAAAATTATTTGTTTAATTTCGCATAATTTCTATTTTTACTTTAATTATATTTGTTATGATATCGAGTGGAAGATTAGGATACGGGTGGACAATTACAAATAGTTGGAATTGGGAGAAGAAGAAGAAAAAAATGATAATTAAGTAGTATTTTAGTAAAGTAGTTTGATGTAATCATATAGTGTAACCAATATAATATTAAAACTATTGAAGGTGAGCAAGTAATGAAAACAACGATAATTTATAATATATTTGTAAAATAAACAAGAATACTTGAGTAATAGTTAACTTATGAGTAGTAAGTTTTTCCTGTTTTTCATTTTTTTAGTTTAAAGTCTAATTATTATTTCTAGTCATCTACTTTTTATTATTTTCATTATAATGATATCATTTATTAGCTTCTTTTGTTCAATCGGGGGATCTAGACGTGTGTTTTATTACTTCTTGATGACGAATTATAATTAATCAATATAATCAATAATTATAATAGGTAATCAATAATTATTGATTATATGTAATATATCACTTATTCTAAGATATTATATACTTAAACTACAAGGTAAAATATTATAATTTTTCATTTATTGCATAAATAACTATATTTACTTTTTTTTATAAAAATGATTATTTTCGAAAATCTGCAACATTTTTATTATAGACCATTGAGAAATTACCGGACAAGGTTTTACTTAACATATTTTCTTACTTAAGTCACAAACAAATATGCAGTATGGCTCGAGTATGTAGGAAATGGCGTACAATTGCATATAACACGACCCTATGGCATAGTGTGTCATTGAGACCAGAAATTTCAGGATTGCATGTTACTTCTTTAGATTTTCTTCTATCTCTTATAAGGTATATAAACTTTTAATTTATATTCATTAAAAAAATTATCTGGAAAAAATATAAAAACGTTTTTAAATATTTGTGAACAGTGTTAGATTTGGATCTTCATTACGTTACATCGAACTACCTATCGAACTCATTACACATACAGTATTACATGAGTTGGCTAACAGATGTCCAAACCTAACACACATGTTGCTCGATTTCTCTACTGCTATGCAACTACACGATTTTAGTGAACTTCAAGCATTCCCGACTAAATTAAAGTATCTTTGCGTTTGTCTTTCAGAAGTTATTTTTATGGAAGGTTTTATGAGAAAAATTTATAATTTTATAAACGGATTGGAAATATTGCATTTAATAGGTGTGTTAAATTGTACTTTATCGATTTTAGACAGTATCTTTGATTTGTTAATTAAATTACTACATATCAATAGGAACTTATGAAAAAGTCGAAGAAGAAGAAGAAGAGATCTATGAAGTCATTAATGTTCATAAACTTAAGTCAGCCACTCCTAATTTACGAGTAATAAACTTATATGGCATTAACTTTGTAGATGATAGTCATATAGACGCTTTCAGTTCAAATTGTATTCAGTTAGAATGTCTAGCTGTTAACTATTGTGCTAAAGTAACTGGCTCTACGATGAAAACATTGTTTCAGAGAAGTAAAAGACTTCGCTGTCTTCTTATGAATCAGACAAGTAAAGATATTTTAAATTATATTATTTTTTTTAAAAAATCTATAACGTTGAAAAATAAATAATTATTTTAAATTGTTTATTTATATAGATTTGATTAGCGAGTACGTTATGCAAGTAGACTGGGAAAGATCATCAATTCAAGAACTAGACATAAGTGCTACAGATTTGTCAACTGAATGTTTGATTGATATGTTAGTTAGAATACCCAATTTAAGGTTTCTTAGCGCGGGCCAAATAAATGGTTTCAATGATGCAGTATTAAATACTTTTATGGAACAGGGAAATGCCAGGAGTTTGATTGCATTAAATCTTGACTATTCGGATAATTTGACCGATGAAGGGCTTTATAAATTTCTCTCTCGTCATGGCCATCAATTACAAGGTTTATCTTTGGCAGGCATGCCGCATATAACCGATCAATTATGGAATACTGTACTACCCGTTCTAACAAATGTCAAGTAAATATTAGTACCTAAACTAAAAATTATAATTTTAAGATTTATCTCAAAGAAAATTGATTTTCTAACTATTGGTAAGGTTATTTATTTTTTTATCTTTGAATTGAAATTATTTTTATAATTTATGTCTATAGCTATTCTCAGGGGTTCTGGAACTATTTTTTTTTTGTAAGGAGGGGTAAAAATTTAATTATTTAAAATCAGTCTTCAAATAAAAAAAGGTCAGTAATGTTATTTTTTTTGGTGATTTTTAGTAATTATACTTAAAATAATTTGGTAATTTATACACTTAATCCTAACATATGTTGATTATTTTTTATTATGTTATTAATAATTGTTGATAATATACTAAAATATAGCCTATAAAATCAGTTATTACTTTTTTTATTTATTAAAATAAATAATAAAAGTTATCTTATCACTTTCTTTATATCGTTCAATTCATGGGTCATTTAAAAACAAACTATTTAAGCAGAATAATTTTAACTAAATTAAAAATAAAAATTTAGATATGTATAAATAAAGTACTGAATAAAAACCAAGTTTAATCTTTAGTAAAAACTTGATTATAATTTTAATTTTGTCAATAAAATGTACTAGGCGGCCACAATTGATAAAACAATAACAATAAACATAATACTATTGGATAATCACAAAATCTAAAATCTATAATAAAACTTTTTTAACAAAATATTAAAGAAAATTTGTTCAATAAAACATATTTTAGAATTGTGGTAATGGGTACTCAAGAACGATTGATGGGTAATATATTAGTAGACCAACTCATGGATGGCATAGCTACAAATTGCCCGAAATTGGAGAGATTAGAATTAAAATGGGATCCAGACAACTTGAGATTTTCAGATAAGAGTCAAAAAGCTATAGATATATTTCGAGTAAAGTGCTTGAAGCTCAAGTGTCTAGTTTTAAGGTAGTATTAACTTTAACCATTAAAATTCAATAAGAATAATACAAAACAAAAACTAGTATAGTTAATATTTAAACTAGCATACATTGTTTATATATGTTTATTTAGTGATGGGAGATATTATGAAATAGTGAAAGCAAACTTCGAGAGAGCAGATCGTTTAACTGTGGTCAGAACTACTACCTGTTGTAATGTATCTAATTATTATCTCCTACAAAACTATAAAGATTTGATATTTAATTAGATTTGTTTATTGTATTATGAAGTTCATGTGTATAATATATGTAAGATAATGTAACAGTAATTGTTATTTTATTTCCTGAGAATCATATATTGCTTTAAATGTTTTTGTATCATCATTTTTGACCTTCGTGCACAGTTACATAAGAGAAAGTAGTTTTTACTTTCTCCTTCTACGGAAATAGAGTCTAGAGAAAGTATGCTTTAAAGAAAGACGTTTTATCCTGAAATTGCATGAGTCGTACTTTGGACCTCTATATAGCCACACTATTAATATTTTTATATACTAAATTTTATTAAACACCTTAATCTATTAATTTAAACTTAAATTAAAATGTACATCAAGTATGAAAATATCGAGGATAAAATCGCCAAGCGGTTGGATGATTTATTTGGTGTTAAAGATTGTTTAATCGAAGTCAACCCAGGGAATGTTATACTTCCGCCTAAATACAGGGATTTGGGCGAAAGGATTTTAAACATGGAGGTCCGACCAGATGACATTTGGCTTGTGTCCTATCCGAGGACCGGTAAGAAAACTTTTTAGTTGAAATAAAAATTATAAAAAAGTTAAGATCATTTAAGTGTTTTCTTAAATAACATACGAATTTTTTTTGAAATTCTTAAAATCTTGCAGTTACTAATCCTTTATATCTTTTACTTTAAATATTTATTTTAAAAGATTAAAAAAAATAAAAGATATTTTCTTAAAAAATATATTAAAATTAAGTATATTATCCAGTTTTTGGGAAAACATTGTTGTAAATTTATGACAACTTTTTTCATTAATTTATGTTTGTAACACATAAATAATGTTTTTTATTTCGTTTATTTGTAGTTTTAGTTCTTCTTATATCGTAAGAGTTTATTTAAAAAAATTCTTAAAGTTTATTTTAAATCTATTTGTAAATTCAATTTAATTTTCACACTCAAACTTAACAAATTTTTCATAAATAAAAAATTTAATTTGTGATTTTCAACTATTAAAATAATGCGCTCGAATATATTATTCAGTTAATAATTTTATTTATAAGCAATATTTATCTTGTTATTTATCAGGAAGTACATGGGCTCAAGAAATGGTTTGGTGTATTTGTAACAATTTAGATTTTGAGAGAGCGAAGAGTATGCTTGGTCAGTCGAGAAATCCTTTATTAGAGTAAGCAAAGAAAAAAAGACTTTAACTTTTAAATATAATATACATTTTTTTATTCATTAACAAAAACTATTAAATTTATAAGATTAATCTAAATTGATTACTAATAACTTATTATACCCTCAAGTTTTTATGAGGATTAGTCCTATTTTGGATTACTCCAAATTACTCGCTCGAAACTTTATATACTGTATAAATAAATTTAATTAAAAACTATATAAAATCATGAAGTAAAATGAGAATTATAAATATTATAATTCATTTTTTTCAATTTTTAAACAAAGTACGAATAAAAAAATACTTAAATCAAGTAACAGATCCTTGAATTATTATTGCTCATTTAGAAGTAAAAAAAAGTTATTTTCAATGATAAAATTGATTACAACGGTTGAAAATTTTTGCACCCCATCTTGGAAAAATTCTAGACTTGTTCCTGAAATGGACTTATAAACATGTAACTATATAATTAATAAGTTTTATGTTGTATGATAGGAAAAAATATATGGAGTTCATATATTAGGTCGTCAAAATTTTTGAGTTATATATATTAATAGAAAATAATATTTACTACGTTGAGCCAAAAATATTTAAGAAAGCAGATGTCCCTAGCTTTTCCTTTTTATTAGTTTGTTTGCCTTCTTAGAATATTTTAAACTAATAAATAATGTATTTTAATTATTATTCAAAACTGAAAAATTATTGAATTATTTATGATAGTTAGTTATTTGTTAATATTAACATATAATATTAAGCATGATATTGTTATTATTTTTAGTTAATGCAATATATAATATATCTTTAGATTAACTGCACTTATGGGAAATGATACGAGCAAACTAAATGAACAATTGGGAAACTCGGTAGAACAAGTTGAAAATATGCCGTCGCCAAGGTTTATTAAGACTCATTTGCCTTCTCAATTGTTGCCACAAAAATTGAGCATTGTAAAACCAAAAATAATTTATGTTGCTCGTAATCCCAAGGATATGTGTGTTTCTTATTACCATTACTGCAAACTTATTCATGGTTTACACGGTTCTTTTGATGAATTTTGTGAACTTTTCATTAAAGGAAAGACTCCTATTGGACCCATTTGGAACCATATTTTAAGATTCTGGGAAAAAAGAGATGAAACAAATTTACTTTTTTTGAAATATGAAGATATGAAAAAAGTAAGTTATAAATTATTTACTGTAAATTATGAAAAATATCAAATTAACCGAGCAGTTGATCATATCTTTTAAAAATTATTATTGCTAATTATAACTGATGTTCATTATTTAAATTCCAAAGTAAATTTTAATTAAGAAACAAGAAAGCTTTAAAATCATAACAATTATCAGTAATATAACAGTTATGCCTATATTTGGTTAGAATATTTAAGTATAAATAACGATAAATATACATAGTCATTGATTAAGGTAAAAACATTTAGTTTCTTTGATGCTATTAATAAATTTTATTTTGAGGTGGTTCTAATGTGAACTACCCATTCATCCTATCCATGTAATCAATTAATTTAAAAAATTTATTTATTGTACGTATTATATTTTAAATACACAAATAAAGAGAATATTTTATTAAAAAAAAAAAAACTATTGATAATTTAAAAATTGTTTAAAGAGAAAAAATAATTGGTTTAAAAAACTTTAAAACAATATGTAGTTTAATAATTTATCTTTTCACCCCTTCAGAATTAAAAAAAAAACCTTAACTTTAATTCTTTTCACTATTTTTAACGTGATAATATGACAGAAAAAAAATCTCAAACATTTTGTTCTTACAATATTTTTATTCATAATAATACAGGAAATGAGTATGTTATGTCGGGGGAGTTTACATATACTAATAAAAGCTGTACCCACTCACGTTATGTACTCACTACGATTAATTGGATAAAAAATTTCTAAGAACAAAATTGTTTGATATTTTTTTTTGTCATATTATCAAGTTAAAAAAATTGTTTACCATTTAAGTAAATTAAATTGTTAAACTACATATGATATGATATGTAGTTTGGTATGTATGATAAGATTTTTGAACCAAATATTTTTTCTTTTTACAAAAATTAAAATTTTTCAGTAGCTTCTAAAAAATAAATGCCTTAATCTTAATTACCCCCTACTCCTTTTGTTTGATACCAAAAACAATTAAATAATATAAAAGTTAAAAATTATTTTACTAATTAATTATTATCTAGAATCTAAAGGGTGCTATAAGGCAAGTGGCATCATTCCTTGCCAAAGAGTTAACCGAAGAACAAGTATTAGCGTTAGAAGATCACTTGAGCTTTAACAACATGAGGAAGAATCCAGCTTTGAATTTAAAACCTATTCTTGCTATAATGGAAAAATCAGAGGGATCTGAAGATAATCCAGATGAACAGTTTATTAGAAAAGGAAAGGTTGGAGATTGGAAAAATTACATGTCTGAAGAATTATCAGTTAAATTTGACAAATTTACTGAAGATAATTTAAGAGGCACTGGCCTTACATTTGAAACAAGTTAAGGTTTAAGCTAAACAACATAAATAATAAGACTTATAAATAGCATTTTATTACGAATTTTTTAGTCATAATGAAACCTAACTAATCTTATTTAATTAATTTTATAATAAAAAAGTATTCTTATACAAATAAATTATATTTTTTATTTAATTGCTGATATTTTTATTTTGTTTGAACTATTATTCATAGAATAATAAAATATTAAGTAAAATAATTAGGTAGCATCAAACTTAAACGCAAGAACATGATCCAAAATAAGAAAGTTGTTATATATTTTTAAGTAGTATGATTAAATTCAGTTTTGTGTTTTAAATTAAATAAATGTAATAAAATTCAAAACAATTTAAGAGAGTTTTCAACTTATTAAATGTGTTATTAATGTTTAAAAAGTAGTTATGTGTATAGCAGTACATACATTCGCCTAATTAGGTATATAATTTAACAACGCGATGAAGAAGTGTTTAATGAAGTTAAAAATAAGAATAATTATTTATTTACTCATAGTGTTCATTCTCTGTTATATTCTCTGTTATATTTTTTTTACGATTACAATGCACTTAAATTTTGTATTTTTAATTGTGATGTCATATTTTTGTTAATTCAGAAATTATTAATAAACCATCTAGTTAAACAATAGAAGCTTTTAATAAACCATCTAGTTAAACATTAGAAGTTTGGTATCTATAAATATATAAAATATGTTTGATGGACTTCAAATTTTGTTAAAAAGAAAACAATCATAATTTTTGGTAAGTTAGTATTAATTGTATTTTTATTTTATTGTCTTGAAGTGTAGAGAGAATGTAATTCCCTTTTCTTCAAGCCAAAGTTAAAGAGAGTGAGTGTCCAGAAAGTTCTTGTTGTTCTTCATTAATTTACAATTAACATTAACAGATGTGTTTTAAACCGTCTGTGATATTTGTTATATTTTTGTTTAAATAATATGTTAATTATATGTTAAATTATTTATTTTGTAGACATGGTTTTTGGTACATTTGTATTTTTATCCACGTGTAACTTGATCTTTGTTTTTTAACAATCCAGTTAAATTTATTTATTAACCTTTACTGTAAAATTTATTTTTATTGCGCGAATATCTTAAGTACTCACGTGTATTTTATTCCATTTCATAATATAGACATTGACTACGGTATGTTTTAAATATCAACCATGTAAAACTTCAATTGCTAAGTTGTGATAAAACCACTAAGTATTGTACTTATTCATAATTAACAACACAATTTGCAATAGAACTACCACTCTTACAAGAAGTATATATAGAAAAAACATTCAGAAACACTTATTTTATCATTATAAAAAAAAACACATTCTATCAAATTTTGAGATACACACTGTGTGCACACATACAATGTTATGGTGTGACATTACAGTTTAAATAGTAGAATAACGGATTCAATACCTTTGGTAATCTCAGATTAAATTTGCATATTACCACGCATTCTCAGTCAATTAATTGATATGTCTATGACTTAAATAATTTCATTATAATATGAAATGTAAAATCAAAGACATATTTTGTCAATGTATTTCAATGGCTTCTTTAAAATTTGAGCTTTTCTGTGGTTTATTTATATTTTGAACATTTATATGGCTTTTTAAAGTTTGTAAATTTCTATAACCTCATAAGTTATCAAATCAAATTATAGATTTTTAATGACGGATCTATAAACATTACTTAAACTAACAGATGTTCCTCAGAAAAATAAAAAACTTGTGTTAGAACTTCTCTGTTCTGAGGCGAAATTCGGAAAATTTGAAGTTACGCCACTGTAAGAGATACTTTCTCTCTATGGTTTCAATCTGTGAATTGGTTTGGAGCCACCTTCCATTTTTCTCTATTATCCACTTTCCTTTTCATTTCTACATATGAGTTGTTTACTTGGTCTTTTATTATCTGTTGAATATATTCCAATCTTGGTCTTCCCCTCTACGCTTCGTTCTATAATCAGTTTTAGCAATCCTTCGTGTCGCATTATGTGGCCTTTCCTTTTCATTTCGTTTTCTTACTATATTATTCCATAATAACTTTCCTTCTGTTATTCTTTCCAGTACTTCTATATTACTCTGTCTATTCAACTTATTCTTAACATTCTTCTATAGCACCACATTTCAAACGACTCTAGCCTTTTTTGTTCTTGTGTTGATATTATCCAGGTTTCACATCCAAATCTTCCTTATTTTCAGCAATTAAGTCTATGTCATCGGAGAAGCGCAACATATTTATTTTCTGATCGTTGATCTTTATCCCTAGATAGTATCTTATTTTATCTTATCTATTGCTCCTTGAATATTGCGTTGAATATAATTGGAGATGGGGTGGATCCTTGTCTAACTCCTTTATTTATTTTTGCTTCACCTACTTTATTTTGAATTTTTACAACAGCTATCTCATCTTTATATAATTTATACTGCAGTATATTTTTTTGATATCCGCAAAAGTTATGAATGTTTGTTTATCTTCTTTCCTAATCCTTTTCTGAATAATTATTCTTAATGCCAAAATTGCTTCTTTAATTCTCATATTTTTCCTGATCTCAAATTGGTCCTCCATCAGCGATTGTTCTATTTTGGATTCAATACGTTGGAATATAATCTTTATTAGTATTTTAGATACTAACATAGGATAGCAGGCTATATATACGGAATTATTTATGTTTTTTCGCTGTTGGTTTCTTTGGCATGGGGATGCTTTTTACGTAATCCTCCGGCATTTCACCAGTTACGCATATATCTTTGATAATTTGAAATAATTTGTTTTTAACTTTTTCTCCCGAATCTTTCCAAAGCAAGAGGTACTATAATTTGAAAATTAAAAAAATAAATAAATTTTTATATTTTATTTAGGAAATAATAAACATTTAAAAAATGAAAATGAAATGGTTTACACAATACTTATTTCTATCATTACTAATAAATTGGGTAGTGGCGGCCACCAGAATGGTTCAAGAAAATCTTGATGAAAAATTCAAGGACATGATGGATGTTATGACAGGAATAGAATATTCTGTAGATCAACATACTAATATAACTCCAAAATTTTTCAAAATGTACAAAAGAATAGTAGTGGAGGATTTAAAGTGTAGCTATGCTCATAATAGTTTATATTATGTTTCTCTAACCAGGTATATAATCGAAAATGGAAATGAAGAAATATTTAATAGAGTGAAAAGTATACCTGAATATTCATTTACAGATATAGTTAAATCGATGATGACGACAATGAAAAATTGTGATTATATTAATTCAATGGAAATTCTTTGGTGGGTTTACATGTTCGTTGTGTATTTTTATGAGATAATTGTGAATCCGCAAGTAAAGTATGATAAAAAGATCATAACAGATACTTGTGAAACCGTTGTGAAAAGTCTTTCAGAATTCGCATATAATGACATTTGCAACTGTAACACTGCTAATAAAAGAAATCGCATCGATATCATTTACTCGCAGATACCAAAATCTGTTGATGACTGGAACGATTTCCTGGATAATCGAACGAATTTACTCCAAGAACATTATTCAGTTATCATAACCCAATTTGAAATGAATTCAAAATTTACAAGTGCAATTAATGGCATGAACTCATTTGATTTTTCAAAATTAAGTATGAATCATGTGTTTCATAATGATCAAGTAGTAAAAAGGTTAATGAGGGATTTTGGGGAGATTAATAACTGGGAAGTTACTTTACACCATATAAAACAAGATTATCAGCTTGTACATAATATGCACGAACGGATTGAACGACGATTTGCAATTCTTGGTCAAGTTCAAAGCAAAATTATATGTCTATTGAAAATTATTATGCTTCAAATACTTACGAAATATATGTACTATGTCAATGAATACGTTGATTGTGATAATAACTTTATCTGTACTTTATTGAGTTGTAGTATTATAAGTTTTCCAATTGTGATGAAAGAAATGAATACAATAATTTCGACCAAACTTAAAGATTTTATTGATATTTTAGATTTGCATAAAGACCCTGATTTTAAAATAATCCCTACACTATTCGACGATGCTGTTTCCAAAACTAAAGTTTTGGATGCAAATCAAAATGTTACAGATGCTATCAACAATAATCTAATTATATTGTCACGTGAACTATACAATTGTGAACTATCTTATTCTAAAGATTTTAATTTTGAATACACGAATAATTCTATAAATATTTCTAGTGAAATAGCTGAAAGTCTTGGGGAAACATTTGATTTTAAATCAATTAAGCCGATATTTAAAGATAGTATAATGAGATCTACAGTATTCATTAGATACATAAAAAAACATTTTTTAATATGCTTCAAAACAATAAATTCATTCATTCAATTTACCAAAATAGAATTGAAAAATTTTATTTTAAATGAAAAATAGATTAAGTGCTAAATAATAGTATTAACCTATTATTTATTGGAAATCTAAAACTTAATTACTTCATATGAATCATCATAATAGAAAATTACTATATAACGTTTTCTATCAACTTCTGTATAAAAACAAATTTAATATCAATTGATTAATTTAAATTGTTCATTCATAGTACTATTGTTATCAATATTTTTGGTAAATCTTGATTTTAAAACTATTTTTTTAGTTAAGCATAATTTTTTAAGGCGTGAGTGGAAATATTAATTATAAAATAATTTAATTTTAAAACAAATAACACAATATGTGAACGATATAAAATTACGCCAAGAACTGCGTTACCATTGGTATTTTAACAAGTTCAATAATTTATCAATCATAAGTTACAAACATGATACATATATAACATTAGTATATAGCAATACTAAAATTATTATTTGTTTTTTAAACTATTATTGCCTTCTTTGACGTAATGTGTTGTTTGCAGCCAGTACTAGTTGTTTATATTTATCACATACTAGAGTATACATTTATTACATACAATAAAAAACTGATAAAATTTTCATTTTCAAACCCCAAATTATAGGCTTACATAAAAGTTATATTATTATTCAGATAAGATTTATTTTTAAATTATATTCATTTTATTGAAAACTATTATTATGTAACAGTTTAGCATGTAAGTTATCCCTTTGCTCTTTATGCTTAAGATTTATATTTGCAGAAAATGTAATAAATATTTCATTACATTTATATTCAGAAAACAGATGTACCTTATTTCATTCCCCTTCTCTGTTTTATGCTTCATCAAAGATAAGAAAATCATCACAAATAATCAAGCTATACTTAATTTAATATTAAAGGAGTTGCCCAATACAAAATAAAAGGCAATATTTTTTATTTACATAAAAAGCAAAGAAGGATTTTGTTAAAAAAAATTGCATTAAATGGAAAAATATTTTCACATAAAATTATTTAAATTTTGATTTATACTAAGCAATATTATGTATTATAGCAATTGTACATTGAGTTTACTTAAATATTAAAAAAATAACTTTTGCACTTTTGCGTGAGTTTGGTGTTAAAAAATAAATCAAATAATTTAATTTGCCTCTATTGGTGTATATTTATACTACATGTTACAAAAGATATGTTTGTTTAATTTAATTTTACTATTTAAATTCCGGATTCGAATAAATCATTAATACCATAAAAAATTGTACCCATTAGAAAAATTAGAGATCATGTTGTATACAAAAATAGATATCCAATATTCGGATTGTTTAAAAATGATGAAAATAATGCCAAAGAAGTTGGATCTACTGAAAAAAGGCCTTCATGATTGAATTAAAATCATTGCACATTAAATTATATTGAGACTATTTGAAAATTACTTGAATTTGTACTATTTATAATATTTTTAATGCTCTAATTTTATTACTCAATATAAATATAAAGCTGAGATCAAATATTAGAATTTTTTTAATTTACAAGTAAAAGAAAATAATGAATTTTAAGGAAATTATAAGTGATTTTAATACTAATAACTTTAAAATAAATATAATAAAAACGATATTGTTGTTCATAATCCCAAAATTATTGATTTTGAATAACTATATACAAGGTGGAGGGAGGTTGTTTTGACAAAAAAATAATTGATCAAAGTTATTTTTATATTATTGATACAATTGAATTACAATTTTTGAAAAGGTCTCAAATAGGTATTTAGAACATTTTTAGGAGACACAAAAAATTGAATATCTATAATTAGAAATAAAAGGGCAGTATTTATTTAGTAACATAACTATTGTGATAAGTCATACTAAAATGGTTTCGTTAAATAGAATCATGTCAGAGACAACAAAAAAAAAAAAAGATTTTTAAGATTAACTTATACAATTTAATAACGGGTTTGTTAGTTTTAGATAATAAATTAATACAATATTTAATTAAAGCATTAATTTATTTTTAACATTTCTATATTAAATGAAATTGTGTTAATTTACTTTTAGTTTTATTACAATAAATAATTTATTGTAATAAATTAATTATGTTTAATTATTAAACATAATAGAAAAAAAGTTTTTAATCTTAAATAAGTGATTATATTTTTTTCATAATTGAAAAAAATATAAAAATAGTTAATTATGAGATGAGTTCTTCTTGAAATTTATGATTTATTTACTAACAGAAATTACTAATATGTATATTTTTTTGATTTTCTGGAAAATTTATGATTATAAAATTTGTCAAAAAAATAAAAAGAAGACGAAATTTTAAAAGAGGAAAAATTAAAAGAACATAAAGAAAAATATGCTGTTTGGGGAAAAGGAGTAAAGCAAGTGCAAGATGCTCAAGACAACATAACTATGAGATTCGTGAAATGCAAAAACCTCTGGCAAGGTATGCTAATGATCAAGATTTAGAAGAAATGTTAAAATCAAAAGTAAGGGATGGTGATCTATGCTTGACTATATAAGGAAAAATAAAAAAGATTTTCATAGTAATTTAATGGATTTATTGTAATTTGAGTTCATCAATAGTCATTAATTAGCAATGAAAATTGAAAAAATATTTTAAGTATTATTTTGCTTGTCGAATTAAAGTAACTTACCAATTCTATTATATAGCAGTAATACTTGATTGTAATCATTATAGATTAAAATATATCTTTTTGTTAAATGATTTTTTCTCAACAGAATGTTCAAGGCTTTATATAGTGTTAACATAAATTTGATATATACATTAAAGAATGTTCTTACAGTACAATTCAAAGACTTGAATTAAAATAACTGTATGAATGTTAAACCCTTTATGGATTGTTTGTATTATTTAGAATATTTACAGACATTAGTATCTATATATGTAAAACAACTAATTGTGATTTTATAATTATCAGTATTTTATTCTGTGTCACATGTGAATTCATACAGTTAAATTTTTTGAAAATTTTAAGAAAGAGAGTATAATATTAAAATCTATAAATTTGAATTTTTGTCTAACATAATTGACAAAAACATAAGCACTTAATATACTTTCTTTAAATGATGAATGAACATCATCAACATCACATGATTTACTAAGCTGATTAGAAATTAATTTTTTATTTAATATAGAATTATTCACATAACTACAATCGATTTGTTTTGGATATGATAACTGACAACTATATATGTTAGTTGACAATTCTTCAATAATTTTGAGAATACTAACAACAATGTCGTCAATATTATCTTTATTTTTAAAGTTATTAGTTTCAAAATCAGCTATAATTTTCTTATAATGAGGGTCTTCTCTCAAACTTGTTAATGTAAAAAAATTTGAAATTTGGTACCACAGCCTTGTATTTACATTATTTAATACAGATTGAATACAAAACATTTTAAAAATAGCACAAATTCCAGTGGTTTCAGATTCTAAATATTCTTTTATATAATTCATATGTCTCAATATAATTTGAAGCATAATGATTTTAAGGAGACTGATAATCTTGAGTTGCATCTGCCCGAGAAGAATAAATCGATGTTTGATAAGTCCCGTCCTTTTTGATAATGTTTTATAGTCGTCTTTTATATATTTAAAAATAATATTAGAGTTTTCTAATTCTCCAAAATCATTCAGTAAACATTTCAATACATCGTCTTTATACAACACAATGTTCATACTTAGTTGATTATATTCAAATAAACTGTGAAGGCTACTATATTCGGCAAATTTTTGGTTTTGTTGAAATTGTGTTTGCAGTAATAATTTAAGATCAGAAATTTTCTCTGATATTTCTGGTAAAAAATCATTCCAGTCACTACTAGTTTCTGGTACTTTTTTGTAAACATTAATGTGTTCATCCTCCACATTATAAGTATTATTTGAATCGCATTTATTATGATCAATAAATTCCAAAATATTTTTTTCTACGGTATTATGTAACATGAAATCTATTTGTTGGTTGAAAATCGTATATGAATGTTTAATAATTGTATCAAAATGTTCTACATACATATAAAACCACCAAAGAAAGTCAACATCAGTTAATTGATTACAATTTCTCATAGTCACCAACATTGACTTAATAATATCTACAAAGCAAAATTGAGGACAATTTTTTATCCAATTGAAAACATATTTGTTGTTAAATTGAATTGTACATCTTGTCAAGCGAATGTAATGTAAACTACTATAAGCGTAACTGCACTTCAAATCGAAAATTACATCATGTATCATCTTATTAAAAAGTTCTTGATTCACTGTTGTCTGATGTATTCTATGTATATAATTTATTCCTGTAAACATAATCATCATATTATTGAATTTTTCCTCGAGATTTTCATCATCGACACAGGTTACTTGATTTATCCACAAAGTGAATAAAAGTGTTATAAATAGAAGTTGAGCAAGTTTTGCCATTTTTTCCTAAAAAAACTCTAATTTTAATCTTGATTTATTCTTATAAACTCAATACAAACTTACAAATATTAAAAAATATTAATTTAATTTATAGTTATTTATAGTCAATAATCCGTTTCGCGCTGAAAATCTAATGACATTAATGAAAACTATTTTTTTATTTGTAAAATATAGAGTTTTAAAATGGTTATTCTATGAATAAACAACGAAAAAGGTTTTTTTTTTTAAATTATAGAAATATATATTACTTATTTGTCACATATTAATTATTTATTTAAGTAACCATTTTTAACTATTTCGCTAAAAGCTAGGTTATACTATTTATATATTTTTGATAAAATTATTTATTGTTTGAATGTTAATGATCGTCAAAAAATTATTTATACTAATAATGTTTGATATTGAATGTATTAATTGTTTTAAAATTTTGATACAGTAAAATGTATAGTTATTAGCATATTTTTAGGTATTTCATCAATTAAAGACACTGTTATAGATTTTAAAATGTTTTTTTTTAATAATTAGCCAATCTACTTTATAATTTTACCTAAATTAAAATTTTTACTCAACTGTAAAATATACCATATTTAGTTTAAAAAGGGTATCAAGAAAAATGAGGTCCAATAATTGTTTAATCTGAAAACATTAGTATTTATGAAAAAAATGATGTGCCAATATTTGTATTTTTTTTCGTAACTTATTAAAAAACCAATTAATTAAAATATTTATTAAAGTTAAACAAATTCTGATAGCTATAATTTAAGTTTTAACATAATTTTTAATTTATTTAAACAAGTGAAAAAAATGAAGCTTAAGCTACAGAATGAACTTTCTGATTCAAACGTAGATGTTTTCATTGAGGTGCAAATAACTGTTCAATTTACCTCATAGATAAAAAAGAAAAAATTATTCACAAAGAAAATCACAAACATTATTTTGTTTAACAAATTCTTGATATTTGCGCATTGCTACACCGTTTTTTAACGTTTGTGATCGTCTTACGGCACCGAGTTTCTGTCAGTCCAACTTTGTGTTTGAGTTTTCCGTCATTTTAACATTTTTGCAATATGGCTCTATGGTGTTAAAGTGCACATAGTTGTTCTGCAAAAGTTGATATATCGCCTTTCAGATTGACATATCTTTGAATGTTCTTAGTGTATTCCCTTTACGATTATTTGTGTCTTAATGTACATTACAGTACTGTTCACGGCATAGAACACATTTTGGTGACATTTTGAATTCGACTTCTAATTATTTATATTGAGATCTAATTATTATGCATTTTATTGAGCGCATTGGGATGCTGGGTTTGGTCATTTAGCTTATAAAGACGTTCTATCGGGATTGGAAGTCCGAAGGTTTAAAACATTAAAGACAAGTAGATATAAAAGAAAAGTGGTGTTTTAAATTTGTATATTTTTATGAAAAAAAAAATTATTAAATGAAAAAATTCACTCTAAAAAAATCAAATTGTATATGAAATTTCAATAACAATGACTGACTTTTAAATTTTAAATATTAAACTATAGACAACGTATGAACACATCAACCAGCGACACTCACGTGGGTTAGTTCATTTCCATTATTGTTTAGTGGTTCGTCATAAGTTAGCCGATAAGTGTTATACTTGTTTATCTTCAATTTAATATTTATTTACATTTATATTATATTTTTTTTGTTTATCATTGTGCCATTGTGGCATTAGTATTAATTATACATATAAAATATATTTACAATTTTTTTTAATACATTTGATATTGTTTATACGTCCCAATTCACAGTTCAATCCATCAACATTAATCTACTATTATACTCCATACAGAACATCCCATATTATTTCTCCTACGTATGGCAAGAATAAGATAAACCAAAGGGTCCATTTCTCCAGCCCCCCCTTTTTTTAATTTCGTATTTTTTAATATCTCATTCGTTTGTGCACACTTACTTTCCGAGATATCGTGAAAAATAGTAGTATTACGTTTGAATAATTTAGTAAATGTTATTTGCTACTGTCATGCGAAAATTCAAATAAATAATTAAAAATATATTTCATATTTTTTTTTAATTTGATTAAAACTTTTGCGTAGTTATTGTACTTAAAATGTAACTGATTAAAAATAGGTAATAATATATATAATAAATTTATTTGTTTCTTTATTTTTAATAATTATAAAATATTTATTCATTATTAAAAATTAATTAAAAATTTTTTAAGGGTGATTATTTAGTATTTAGTTATCCAAATGGTAGTTTTTCTATACTACAGTTGGCCTAATGGAATTTACGAAGTAACAGCAGTCATATTATTTATAAGTGTAATATATTTGAAGTAATTACACAATGAGGAAAATCCTTAAGTAATACTTTGTTTAGTAAAACCTAGGGTCACGAGCAGGTGGACAATTAAGCATATTTATTTTTATTGATGTACACCACTCAATTTTATTCTAATTCTAGTTTACTAACCTTTTTGTTTACACCAGTAATACGGTAGTAATGAGAGGCAACGCAGATTCACCACTTACGTGAATAAATTCAACACTATTAATTTATTAGTTCAAAATATGTTTTAATAAACATAAAAACAAGAGAAAAGATTAAAAATCGCACTCGTGAAAGTTAACAAAATGTTAATGTTTAACGTTTTGTACGTCGTGAGTAAAAAGAATAAATAAAAATATAGTTTAAAAAAACGCTTTTAAAGCACATTGACCTAATAAGTTAAAAATAATTTTTAAAATAAGCTTAAAACAATAATGAACGAAAAATACTAGTATTATTGTGAAAAAAAGCATCGGGAACTCAATATACGAAAAATATGGCACTCCAGTCGATAAGCCTTTGTACTTTAGCAGACAAGCAGAGGTACTCTAATTAGACTGAGCTTGCAAAGTGACTAGG